>NW_004955433.1:21652540-21835716 GCF_000276665.1 Chinchilla lanigera | reverse complement strand
TGCAAGCACCGCATTGTTTCTCTAGTGTAAAGCCTGAAAGAGTTAATTTAAACTAGGAGATATGACAGACATTGGGAATTGATAGGAAAGCACTAATAGGTAAAGGATAACTGGAGTATGGGAAAAGAGAAGGGAAAGAAGGAGAAAGTTTGTATATATGTATATGCAGGACAGTTAACACAAGTGTTCCACTGTCCTGTATTTCCTTGTTGAAAGAAACTGTCAGTGAGGCACTGGTTGATTAGCTTTGTATGTCTATATGTGTTTTCATGAGAAACTCCATTGGCTATATCAATATGTAATACAATAAGCATTGTTAATTCCCTACCACTCTGTTTGTAACTCTGTAATGTCTGTACTGATCCTTTGCTATTTTGTAAAACGTTGTCAATCTGTTAGTATTTTCCTCCTTTTATTTCTAAAATAAAAAAAAAAAGATTTTACTTGCTGGCAAGATACAAGAGCATAGTCTGAGTGGGTTCTATTAAGTAGTTGAACTATATGTTTTAAAAGCCAGCTTAGATGAGAAAGCTACATTTTAGAAAGCTGCTCTGAGATAGCCAGGTTTATATAATCATTTTTATTTGTATGGGGTTTCTAGTGTGGTTCTGGGGACTGAACACAGGGCAGTATGCGTGTTAGGCAAGTCCTCAACCACTGAGTTCTATCTCTGCAATCATTTTAATATTTATTTCTGACTTCCCTGATCTAAATTTGTTAGAGGAAGCTCTAGTGGAACCACAAAGATTAATACAGTGAGAAGTCTGTTTGCTGAGCATGGGTCCCAGTACCTTGGGTTGAAATCCTTCCTCTATCTAACTTTTTATATAAAATAGCCAACTGCATATTTTTCAGTAAGTTATGTATACATTCTAACCATGCATTTTCTCAGCTGGAAATGTGAAGCATGTCTTTTCAAAAATTAGATATAAAAGAATAATATATGTAAAGTACGCAGCTTACAAAGTATAATGAACTCTATTTTTGTTGACTTTCTTCCCTCGTGATTTTAATCAGCCATTATTTTAAGAAACCCAAACTTTGACATACTCTATGAAAGGATATAACAGGAATTTTCATCTGTGAAGCAAAGAGCATCTGAGGCCAGGATAAGCCTGGCTACTGGCTTTTGTTCTTGTTCCCTTAGAGGACTTGGGAAAGACCCAGTGAATGCTTCTGCAAAAACTAAAATAGAAAAAAGTGATTCCCCAGGGCTTGGTAGATGATGGGGCCGCCTTACAAAATCAGGCTGCTTATTACTCTCAGGCAGGTGGCAGCAGTGCAGACACACAGGGCCTACCTCAGAGACTTTGTTCACAGCTGAGCCTGCAATGGAGGGTGCTTGTGAGCACTTTGTAATTCAAGTATTAACCTGGCTTGCTGAGCTACCAGATCCTCTCCCCAGTGGTTTCTGCAAAAGTTTTAAATTTGTCAGCTCATTTTTCACTTGGAGCATCTAACTCCAGAGATGGCAAATGGTCCTGGGCTGCCCCCAACTCTGATGAGCACACAGAGCATTTTTCAACAGAATCTTCCATTTTTAATATGGCTTCAAGCATCCTGGTCAAAAAGAAGTCACTAGATATCAGGATGTATAGTTGGAACTGAATCTGTTCCTAAAGAGCATTCAAGAAAAGGGAATGGTTTTTTCAGAGTTTCAAAGACAAGCAAAGGACCAGGGTGCAAAGGACGAGGATACAAAGGACCAGAAAGTCTGTGCAACTAGAGACTTTAGAGTCAAGAGGTGGTGATGGAGAATGAGGTCTGGTAAGGATATAGAGAATGGCACTCAGGAGCCGTTCTGCCCCAGGTCTTTTCTTGCATTCATAAAGCACAAGAAGTCCACAGATATGAGGTAGACATGGAGATGCTGGCACAAACAGATTATATTTGTCAAATGTTACTTTCACTCTGGTGGGCTTTGTGGAGGATGAAGCAAAAATGCAGCAAAGGTAAAAAAATACCAGGTAGGACACTTCTAAATTATATATAGAAGAAAATATATGTGGAATATATATTATAGAGGAATATATAAATATATATATATAAAGTAATCTGCAAAAATGCATATACTAGAAAAAGAAAACCTTCTATAAATATTTTAATACTAAATTTATTCAGATATCATGATAGTAATACAAATTATCTTTGTCCGCTACAAATACAAGAGGTGATCAAAGTGGTGGCCATTAGCTTCCACACATTTATTATTATGGTGATAGGCCGAAGTGTGCATACATTGTTTGGTGGACTATCTATCTATATATAAAATGCATGCACACATATAACATAGATCCATATCTATGCACATATATACACAGGAGCATGATTTTAACAGAGAAATTGCAGTGGGGATGGAGAGTCATCATTCAATTGAGAAAACAATTCTATGGGAAACTGAACTAGATGTGAGGAAAAATTAGTTTTCTAGCATACACATCTGGAAAGGTGGAGATTTTTCATGAGGGAATCTTTAAACTAATGTCTTTTACTCAAAGCCCTTAATTTACCATTTTAAAGATCATAAAATGAGAAAAGAGAACTCTGTTGGAGTAGAAGAAAGATGACTGCTCATGACTACAAACATAGTCCTGCTCAACGCGGCCTCTGATCATCAAGCAGGAGTTATGTTTTTGGAAGGAAACTGCTTTTAAGTGGAAGCCTGAATCTACACATATAAATACTTGTAACTAGGCTTAATACTCAAAGACATTTTGCATCTGTGAATACTAGGATGAGAATTTATTCCTGATTAAATTATTGCATAAACTATGATAGCTAAAGTTGACTTCGTAGTGTGCCTAGACACTTCAATGAGAACTTGTCACCAAAGATACTGTCTCCCAAACTGTTGTGTTCTCTGCAACATGCTTGCACCCACGAGCTGGTACTATGTCCTTAGGGAATTTATTCAAATTAACTACAATTTCCTTAGAACTAAATCAGGTTATCAATACTAGTCTCTCCAGTCTCCGGTGAAAGTATACTGAGAGAAAGGGTATAAAACAGTAAACCACAGTGTTCAACACACCGAGGGTCACATGAAATCATTCCTATTCTTCCATTTGCAAGAAGCAGTTTCACGTGGTAGAGCATTTGATAATTTGGAGTTCAGTAAGTCTGGTGTTTCTCTTGTGAATCTGAGTAAGTTATGTTCTTTCAGCCTCCATTTTCTCATCTGTAAAATGGAGGAGGGAGTAGTTATTTTACACTGGTGAGGAAGAATAGATAATAATCTGTTCTCACTTCCCCTTCAAAGTACGGTCACAATAAACTGTACCAGCTGTTACTGAATGAGCTCAACGCAAAGCAGGAGATGGTTATGACAGGTTTGTTCAGATTGTGGCAAAAAGCACAGAAAAGGAAGATCTGGCACAGTCCTCTTCTACCTAGTTTAATTGGTGAAGAGTACATAGGAGCGATGACATCCTGTGCTCTAAAGAACTGGGAGAGAAGCGAAGTCTAAATACTTTCTTTTCATCGCAATTCATTATATAGCAAATTATACCAGGCCAGGTGTGGTGGCGCATGCCTGTAATCCCAGTACTCGGGAGGCAGAGGCAGGAGGATCATTGCGAGTTCAAGGCCAGCTTGGCCTACAAAATGAGCTCAAGGTCAGCCTGAACTGTGTAGCGGGACCCTGTCTCAAAAAGACAGAAAAAAAAAAAAAAGAAGATTATACCAATTTTGTTAACACCAAATGTATCGGAGCATTGATTAAGTCTTATGCTACATACACAATATAAGACTTTCTAACATGAGAAGAAAGAAGACAATACATCCTCACTTAATGTTTTCCCACATAAGCAAGACATAGGGAAGTAATAATAAAGGGTCGAATCCACTATTTATGGAATCTTATCCATATTTGGTGTCAAAGTACAAGAACTTATTTTTTGTCTTGTTTTCTTTACTTTCTTTTTTTTTTTTTGGTTTTTCTCTGGTACCGGGAACCGAACTCACGACCTTGCTCTTGCCAGGCAGGCGCTTTTGCCGCTGAGCTAAATCCCCAGCCCCTCTTTATTTTCTTAATTAGGAAAAAGTTAATTCCTCTGGTAGAAATATAACCAGCAATGCTGATTGCTGGAAGAACTAAGTCACGGAGGTAACAGAAGATTGTTTTTTTTTTGCAAGAGAATCTCAGATGGGGACACAAAAAGTCCTTATACATCTATAAAACATGTACCCCAGTCAAGGGAGGCAGAGTCATTTTCTATTTCTAAACAAACTTTAATATTTTTCATCTGGAGTTATTTCTATACTGTCAGCAGAAAAAAATCTTTGCATGTGGTTGTGTATTTATGAGTTTTATCTTTAAACAGATTTGTAACTAAAAACAGAAATATCTTTTATGGGAGACAGCTGCTTAAGAGATTAAAGATACACATGGAGGGAGAGGGGCTCAAATTAACAAACATTCCTAGACATACAATGTCTGCAAGTATTAAGAAACATTTCACTCGTGACCTAAAAACATCTAATCCTCACCAGTTTCCCAGGATAGGTTGCAGCCTACTGGACATTTAAAGGCAAAAAAAATCTTGGGAAGCCTAGCACAAAGAAGTAACTCCTCAATATTTGAGGAAAAGTAGATAACTATAAATACTATGTGAACAAAAAAATTGGAGCTGCTGTACAGTTCTGTCTATGGAATTCAGGATAAAAGACCAGATTAACCAGTCAAACCAGGCCAATTCTGAGTTCACTTTCTCGCTCTTTGAATACAAAAAGATGTGTGCTTAAAATTTTGGATGTGATCACTAAATTTTGAGCATTTGCAGCATGTGTGTGTGCTGAGAGTGCACTATAGTTGCAAGATAGCTAGTCTTGAGGTTATTTTCTGAAGGCAGTGATAAATGTGAATTTACAAACATTTCTCATTTAAGTTGGGTGTAATCCTTTGAATCTGGTAAGTCAGTTCCCATATTGGATTTAAGAGACCGATGATCAAAACATCTTCAATGACTTTCTTCCTAGTCCAAGAATGGCTCTTTCAATGTATGACCAGAACTCATGTCAATCTCATGCAAACTTTAGTGCAAGATGCTTTGAAGGTGATCACTTTCATTCAATGAACTCCTTGCCCCATATCCTTGAAAAGGATTAATTTCTAGAATCATCTAAACAAGACCAAGGCATAGGGTTGGTGATACTGAATGATTTTAGTGGTAAAACCAAAACTATAATCATCTGAGTCGACTGATCCCGGAAAAATTAAGAAAGATTCAGTTCCTGCATTTTTCCTCTTAGCTTAGCTCTGTATTTCTCAGAATTCATTGTTAAAATTGACTTACATTTTAAAGTGTTTTTGTTAATGAAATATATGGTTCTCTTGAACATGGATAACTATATCAAAGCCACATGTAGAACGCTGAGTAAACACAAATACAGTGAAAAATACAAGAAATCATTGCTTCTTGAAGACTGAGTCTAATATCTACTGTTTGGGGGATGGCAGCTGTTTTACCAAAAAGCTTAGAAAATTTCAGATGTAAAAATCATTGACTGGGCTGATTTCTGAAAAAGTTTTATTTTTTATATCAAGTAATATTTAATGCCACATGCTCATACTACTATGAACACTCATCTTTAATATTGCCGGTGGTTTTATTGTGTGCTTTCAGAAATCCTTTTTTAGTGGGCAGCTGCTGTTATTACACTGAAACCAGATCACTTGACAAGGGATAACCCTGTAAGAGCTTATCATCCATTAGCACTTGGGAGTGGATGCAGCTTAGTGCCTTTCTTGATTTCTTTTCTGCCCATTAGCCCTGTCTGCCTCCTCTTTCTCATTCCAGAGCTGAATCATAGGATGAGACTTTCACTCCTTTATATCTCCACATTTTTACATATATTTGCTTTTGTAATCTAGAAAATTCTGCTCTGGGAGTCAGTCCTTTCTCCCACAAACATGCCTGTGAACACTAGACTAACTCCTCCTCACCCACTAAGACTCAAAGACCATTCAGGGATAAGAGGATGATAGATACTGAGTCAGCTATACTTTGATGAAATGATTCATCAGAAATATTCTCTAGAAAATATGAAGATGAGTACTAGACTGATTATTTTAACATTGACTGAAAAAGTACAAAAGGAAGTAATGATTATATGCACAGGTATGGGGTTGACTAAATCACCACAATCCATTTATAAAATACAATATTCTAAAATAGTTAAAAATAACAGCATCTTATGTATTTACATGGGAAGATAGCCACCTTAACATAAAAGGTATTGAGTACCTCTTTGTGTTTTACTTGGGTTGGTTAATCTATTTACTGAATCTTCACAAGATTACTGAGGAATAACAATATTGCCTCATGTTATAGATGAGAAACTTGAGACATAGGAAATTGTATTTATTCAATTAAAGTCACTCTGGTAGTGGTAAAATCAAGACTTAGCCCTAGGAATTCAGATCTGTAGTAAGTCAATTTAAATATTAGGCTTCATTGTTGGTTTTGAAGAATATACATCAAAAGTTGAACTCCACTGAACTTGAAATGAGTAGCAGGTTCTATAAAGCTTAGCTCTATATACTTAACAAGTCACATAGTATTTGATGCCTTCACGATGATCTTATTGCCTAATTGACCAAGTAGGGAGGGAGTCATAGAAGGGAGACAATTCTATTTATGAACTGGGTCCAATATCAGGTTCTCAGTGTTATTCTGTGAACCCCATTGTCATATGTAAAGACCTATCAACATCACACAACCCTACAGGACTGGATGTTCACAAGCATATTATTTCTTACCTTATACTGGGTAACTAGCTCCTCGTCCTGACCCTCAACATTTCCTGCCTGCTTGTCTTTTCAGTCTGATGGTTTTTGTGACCAGTACTTCTCAGTTCTGTTTGATTTTAGCTCTAAAATTAAGAATTCTTCCTAAAGCTTCCTGAATTTCAAAGCTCAATTATCTTCCCTCTTGAGATGAGAGGAGTTTTGTTTCTCTGGTAATGCTGAGGGTATGCTTTTGCTTCTGAGTTAAGATTAGTTAAAACCAGAGGTAATTGTATTCGATGGCTTTACTCTGGATCTCAACTGTTTTCAGGGGAAGTACAAAAATATATTCTGGGAACTGTTAATGAAATCACTGGGGCAGGGACTGGCTTATTATTATAAATCTATTCCTATAATCTCTTTACAAAAATGAAAGCTTTGTTGGTATGACAAGTATCTTGAAGTACCACCTTCCTACTGACAATAACATAATTATTATTATCATTGTTATCACTCCACAGAGGTTTATTTACAAACTTTTTATGACAAGTGTTTTTAATCTGGTTTGCTGCCAGACACCGGTGCCCTTCCCTCTGTCTTTGTTAACAATGTCTGCAAACATCAGCTGGAAATAATTCTGCCTTGCTGTGATCATGTCTGTGATACAAAGTGGCAAAAAATGGCTGAACATCAGGGGATTGAATTACATCAACAGGTTTGGCATTGGTGCTACACCTATTGCTGCTGCTGCTGTTATTATTGTGGTTCTTGTTACTACTGACAGAGTGTATGATTTAAGCCAGACAATATTAAGCTCTTCATGTTAAGAATTTCTCATTTTCTCCTGAAAATATCAAGATAAACATTGTGACCTCATTTCAAAGATTAGAATATCGAGGATTTATGAGGTCATGTGATTTGACCAAAGTCATCAAGAAGAATTAGAACCATTTTTTCAGTCATGTACTTTCCTGGCCTTAAACCTTAATATATTGTCGAATTCAGTTTTTCACGATGAACCACAAACTTGTTCTTAGTTGACATCGCACAATGAAAAAGAGTTCTTTCAAATTTCAAAGGCTATGAATATTTAGCAATAGGAAAGTCCCTTCTAATTTCTTGATGGGTATCATCACCAAGAGGTGGGAACACACAGATAGGCGCTTTCCCCCCTTCTTCACCACAGCTACGCATGTTGAAGGCTACAAAACCTCAGCACTGTGCTGTATTAATGCACAGCTGTGCAATGTCTTCAAGAGAAGATGTTTATTTTCACTGACCTTTCCTCTCCCATGCTTTAGTTTTATTTTTTTAATGGGTCGAAGTGTGAACAATCATCATGCACATGAGATATTCCAGCTGCTTCCAGAGCTTTTAGAGACCAAAATCTGAAAACCGCACTACACCCTGCCTTCCTGGAAGGTCTGTCTGAAGGAAGGTTACTGGGGATGTGGGCAGGGCTGGAAGGGAACAGAGAATGGGTAAAATCCAAGGCAAAGAAGACTCTCTAACCTCAGTGGTTGAATAAGACAGGCATTGTAATGATCAGCAGACGTCAGTAGTCCTGGTGCTACCCTTTTTTATTTCCTAACTAGCCTTCTTTGTAATTTATAGAACTCGCTTCCAAGTAAGTGATTTTTAGTCGATCTAAATATTCTAGAGGGAGTCACAACTCCTCACCTGATGAGGAGAAAAATCACATCTACTGACTACATGCCAGGTGTGTGGTGCCATGTTCAGCACATTTTTTTGAAGATAAAAGTCACATAATATGAAATTCACCATTTTACAGGCACACACACACACACACACACACACACACACACACACACACACACTACACACTTCCAGGATATTCACAATGTTATGAAATCATCAGCATATCTAATCTCAAAATCTTTCCATCATGCCATCTCACTGAATCACACCAACAACATTAGAGATGAAGAAATAGTGTCAGAGAAATGCAATGGCATAAACCACAAAGATTGGGAGTAGTAAAATTTTTACTCAATACCTGTGCCTCACTTGGAAACTCACCTGAGTTTATTCACCAGAGGTTGCTCCCAATAAAGTTTCTAGATATGTAGAAAGGCACAAGTGCCATGAAATACATGTTTTACTTATATGAAACTCAGAACACAGATAGGAGAGAAACGGTCAGTGATGTCCCACTTGAAAATACACCAAGAAAAAATTACAGTTAGCAGGAGATTAAAGTCTTCAAATTAAGAAAGGAGAGAAGCCTTTGATCAAATGCCTTTGATACAAGTGGAACAGCCATGGGCATCAATTTAATAAAAGACAGAAAAGTAAAAAAAATGTGAGTTACCATCAGAAAGCCCACAGATATGTTCATATGTTGATCAGCCTCTCACCATTCCTATTTTGGTTATAGCTCTGCAGAACTCTTGAGTAAAATTCTGTGATGGATGAAGCTGTACCACATTTTTAGCTGAAATCAGTAATGGAGCCACTGGATCAAGAAGCATGCATAGGAAAATGTCAAGATTAACATAGATTGGAACTACTGACTAGGAAGAGTGACTATGAGTGTAGGGATAGGACATGCTAGACAGATACTAGTTAAGTGACTAATTTTCCCAGGCTAGTCTCAAACTTGCCATCTTCCTGTCTCAGCCTTTCGGAGTGCTGGGATTACAGGTGTCTGCTACCATGACTAGCTGGGTAAAATAATTTTTGGAAAGGAGAAACCAAGCGTTGCTGTGCTTGATGTCAAGACTTATTGTATAGCAACAAGTAATTGAGACAGCCTAGGACTGGGAAAGACAACAGAATAAAACGGAGAACCCAATTATAGACCTATATAAATAGGCTCAACTGGTTTGTTTTACAAATGCACGAAAGTATAGCCTTTTAAAAACAGAACAAAAGCATTATCGCATTTAGGTATCTACGAGTAAAATCAAAAATATAAAACAACAACTCAGTTCTTGACTTGAAATCTACAACTTTCCACAAATTAACTTAAAATGTATTATAAATTTAAATGTAAAACACAAAAAATTAGACAAGGGACAAATAGGATTAAATCATCAAATTCTAAGCTTAAACAAAAAGACTTGTTTAGTGTCAGGCTTGACACTAAATGCATGAGCCACAAAAGAAACTGCAATAATTTGAACCTCATCAAATTTTTTAGAAACTTACTCTTTGAAATACCCTATTAGGAGGATAAAAGGAAAAAAAAAAAAAACGAGCTACAAAATGAAGGAAAATATTGCCAAATCAAGTATCTGACAATGGATTGGCATCTAGAATATATAAAGAATGCTGAAAATTTAAGAGAATAAAAAAAGCTAACAAAATAATCCAATTAGAAGATAGGCAAAGTATAGGAAGGGTATTTCACTAAAAATAAAAAAAAGAAATAATGGCAAAGAAGAGCATAACAGATGATCTTTACTGGCAATTAGGGAAAAGAAATTAAAACCACAAAGAGATATGAGCACACAGCTAGTAGAATGACTATCATAACATATACAGACAACACCAAATGCTGGCAGTAATAGTAAGTAATTGACTCATTCATTGTATGTTAGTAGGTATGTAAATCTGTAGCACCACTTTGGAAAATGTTTCAGCAGTATAATGCAACTTATGTATAACCCAACAGTTGACCTCTGACATTTATTCTAGAGAAATCTGTAAGAGTTTGTGTTTATACAAAAAATTACACATCATGCTCATTTCATCTCAATTCCAATAGGCAAAAATACAAACACCCTAAATGTTCTTCAACAAGTAAATGGTTAAGCTATCTCTGGTAGGTCTGTACCACAACTCTATGGCAATAAAAAAGGAATGAATTATTTCTGTACAGAGCGATTTAGGAGATCTCAGAGGAATTATTCTGAGTGAAAAAGCCAATATCAAAATATTACATGATATATTATTTCATTTATATAGATCTTTGATTTGGGGTGGGATTAATAGGTATAGCTTTAAAGAGATAGTGCAAAGAAGTACAGTGGTTAGGACACTTCCTAACCATATGGTAGTGGAAGTTATGCAGATTTATACATGTGATAAAACCATATGCAATTACTCACATATTCAAGAATAAATTCATATAAAACTGGTGAAACCTTCATATATCTTATGACTTATACCAATGTCCACTTCCTACTGTCGATATTGTATGAGATTTTATGCAAGACGTTACCTTTGGTAGAGGTTGGCTAAAGACTCATGGGGTCTCATCATAGATTATTTGTAATTTCTTGTCAATCTATAACTGTTTCCAACAAAAAGTATAAAAATGAGAAGCAAACATTCCTTTCAGCATGGTATCCCTACAAAAGACTCCCATGCTTTTCACCCATGAAAGAGAACCTCTGCTAGCCTCATTTTTTTTTTTTTTTTTGTACTGGGAATCTCATTCAGGACCTTGAGCTTGCCAGGCAGACACTTGTGCAGCTGAACTATATCCCCGACCCGATGCTAGTCTCTTATGCTTCTCTCATCTATTAGTTCTATTGCTTATAATCTCATTTCCCTCCTACCAATTCAATCCAATTTATATTCTTGAGGTCTCTCCCATTGCTTTTTTGTCTTCTCAGTTTTCTAAAGAGATGTGGTTGTGTGATTCACCAAACTCTGTCCTGAAGAACACTTACTTGATGAAAAGTAATTGAGTAGGAAGATAGTTATTCCCTAACATGAAGTTACAAAACTCGCTTCAGTGCTGAAGTTCTGAGACCTTTAATCAGGTGAATTACTATATGACTCTTTAGAATCTGTCAGAGCTTAAAACAATCCCCAAATATCTTTCCACAGAAACTCTTTTTATAAGGAACCAATTCATGGGAGATGTATTTTATAAGATACAGTTTTGGAAATTTTCCTATGTTACATAGCCCCTGTACACTTGTTCAACTATATACCCCTTTAATTCATACTCTTATTAAGAGAAAATATTGGCAAATCTAACAAACAATTGGCATCTAGAATATACAAAGAATGCTGGAACTCAGGAGAGACAAAAACACTAACAAAATAATTCAATTAGAACATATACAAAAAATGTATTTCACCAAAAAGATGAGCCAGTAATAGCAGTGAAATCAGCAAGTAGGCATCTCTAATTATGTGTTGCGAAGGTAACTCCAAACCATTTTCTCCAAAACTTAATTGAAATTTCCCCAATCCTGGTCTCCTTCCTGTTGTCACATTTCAAAAAAATGCAACCATATCAAACCATCTATCTAAGTGAGCTAACTGCAGGTCATTCTGAGTCCTTAATTTTCACAAATTTAAATTATAGAGTAAGGATTTGTAGACCATAGGATTTGTAAATGACAATGATCTTTCATGTGATTTAAGTCTTCTACAACCATCCCATTAAGAAAATTTAACTTTAGATATTCTATCAAAACAAATATGGTGGATCTATGTGGTAAACCCATAAATTTATGGTATCAAAGATAAGACTTTTCCACTTAATTTTTCTACTTCCTTTAAATTCACATTTCCACATAACTTATTCTCTGCTTTTGCTTTTCTGTGCAAATCTTCTTGACTAGTTTTCTAAACATTTGCAACAGTCTCTGAGTTGATCTTTCGCCACCAAAATTTCCCTTGTACAGTTACTATTTTACACTATAAACACATGTACCTGATCTTCAGAAATATTTATTAGCTCCTATGGGATACTGAATTCAGTTTACAATTTGGCATTAAGAGTTATTTACAGTATGTCTCACCCTCTACCTCCATCTGTATATTGAAAACTGCACTACTTTTATTTTTCTATTTTTTTATTTTAAGGAGAGCAGTAAATGAGAAACAAACAAACAAAGAAATAGAACAATAGCAGCATACCAGTGTCACGAACACAAACAAATCAAAGCAAGAACATTCAAAGTGATACAGGGTCTCAAGACAAAATAATAATACGAATCAACAGTGGTTGTTATATTACATGTCACTATCCTCAACTACATTATTCAGATTACCAGATATAAGAATGGAAGATTGCTCAAACCACTAAAGAGAATAAGAAAATAATTCAAATCTTCTCCTTTCTAAGTGATCTATTTCTCTCTATACTGGAATATATAACCAATATTACTGGAATCAAATTTTCTGGATTGAATACCTTTGACTGTAGTCCCTGATTAGTCCACCTTGTTAAATAACTTTTAACAAATTATATTAAATAAACTTGGGGACTATAAATAACATGATAGCATATGTAAGGAGAAAAGCAGATGAGAAATTATGTTGTAGAAAGAAAAGACTGAGGTAAACTAAAAGGACAACCTGCATTCATATCTAGAAATATAGTTTGAAAGATAGTTGTGTTGATACAAACATATATGGATGAATAGTTACCATATCATATTGAGTGCTATTCAATAAGATTTTTAATTGTGGAAAAAATTATCCAACCTTCTTCATCGCTCAACCTGAAACACAAAATAGGATGGATGACCTTTGGTAAGCAACTCCTGAAAACATGAAGAACCTTGTACTACTCAAGCCCTAATTCTCATGCTTTCCTTGTTCCTGACCTCTTAGGAGTAACTGTTGCCTAGTTACTGTGTACAAAAAGGGAATATGCACTGCAAGGTCATAGAAAGAAATGGCAGAATATATTATCCTGCCTCATCATTGGTTTTCTCATGGCCTTTAGTTTTCTTGTTAGTGAATTAAAGACATTGAATGAAATAATGTGGTATGATCATACCCATCTTGCCATGCTGATTCTCTTTTTACCAGTGTGACTTTCTTTTTTCTTCATCTTTCCATTTTTATTATTAGTATACATTTGTGATATATAATAAATACACGCAGTGTGCAGAATTGGTACAGGTACATCATGATCAGCTTTACTTCTCTTTTCCCTTTCTTCTCTCCTGCTTCCCTCTATCCTCAGATCTTCTTCTGGAAAAGAACAAATCACTTCCTGCATGGACAGCATGTGACTATGAGGACTGAGTAGTTTTCCAGGCTCTGTCTGAGCTTCTTTCTGATAATGTCATCATATGTCTTCATTTCTATTGTGGGATTGATTCTTTGAGCTGGAGATTAATTGTGCAGGAACTTGATTATGGAATTGTGGATGCACAAGGAAGGAAGGATTGGATTCATGGACAAATGAAGCTACAAAGTAGGCTTGACAAGGACTCAAGGATTTCGGGAGGAGATATGAAACAAGGAGGGCCTCGTGGGCTATGTCTAATACACAATAGACAGTGCTCGCTTCGGCAGCACATATACTAATACACAATAGACAAAGGTCTTTATAGTCTTGTGTCATCTAGACATTGGAAGGATGTTGCCCCAGGGGTCAAGACAGCTATCTCTAACCAAGGCATTTCCGAAAGAGGACTGCCTGCTAAAGGATGCCTCTTAGCAGCATTTTCAGTATCTGCCTATAAAGCTCTTTATTTCTTCCTTGGGTCTGGGTGGCCTATAGTAATGATAGATTCTGTTTCTAGGTAAAGCTTGGTGTCTGAGAATCACTAATGCCTGACAAAGAAATAGAAAGGAATGTTTTGCACTGGCACAGTTGGCTGATGTGGAGGTTGAGATTCTTACGCTTTTCTCACTGTATGAAGAATGACCTGGTCCTAGTTAACGATATTTGCAAATTTCTCTGTATATTAATTGTCATTGATATCCATAGAGTCATTTTCTGCCTGGCTCTTGTGCTTCTTTCTCCAATTCTTTGCTGCTTGGCTAATTTTATTTTGTACTTTTCAATTCCCCTCCTGAATAGGTAACATCAAGTTCATTCTCTTTTGAGTAAGATGTTCATTATTCTTTTGGATGACAATATGTTGAACAATATAATGTTAGTTTGGTGGGTGGATGATTGGAAGATAATACTGAGAAATATGGGTGAATTTATGTATTATTGGATGGGTGAATCTGCTAGAAGATAGTACCCCTGGGCCAGTTATTGTGAAGTCTTTTCCTCTTCCCTTCTGTTGCAAAATCAAGAACAAAGCGAGCCTAAAACTGGAAGTTTTATTAGGAGGAAGGGAAAAAAGTAAAAGAAACTACACCAGTGACAAAAGGGATCAGTGTTGCTAATTTCAAATTCCTCATGCTCAGGACCATCTCTGTTTCTCTGTACATGTTGTTTCTCTAATTATAAATTCCTGGGTCCTACTTTGGTTTAGTGTAAATCCTACCTATCTATCTTAATCAAAACAACTACCCTGACTACTCCATCTTAAATAATCTACCCTGTTCTTTAACCAAATTTGATACTTAGTGTCTGAATAATACATGTAAAAATAAGAGAAATCCATTGATCACATATTCATATACTGTACCAGGGACTGTGTCATGACATTAAGATATAACGATAATAAAAATACTAATTATGATAAATGTCCAAACCCAACATTTACCTCAAGATGTTTGGTTTTTATTTCAAATATTTCACAGCAGTGAAATATTGATAGTGATATCAATATTAACATTGATATCAATGTAATAGTGACTACTGCAGAAAGTGCAAGATATCTTGACTGAAGAAGGAGTATAGTAAATGCTTACTAAATATTTTTGAAATAATGAATGAATGAATGATCAATACACAACTTCCAAGAGGGACAGATAGGGTTGTGATGCAGCAGGACCAAATAGGATGTGGTTTGAAATGAGATCCTGTACCAGAAGCTGTTGCAGAGAAGTCAGAGCTAATTGGATAGGCAGGTGCATAGTGTCCAAGTTAAGGACATGCACATGCAATCCTTCTTTAGGACCTACCATCATGACTTGTTGGTTCAACATGTCATATCCATAGTGGTTCAATATGTCATATTCATAGTGATAAAGTAACAAGTATAAAGAGGGGTTTTCTTCTTTTTTATTTTAGTGCTCTATCTTGAATCTTGACATCACTGCATTTTCTCTAGTTTGCAGTAAAGACACTTATGGTTTGATTTAAATAATGAATCATTTTGCATAGTGATCTTTTCACATTTTAAAATAAGCACTAACTTGTTTTCACTAAACATATTTATATTAAGACATTTAGGAACAAATTTGATGTCAATTTTCAAACGTTTCAAAAAATTTCATACAGTCAGATATCATACATATAAAAGCTGAATACAAGCAGTTTATCAATGAAATAAAAGAGGCTGAAATCTGAGCTGTCAGTTTGTCATTTTCATCTCAGGAAGGAAAAGCTGAGGGAGTGTGGGCTTTCTCTTAATCTCATTGCTACAGCATTAAATACCTCATCATTGTTGATTTGTTTCATATATGTAGCTTTCAATTTTGAATGAAAATAATTACATCTTTCATTTATTATCATATGTAAGCATACTCTCACTAGGCTCCAACTATGGACAACTCATTTCTTTCCAAACACACCTATGTTTCATCCTTTGTGCTTTGTTCATGGCCTCCTTCAGTGATAAATTCGTTTTGTAACATTTCTCTTTCTGCTCCTTAATTTACATACTTCTACCATGAGAATTAGCTGCTGCTTTCTCAGTCCAGCGTACATCATCTTAGTATGCGTCATTATTAAGGTTTGGCACAAGGGATATGTTTGATAAACATCTATTGAATTAAATAAACACATATACTACAAGAGAATGAAAAGTCCAGGAAAGAAGTGCTTTTGTAAAAACTCAATGAATGCACACTTTGGGTTTTTACATTTCATTGTATATAAATTTTTCTATGAAATAAAATGTTGTAAATAAATAATAAATTGTAGTTAGTACTATGCATGCTGAAGTATTTAGGGGAGATGTACAGGTATTTTTTTACTTTGAAGTGTATTAAAATAGATTAATGATTGGGGTGGATGAATAGATGGATGCATAGATAAAGGATTTTTTAAAATCTAGTAAAATATTTATAGTAGAAGTTAGGCAGGAGGTATGTATATGTATGCCATAAAATACTTTCAATTTGAAAAAATCACATATTAAAATGGGAAGAAAAATAAGGTGAAAAGTAAATACCAATCACAGAATGCATAAATATAAAGAAGGGAATCAGTCTGACCCCCTGACTCAAATATTTGATATTAAACATTTTTCATTCATTTACTTATTTTTACCCACGTACTATGGGCCATATGATAATGTAAGCTGAGTATTTTTAACCCCATTTACCTATATAAAATAGAACACCACACAGTCTCAATAATGTTTCCAAAAGTAGGTGATACAGCCCAAACATTAATGTAGCTGTGTATCATTCAACAGGGCTAGCTATTGAACCTGGAAACAAGAACAAAACTACCTCTAGATAGAAAATAACACAAAGAGGTAGAAAACTTCCTTTATGGAATATTTTCATGGGACAACAACCCAGTAAAGGTCACCCAGCTGCTCTCATTTTGAAAGCACCATCACCTAAAATTATGCATTAATCGGCCATGATAGCACAACTCATAAACTGAGATTAATGATGATGTATGTTCATTTTTGAGGTATATGCAGAGACAACCTAAGATTTATTTCAGGATCACATAAAGTTTTGACTTAAAGCCATTATATCATTCATACAATATTTTATTTATTTGAATTTTCAAGAAGATAAGTGAAGGATACATTTGAGAGGTGAGAATAAAGCTGTGGAAATCACATATATCTTTCTTCAGACATTAGAGTTTCGAGAAGACTCATAAATGTAGCCTGAAGCTGGGTTGGATAGATCTAAGAGAGGTACAGAATATAGCATAGCACAGGGGATTCATGATTAGGGCCAGTACCAGCTGCATATGCTTTTGGGCAGAGCACCCAATTCACAAGTCTATTTTTTCAACTTTAGACCTTAGGCATACTACAAATTCTCCCTATTTTAATTGCTTTATCTGTAAAAATGGGCAATAATCCCTACCTGGAATTATTTTATGGACTTTTGTATTATCCCTAATATATCCAATAGTTCACTAAAATGAGAATGAGAGATAAAATCTTTAAAAGGTAGAAATAAAGAAGTAGGAAAGCAAATTAGAAAAGCAATAGCAACACAGATTGAGAGGGTAGAAAGTAGATGAAAGTTTGAAAACTGATAATGGAATGAAGGTAGCTGGGGAACCAGAAAAAGCAAACCACTTTGTGTCTGAGAAACTTCAGAAGTTGGGCATTCCAGTTATTTTCAAAAGTAGAATGAGGTGAAGGATTGAGCTCAGAGGGTTTGCATCAATTGATTTTGTAAGGCTGTTTGGATTTTCAGTGCAGCTATTCTACTCATGGAACCAGGTGAGCACCACTCACCAAAGTCAAGAGAAAGCTGAGTGCTGTAACTAGAGGAAGTGAAACTGAAAACCTAGCCTCATATTGAAAGACACAGAGGAGAGAGCATATAAGGCACCATAATAAAAACAGGTAAATTAAATGAACTGATCAGACTGAAAGGTGCAATGCCACCTCAGACCCAGTTTCCCTGCTGGGCTCCTATAATGGTGGTGAGCAGACTCAGAATTCCAGGAGATGTGGATGGCTTTCACTATGGAAAGTGAAAGGGAAAGGGAGAGGGAAAAACTCAAGAGAAAGGGAGAAAACAATGAGAAAAGAATAGATAAATTATGAATGGACAGATGAATTTACAGAACAGAGACATTTGACACCACTTTAACAGAACGGCTGCCTTATTACCCTATCATCCTTAAATAAATCCCATAAATTAAGCTTCACTTAGTACAAGGAACTTTATCTGCTTCTCAGTTCTCATTTTTAAATTTTAAGGATCATTAATATTTTAGGAATACCACTAACAAGAAAGACAGAGACCATATAAGCAAACATATGTAGGGAAAATGTGTCCATGAAGAAAACAGAAAATTTTGACCACAGACTTTGTTTATTATGTTATCTCTTCAGAGAGATGAGAAAATACCTATTTAATGAAATAATAACTGGATGCTACAAAAAAAAAGAAAATTAGGCAAAGAAAAACATGTGTGTTATACTTAAAAAACTATATGAGAAATAACATTATCAATACTGGAACAGTTGAGAACCCTTTAGAGAAAAACGGGAGAAAGTATACAATTAAAAACTCTTGTCCATGATTTAATATTTAATGTTTAGTTTTTTTTTCAGAAAAGAGTAATTAGAAAAGTGAAAAAATAAAGAAATAATTAAAGATCTGATGATAGAGCTTACTAGTACAGCACTCTTTTAGCTCACAAGACCCTTAGTGCTATCCCCAGGACCAAAGAAAAAAACATGAAAAGAAAGAAAGGGAGAAAAAGTTAAGAAAAGTTAAATATCCTTTATCAAGTGTACTGTTTCAGGCTGGGTATACAGCTCAGTGACACAAGCACCTGCCTGGTAAGCACAAGGTCCTGAGTTCGATTCCCTGTACCAAAAAGTAAAAGAAGGAATGACCAACTGTATTGTTTCATATCAGAAAGGTACATTCAGTACCAAGCACTTCATTTAGTGGGAAAAAATACAAGGAACATCATCATCATGAAATTGAAGAATGTAGGGTAAAGAAATGATCCCAAAAGCTTACAGAAAGAGAAAAAATACACACAAAGGATTTAGAATCATAGCTCAGTACCCATTAAAGTCAGAAGACAAAAAGAAAATACATGCCAAATTATAAACTGAAATTATTTTCAATATAATGCTCTATGTCTAGAAAAGCCAGAAATCATGTGTGAGTTAAAAGGTATCCTCAAACACTCAGTCTTAAATATTACCTGCCATATTCTCAGTCTGAGGAAGCTTCTGGAAGATGTACACCACCACCATGAGACAATAAGTCAAGAAAAATGAAGACTTGATAGAAGATGATCACTCCCTCACAGGACAGAGGCAAAGCAAATACGTGGTATGATGGTGAAGAGATGCCTTAAATGAAAGTAGTGCAGCAAGCTTTGAAAACAATGAGCCCATATTAACAAATGAGAGACAGAAAATTTCAGAAAGCTGTCCTGGAATGAAGAAAATGGAGCCAATGATCTAGACTAGGTTGAGAGGAGACGCATTTCAATCAGAGATTTGGGTAATGCATTATTGATAAAGACCCAATGAAGAAAACTAATTCACTCAAAATTGTAAGAGGCAATGATTAATTACAGATATATTTAAGGAAGGAAATATGATTGTTGTGATTATTGCTTATGTATAATATATACAAACACAGAAGTAAATATAATAAAGATTGAATGTGGAATCCTCAAACTATTATAGGTCTTTTTCAGGAATATGGAGAAACAGAAGAGGAACAGACAAGGAAGGTGGTGAGGAGGAAGATGGAGAGAATGTTTGGCAAGGGGCATTGGATACAAGTGAATTTCATTTTCATGATATGAGACCAATAGATGTTATCTAAAATTAAAAGAATGAGTAGAATATTTAAAATTAGAAAGGTAAACACTTGGTAAAAATAGGCAAGGGATTTGACATAAGTTGTTTCAGGGCAGAAGATATCAGGTTGGATGGGATTAGTGATTTTTGTTATACATGTGGTTGAATGATGTGATTTTGTTACAAATTATCCATATATTTTACTTTTACAAAAATCTACCTGACAAACCGTTCAGGTTGATCAGTAGCATGGGCTGCTGCTTATGAGAGAGTGAGTCTTGTGGTCAAGATGTACAGCTTCTGAGGCAGTTGTCTGGCTTCTCAGTGTGGTTCCATTTCTTGCAAGCGCTGAATGTGGGTAACATATTTGCAATCCTATTGTCTTCATTCTCACAGCTTTATTACAAGTTAAAGACACTATTCCATAGCTTCATTGCCAGGAGTTAAAAGATTAATAAATTTCAGCAAAGTTCAAAATACTTTCCAGGAAGTAAGAAGCACTCAATAGGTCTAGTGTCAATAGTGCGTAGAGCTATTTAAAAATGATGTTTGCATGAAAAAAAGGCTCTGTTAATTAGCTAGAATTAGTTTTTCCACAATTTATGTATACTTTAAAACAACATGTTGTACTTGGTAAAGAAATAATTTTGTCAATTCAACAAAAGTAAATAAAAATAGTCTTATCAAATCTGAAAAGTTAAAAAAAAAAGATAGTATTAAGATTATAATATGTAAGAACCTGAAAGAATAAATAAAATCTGAAAGGTATAATAGATATTGTGAAATGGAAAGAAACTGCTCAAAAGGAAAGAACAATTTGGGTGAGGGAAAAGAGAAAAAGAAAGAAGGGAAAAATATGTATGTACACAGGATAGCTAAGAGAGTAGTACTACTGACTTCTATTGCTTTACTAAAAGGAACAGTTAATGTTTAATTGTTTGGTCAGTCTTACATGCTTATATTTGTTTAACTGAGTAACTAATTTGAAGATAACAATATGTAATACAAAAACCATTGTTAACTTCCTATCACCTTGTCTGGAATTCTGTATTGCTTCTATTGTTTGGGTGTTGTTTTGTTAATGTCTGTTTGTTTGTTAATGTGTTTTCCTTCTTTTATCTTTAAAATAAAAAAAAGCAAATCTGTTATATTTTTAAGCAGAAAGAAAAATACCTAGACATTTGAGAAGAACAAAGTATAGACAATAGCTTTATCCTAATTGTGAACTTTTCTGTAGTTTCAAAGTTTTTTATAGTGAATAGATCTTACTTTTATAATTAGAAATAAAACTTTGATTTTTGAAATGCAAATGAGTTCTGGAAGATATATCTGGCTGTCCCAGGGAGGAATGATGTGAAGATTAAGTGAAAAATAGTAACACCTGGTATACTCAGACAAAGTATTGACTTTGACCAAAGGTAATGTTTGATATCAAGGTGACTTAACTAGTTTTGTCTGTTCTGGATTCCTGTTCTGAGCTGAAGTCCTGCCAATACATGCATCCTCCCCCAACAATATCTGGAGAGATTGCTTTACTTAGATACATGCAAAAGCAATCAAATGTACAATCAAAAATTATATAAATCATTAGTTATATACACTGCAATACCCGTTTTGAGATATTTGGTAATATAATAGATGAAGACCACTGACATAAGAGAACATAAAGCTCACTAAAGAATTAGTTTAAATACAATGTATAGAACAACACATAGGAGATGTTAACTGCATTCCTGATTAAAAATGAAACTTTATTGTATTTATTTAATGTCAGGAGACTATTCATTTCAGACAACAATCTTTATCTCTGACCAACTGAAGCTCTTTCTGAACTTACCTTTTCTTGTGCAGCTCAGGTTCTGCTAATTTGCTTTTATTTGTTTTTGTTCCATTTCTTATTGATCTGCTTTCACCTGGTCTCTCATCAGAGCTCTCATTAGTATTTTTGGTGATACTCAAGTCAATGTTATTTTATATAAATTAGCTTTATTAAGGAAAATCACTTTCCTCCAAAATGGATGTTAAATATTGTTATTATTTAATTCTTCATACATTCATTTTATTCGTTCTGTTTGTCAGCAAATGAGTGTTTCAGAACATGCTGAGCTTCTGACATTCTTTAGTAGCAGGCGTTTCACCAAAAAACTCCACAGAAGTGAGTGGACTTCTTAACAGAAGTAATCAAATAGTGCTGATGGGCACATATAGGTAAGTACCTCTCCCAGACAGGGTGGGTCAGGCTAGACTGCTGGTGCACCCCTTTGCATAGAATGCTCTTCATTTGCCCCATCTCTACTACATTTTCCCCATCTTTCCTTTCTGGGAAAGAATAGTCTTCTGATCTGAATGTAAGTTATAAAAGAGTCACCCATAACATACACACAATGCTCATAAAACATCACTGTGACTTCATTAAATAAGCCTCACTTTTACATCAGATGAGGGAGCTTTGGCTCAAGTTTTTCTCATTCAATTACTATAAGAAAAATTTTGACATCCCTGAATGTTTAGCAGCAAATCCATTTTTTAAAAAATATTTGAACACATGTATTTAGCACTGTCACTCTTTCAGTTCAATGAAAATGTAAAAGAATAGGCTATTGAAGATATTCAATACAAACTGTTTTAGTTTATCTTTCAAATGACAGGGTTGGATGTGATGGCTAAGAAGTCCCTCTTCAGGCTAGAAATGCTTTAGTTATATATCAAGCGTGTCTTCATTAAGAATGTTGCCCTCTCTAGACATTCCTTCCAACAGCCTTCATCTACTTTAAAGAAAAAGGGATCAAAGAATGTATCAAGTTAAGGCTCTCAGATTCAAATGCATGTAGACCAATGATCCCAGAATAGACATGGGCTCTAGTATCAGGTAAACCTGGATTCTCAGCCTGGTACTGGCAGTTATTGATTGGGGAATCTAGGAATAATTCAGTAATTCTCCAAGTTATAGCTTGTATATCTTTGAAAGGAAAATATCAACGTGTGTGTGACATACTGAGGAAAATTGCTGAGTATATATTTGTTGAATGAACGGAACTCAGTAGAATTTCACGTGATATGAGTGTTTAGGTGTTCACATCCTCCTTCACACATTTTAACATTCAATACAGTGATGATTCCTCTGATTTTTCAAGAAAACACACAGCCTGTCAAACTTTTAAAGGAATAAACTGCAAGACTTTTCTGCTTCCCCACCTCAGTCAAATAGAAAAGTACAAGTGAAATGAAACAAGGGATTTATTAATTCATTTCACAGTGAAACCCTATTATATTATCTTTAAAGGCTTTTAACAAACAAAAATTAATTTCTAAGCCCACAAGTTGTTGGCACATTGATTGACTCCTTAATTACAGGATCTTTGGTTTAGAAAATAATGATTGATTATTTTAGGCTGTATTTCACTTAGTTATGGATGAGACCCTGAACACTTGCATGGAGAAATTATTTCAAAGTTATTATGATTAATAAGTGTTATAGACAGAATGTCTGAGTTACTGCAAAATTTGAAACAATGAAAATAATTTTCTGGTGTGTCTAAAAAAGGCTTGTTCCAAGGTAGATGACAGGAAATTGAGAAAATAAATTGTGCTTCTATTTATTTATTCCACAAATATTTATTCTAAACTCCAGTCCCAGTGTTGGAGATTAGAGATACAAAATTAGAAGGTAGATGATTTCAAAGCAATTGCATTATAATGAAGGAAGCCAAATCTTATACAAATAAATTCAGTGTGGTCATAGAGATATCCAGTAGGGCTTGGGGAGGTGTCATAAATGTGTAATTTTATCTGATGTATTAAAAAACAACAAGCAAAATGACCTTTCAGAAATTGCGTGAGCTGCATCTGGGGAGATGAGCTGGTGGGCAAGGCTGGGAAGACATGGCAGCCAGCTGAGCTGCATAAGCAAACATTTGGAAGACATAAGGCTCTGGAGTGGAGGGAATGGCAAGGAGAATCCAGGAGATGGACTTTCACCAGAAGTCTGTAAACAAGCATGGAAAATAGCCGCAGTCACATTTTGAGGGGACCATTCTAGTGGCAACATTGCAGCGGGAAGATGGATCTCTGAGTCTCTTTGGCTAACTGTCATGGCTTCTTTCTAGATCCCCCAAAGACTAATGCAGTTTTAGGTAGGGCTTTGGAGAGTGAATGGATCACAGGAGTGTGATACTGAATAAATCCACTGATTAGTTTAGTATAGTTGTGGGTGTGATTGATGGATTTACTGCAGAGGGAAGACCTACCTTGGGTGTGGGTGGCATCAGCCAATAGGCTTGTACCACAGAGGGGATGAAAATCAAGAAACAAGTCACAGG
Organism: Chinchilla lanigera; assembly: GCF_000276665.1. Taxonomy (NCBI): domain Eukaryota; kingdom Metazoa; phylum Chordata; class Mammalia; order Rodentia; family Chinchillidae; genus Chinchilla; species Chinchilla lanigera. The sequence goes on along the minus strand of NW_004955433.1, from coordinate 21,811,399 downwards.
ATTCCCGTCTGCCACAGTATGGACTATTTCCTTTCTGCTATGTCCGTCTGCCATGCCACCCTACCTTAGAACCAGCTGACTACGGAATGAAACCTCTACAAACTGTGAGTTAAAATAAATCTTTCCTCCTTTAACTTGTGGGTGTTGGGGTTTGTCCCTACAAGAAAGTAACTAAGAAACAAGGAGGGAAGAAGAAAATAAGAAAAATAAAATATGAATAAGTGTTGGGAAGGAGAAGAATTTTGAAGTCCAAAATGTCTGTGGAATTCAGGAAAGCTAAGCTGGCCCTCAGAATTCTGAGGGTGCTAAGTGTGTGTTAAATCTTGAGATCATTTACAGACTTTTACAACAATGGGAGAAATAAGTTTGGTGAACTAAAGTGATTTCCAAGTAAATGGTATCAAGAGGACCTAAATTGCAAGAGCTTTTCATTCATTAAGGATGGATTCTTGACTAGGAATGTATTCTTAACTAGAGATGATTAAATAGAGGTATATTCTTAATTGACTTAACTAGTACTAAAGTATTTCACATAGTTCTGATTTTCCAAAGTACAGAACAAGGCTCCCTTGGCCGTCTTGTGATTACAACTCCAAGTAAGATAAAATGTTTTACAGTTTTGCCTTGCCAAGAACCTAAGGATTAAAGCAATTTCTGTGATTGTGGTTCCTGCCTTGAAATTCACTGCAGGTTATAAAAAGGTAGAAAGACTTCTACTTGAATCAGGCAGTAAGAGTATCAGGAAAAAGTTTGCATAAAGACGGGAAAGCTACAGAAAATTATGGCTTCTCTTAGGCTGGGTTCCATATTTCTGTTGAGTATATTTACATAAAAATAAAAATTATATTAAGTAAAATGTAATTCCAGGATGATCTGATGTGACTTCCATCTTTTTCAAGGGGCAATCCTTGAGATAAGTTTCTGTTCAATTTGCTCTATCCTTTTTTGTTGCTGTTTTTATTCCATTTATAAGAAATCTTTGGCAGGAAAGCTCACAGTAACAGCAATGATAAAAGAGATAAGGTATTACTGGATGGCCAGCAAATGGAATACGAGAACAGATGAAAAGAAAAATCTGTTGAAAACAAATAACTATCAGGTGTATAAAAAGGGTTAATTAAGAATTTTTCCAGGAACTATAAAGTAGCAAAAATTCAAACAAGAAAATATTTTGTTCTGAAAAGCCCAGTGCTTTCTTTTTTTCTTTTCTTTTCCATTTTTTTTTTTTTACTCCCAGTTAATACAACATACTTTAGTTCAAATTCCTGGAGACCCAGCTTTATATGCTGGGAACTTCAAAGTGTGTTAGAATTTGGTTCTGCCACTTGCTCCCCTGAGGAAAAATTGCTAAATCTGTCTGATTTTGATTCACCTATACACTTTTGTGTTCCTTAAGGCAGGACAACACAATTGCTATTTGTTGAGCTGGGCTGGAATGAAAGAATTAATTCATATTTTACAACTGAGGGAACTAAGATATCAAGAGAGGTTACAGGGGTTGTATGCTGAAACCTAGACTTTTCTTATGATTCTTAATAGTTCTTACAGGCATTTTGTATAGGAGCTGGTGAAAGAAGGAATTATCTTCCTTTTGAGGAGATGGGACTATGAACTTGATTTGAGTTCCACAGAATCACATCAGCATTTTTCCTTTGTCTCCAGATCTGTTTAGAGTTGTGGGGCTTCAAGAGTAACTTGGACAATAACATTTGAGTAATTTACCAAACTTCAGTTTTGCTTAGGCTATTCAGCTCTGGCCTGAGGGAGTCAAAGTAGGAGCCTAGCTCACCAATGAAGCGCATCAATCATTCCATACAGCCTTGTCCCCAATCCACAGAGAAGAGATGGTGCAGCTAAAGGGAAGTTTGCTCTCATTTAGGGAAGAACCAGCAAATAAATATAACCATTCAAGATGCATGTCTTTAAAGAAAAGAGAGAAATTGTTTTGCAATAAAGAGAAGTAATGATTATCAGGGCAAGAAGCATGAAATAGTATATTGGAAATAAAATATGCTTTCATTAAGTCTCCATTTCTAAGTGGCAGAATGGGAAATAAATAACATAATGTAGAGCTCAGGGCTGAGAAAATATGACCAACGGTATAGTCTAATGACTTGACTATGAAACAAAGGCCCAGCTTTGGAGAGAGTTAAATATATTGGTGAAATCTGAATAAATTTTCAAGTTCTCCACTGACCTGACATGTAATGCTTCTTTATTTCCTGACTTTTAAGCTCAAGATGGTCCCTTTATTTTATTCTCTTTTGTCCTAATCTCACTTGATTTCATTTTAAGAAGTACTTATCCATTGTTAGGCTCAAATAAATCCTCTGATTCATTAGGATTCATTGAGATTCTATAATATGGTGTTTTAAATAATACCACAATTAACATTCTTTGTGCTCTGTGTTTATATTCACTTCTAATCTCTCTTTTGTCTCACCTCCATTTGCTGCTTTGAAACTATCATAGTCAATTTCATAGAATATATATGTGTGTGTGTGTGTGTGTGTGTGTGTGTGTGTGTGTGTAGTATATTGCCAAGGCTGGATTTTGATTGCTTTCATTCTGTAGGTCACTGCAATGTCATATTCATGTGCAAAATATTTAGTAAGTCATGATTTGTGCTAGAAAAATGGAAACATGTTAATTTTTCTCTTCCTCTATCCTTTAAAAAAATCTCCCTTTTAGCATCTTGATGAGTTTATAAATCAGGCTTTAAGGTTTTATTAAGTTTCAGGTAACAGCAAATTAAAATCTCATTTACAGATGCTCCATTAATTTCATTTGTTATCAATAAATGCAGCTAAATTTCTTGGTACACTTGAATCTGTCCTATAAATATATATATTAATAATGAATACCAGCAAGAAATATAAAACATTGTTGTATAAAATATAATGATGAGTATTTTTAAAGCATGTGTTCAATACATAATTCAAATTATCAAAACATGGGTGTATAAATCATAGCAGAGTTCAGAAATGAAGTTTTCAAATTTGTGTACTTACATTTCTCCTAAGAATCTTTCTATCTTTCTTGTGAATGTGTGAGTCTGAATAATTACTTTATAGGCATCCACACATATTAATGGTGTCTAAGCATGTCATAATTAATCTGTCCTCCTAAATGTAGTGCAACAATATATTTTTTTCATTATATCACTGTAACTGCCATGGTAAAAGTTTTACAGCTTATGTTTACCTGATAGACATTCTTCTTGATTCAGTGATTAATTTAAGTACAGACTAGAGTGGGTAATTATTTTTACGTTTTTGTGATTTAGGCTCAGAACTGAGGAACCTGGACTTTCTGCTGAATGAAAGAGCCTGGAACATACCGACTGTTTTTCTCTCTCTAGGTATTTTAGTTTCCAAATAGTTAATCTAAAGGTGTCAAAATTAGGATAACCATTAGGGAAGGAGACCGGTGCTACTCTAAGTAGATGACATTTGCCTCAGGCCAGTCACAGAAGGCTAAATGTAAGCTTATGTGTGAGAACAATTGGCTCAACTTCAGAGTGTCTGACAAGCCCAAGAGACCCAAGATGAAGAAAACAGCCTTGGAGGCAATGGGTTTCCAGCTATGGGCAGCATTTATGAAAAGACAAAACTAAAAGATCATAAAAGTCTCCACTGATTTTGTCATTTTGTGATTCTCTCCCTACGTCAAAGAATTCTGAGGGATAACATTAATTCTTATGAACTCATAATTTGAAAGCTTATATCTTTTTTGGTCCCTGGTTTGGTTTATATCTAAATATTGTATTAAGGCTTCATCTAATTATAGGCAAATATGTTTGGAAGGTGATTGGATTATGTGGGTATTTTTGCTGGCTTGCTGTTAGGTGGTAGAACCTGGTCAGGAAAGGGGGTTCATTGTGAGAATGATCCTGAAAGTTATGTCCCTCTTCCTCCATGTTTGCTCCTCCCCTGACTCTCTGCTTCCTGTCTTCCCATGCCCTCTGCAACTTTCCTCTGCCACATATCTGTGCCATACCACCTGGTCCTGCAAGAAGGCAATTGTAAACTGAAACCTCTACAAACTGTGAGGCAAAATAAACCTCTCCTCTTTTAAGTTGTTGGTGTCAGGTATTGTGTCCCGGCAATGAGAAAGTCACTAAGACAGATTTTTGATAGCAAAACTGGAGTCTTATTTGTGAGTGTACTTGACAGTGTATGCTTTTGGAAATGGTTCACAGAAGGAGTTTAGATAGGTTTGGAGAAGCTGGCTGGAGAAGCCCTTGAACGATGTGAGTGAGCTTGATGGTGGAGTGTAGTCAAAACTCTGAAGAATAATATCCTGATAGTAATGAAGATGGTGAAGTCCAGGCTTAGGAGGTTTCATCTGCAAACAAGGACTTTATTGGCAGTTGGACCATGTGTGTTATACTCTGGCAGAAAATTTCTCTATAGCTTATTCATGTCCTGAGACTTTGTGGCACACTGAGATTAAGTATGGCAGACTAACCTAGTAGAAAACATTTCAAGGCAGCCCAAATTTTAGACTGTCTTATGGGTACTGTTAGGGGATTACAGCCAGTTCTGTAGTGAAAATTATGTGTCAATCCACAGCTGAATAATTTTAGTCTTCTATTTGGCCATAAAGGATGTTTTAGCAAAGTTAGGGCCGATAAAGATGGAGCAAAGGAGAGCTTGGTTGCTAAAAAATATTATTACTAAAAAGAATCCAAGTACTTTACAATATGACTTTAGGAAAAATGGCTTGAGAGTGTTTGGGGAACCAGCAATGGCCCATTGATCCCAGGCTCAAAATTTCAAAAGTCAAAAGTGAGACTTTTTTTTGAGAAGTGAAACACAGGGTATCTTGCTCTAGGAAGCCTGCCTGGAGAATTTGTTATCTAGGATTTTGTTCATAGTGATTAGCGGCTGAGGTAGTTAAAGAACTCTATAGTCATGATACAAGATAGGCTGGCTGATGCTCAAACTGGCAATGACCTTGGCATCATGGTGCTTGTTTTACAGGCGTGAAGAATGCAAATCTTAAGGGGTCAGGAAGGCTTCTGCCCAGTTCTCAGAGGAATGCCTGGGGTACCAGGCAGTGTGCTCCTTGAGAAAGCAGCTCATTGAGCTGTGAGAGCAAAGTTGGAAGCACAATGGAAACCCAAGACATTTGGAGAAGCCAGAAACAAGTAATGTCTTAGGAAAGCCATGAGAAGAAAGTAAATCCAGGCCAAGAGAAAAGCCATGGGAGCTGCTACAATCACTGGCAATGCCATAGGGGCAGATCCTCCCCAAACTGTTTAGAGTTCACATCTAGCTGCAGCTTGCCCTGGGTGCTAGACCTGGAACTACAGGATTTAATGTTTGCCTTGCTGGTTTTAAGTATTGCTTTTTTGTCCATCCCCCTATTTTTGTTTCTATCGCCTCTATTTCTCCCTATGGAAATAGGAAATGTTTATCATTTGCCACTGCATGTTGGAAATGTTTACCTTTTTTTTACCTGTACAGCGACTCATGGCTAAGAGTTTACTCTAAGTTACATAGCAGACTTTGGATTTTAACTTTTTGTCAATGCTGAAACTACTAGGACTTTGGAAACACTTAGAAATGAACTAAATGTGTTTTGCATAAAAAGATGCACTGAAGCCTTTTGGGGGCCAGAGGTGGATTGTTATAGTTTATACCTAGATGTCACCTTAAAACCTCATGTGATCAAAGTTGGACTTTAAGAAAGTGATTTGATTACGGGGCGTTATAGCAGGCTTGCTACTAGGAAATGGTGTCTTGTCAAAGAGAAGGTGGTCATTGCGGGCTTATCTCACTTTCTGGCTCTCTTGAAGCTCTGCTTTCTGTCTTACGTGCATGAGTAGCTGTTTCTCCACTGTGGCCCTGTGCTATGCTGTCCTACCTCGGAGAGAGCCATCTGAGAACTGAACCCTCTATAAACTGTGATCCAAAATAAACTTCTCCTTGTGTAAGTTGTGGATGTTTGTTACTGTGTTGCAGCAAATAGGAAAATGATTAAAACAGTCCTGAAAGTAGTTTTTATCCTTAAGGAAATTAACTTAGATTCTGGTAGGCCGTGGTCTTACAATCTTAAAGCTCGGTGTGTCTCTAGACATTTTCTGACAGAGTTTTTCATGTCTTCTATTGAAGGACAGAGAGTAGCAATGATTTAATTAAAATCATACCATAAGTTAAATTAAACCTCGTTATGGGTTGAGTTGTTACCCCCAGTAACTCATATGTTGGAATTTTAACCTCTGCTACCTCCAAAAATGACTTTCATTAGAATTAGAATCATTGCACATAGTTAATTAAGAATAAATCATTAAGGTAGAGCCCAATGAAATATTACTGTTGTCCTTATTAGAAAGGAGAGCTTGGGCCACAGAGGCGGACGTGAACACTGCAGACCACCGTATGAAGAAGGGAGATGTGTTAACACTAGCCAGGGAACTTCAAGAAGCCAGAAGGGAGTCTTGGAACAGACTTTTTCAAAACATCTCCGCATGCAGGATGTCTTGCCCAATGCCCCAGTCAGGTTCCTTGTTCCCAAAACTGTGAGAAATAAATTTCTCTTGTTCTAAACCACATAATTTACAGTCATTTGTTACGGACTTTTTCTAGGAATTTGTTTGAAAATTAATATAGACCTCACTTTCAGGGTCCTGACTACTATCTATTGATCTTTTACCTTATCCAAAAAGAGAATAGGAAAATTTTTATTTTTAAATGATAATTCTCCCTCACTTTAATATGGGGAAATTAAGTTCTGAGAACAGAGAGCAACATTGCCATCATTGTTGAAGGAATTATTTGTGCCACAGAGTACAAAACTTCTAACGATCAGACTTCTCCTTTAGAAAATATCCAGTTCACAACCAAATATGATGATTAATCAAGAAAAATAATTCCTTTCCACTACAGGGATATCTGGTAACCATATTTGGATATTTCTTTAAAAATGGTTGTGTAAATTAGAAGAACTCTTTCAAGATACTAGTGAAGAATCAAATCTTCACTGGTTTTCTTTCTTCACATTGGGAGATTTTTGCCAGATTATGGCACATTGAGTTTTCCTGTCCAGTCTACAATGCCTGGTCCTTATGGTGAATATATCAGGTGGCATATAATTCTTGGATCTCATTTAATTTTTTTTTTTTTTTTTGGTTTTTCTCCGGTACCGGGAACCAAACTCACGACCTTGCGCTTACCAGGCAGGCGCTTTTGCTGCTGAGCTAAATCCCCAGCCCCTCATTTAATTTTTATTTAGTGTTATTTTTATTTGGAGAACACTTTGACACCTTCATAATCTAATATCTTACTCTCACTAATTTCAGAAAATAGTCATGGAGAATAAGAATATTCATTTTTAATTAATAAGCCCAATTTATGTAAGATTAAGAAATTAAATGAACTTCTTATAATTATGCAACAAATTAATGACAGAGTAGAGATGAGGATATTAGTATTTGGTGATACCTGATTTTCATCTGGTAAATGTCTACACATTTTAATACTCTCTTCTATTTCTTCAAGGTTTCTGATTCTTTTGAAATGCAGTGCTCAAATATCATGTTTCAAAGAGAGAGGTTAAATATTTCGGCCCCATTCTGTTCTTTATTGGTCACGTGATGTTCAGAGAACTGTGAATGAAAATAACATGTACGTATTTAAGCAGACACTTTGTTTTTGGTTAATTTTGCTTTCTTATTGTTTTGTTTTTGCTATGGTTGGGATTGACAAGCATATGCTATGGAGGTTCTCTACCACAGAGCTATCCCCTTATGTCTTAAGCAGATGCTTTTTGTGTAGTTCCCAGGTACCTGGACCCTTTGGCATATTCATGGTTACATTCTCCACATCAACTATTTTCTAAGCTTGAGTTCTAGAATAAAAATAGAATTGCAATGATTACATCCAACACAGGACCGTCATGTAGTTCAGATGAGGGTAATCCTTGGTTTGGATCCTTGGATAATCCTTGGTAAAACAGTGAGGTTTGCAGACACATTTTTAGGCTAATATAAACTACATGACTCACAAAGACTTCAGAGAAGCTGCCTCTCTATCCCGCTTCTGCAGTAAACAAAACATTTATTATCACTTAAATATCAATATAGTAAAAATAGATATTCAATGTATTCCTTTCAGACTTTATGCTGACATTCAATTGAGGATGCATTCTAATTACTAATACAAATAGATTATATTTGTGATAAGAATTAAAATTTATTAAGCATCTATTATGTTTTAAAGCACATTTTAAAAGTGTTTTCTACCTTCATTTCCTGTAATACACTGATGTCAAGATGTGGTGGGATAAATTATAAGAATGTTGACAAATTCTTTCCCATCCTGTAGCATGATTTTGCAATATTACATAACCAATGCTCCATAAAATAGAAGACCTAATAAAGAGTTGAAAATTATTTCTTTCTAGGGGCTGGGGCTTTAGCTCAGCGGCACAGTGCCTGCCTGGCAAGTGCAAGGTCGTGAGTTCAATTCTTGGTACCAGAAAAAACCCAAAACAGAAAAAAAGAAAAAAAAGAAAATTATTTCTTTGTTTTAAAAGTGTAAAACTTTCATCTCAATAAAGGTAAGAGACTAATCTAGGACAACTTACACAAGGTTTGTGTGACAGCCAATACCAGAACTCAGGAATCCTATATCAGGGTTAAGATAATCAATGGTCTAATAAGAAATAATTTTCTAAAAAAGTGTTGAGTTTCTATTATTTTCAGCTCATGTATAACAACATCTATCTATAGCCTTAGGGGACTAGAAAGTAGAATTGCTCCGATTTTGCATGCAAAAATTTTAATTTTAAACCATTTTCATGATTGGTGTCACCAGAGTTGACATTACAGACTGATTTTTTGATAAGCAGAAAACAAGAGGACTCAAAATCTTAAGGACAATGTGGAATGCGAAAGTGAGGCAGAGTAATCTAGTGAATTCTTAGTCATAAAAAATTTTAAAGCAATCTTTTACAAAACATTAACAAGTGCAGTATCAGAAACTAAAAACACAACAAACAAAGACAAAAAGAAGGAAGTACAACTGTAGGTTTGTAGGTACAGAATAGTTATGTGGAGCTTTTGGATAGAAACCAACTATATCAGACCAGAGAGCAAAGAGGGAGGGTGAAATCTGGTGGAGCCTTATCTGGGTCAAGAGTATATTTTTTTCTAGGTCTTAGTGAGCAAGGCCATTGATGGAGCTCTTCTGGTGTGGACCTGGTCTTGCTATGCAGAGGTGAGAGTTGAAACTGGAGGTTGTGAGCTCATAGTGGCATCAAATGAAAGGTCACTCTGAGGATGACCTCTTATGCTAGAAATTCCCACACAAGGCTGTAGAATGCACCAGGAAGTGAGTATAATATGTATTAACAACACTAAAAGAGATATATCAGCTATCATCACTGCACATTTGTGAAAGCAGAGAAAACCAGAGGGAATGAGAAGCACTTGTCCTCACATCTGACACAAGGGGAGCAGTGGTTGTGAAAAATGGAAGAGGCCCGTAAAAGGTGCCTGAGATCAGATCCCTCAGTTGTACCACATAAGTCACTCTCAAGGTTTTATGGAGTTAGTACAAAACTTATAATATTTCAAGAATAAAGAGAAAAAATAACTTCCTAATGCCTGAGAGAGACAAAGTTAAAAATAAAGGAAGAAATATAAGTGTTTTAAATGTAAGAACAAGATGGAAAGGTGTGTGTGTGTGTGTGTGTGTGTGTGTGTGTGTGTTGGCACACAGGTGAACAATGCTTGTGAGAAGCATGAGTCCCCAGAGGGTGGAAAAGGAGCAGCATAGCTGGGTGTATGCTTCCTTAATTATTACCATTTGCCTCTGCACCCCTTCTTGTTAAAATCACAGTTCTTTCTAGATAAGCCCTGAAGGAAGGTCTGTGTGATGTGGTGCACTGAAGAAAGAGGCATTTGCGAGAATCCTTTTTGCCCCCTGTGGTTCTCCATCCTAATGAAGCTCACCCTCATTCCCTAAGTGGAATCCTAATGACTGAGGCCTTTTGACTCTGTCTTTGAACATTTGAAAGCTTTACTGAAGTGTTTGAAAATTCATTATACTTTATTTGACTTCCTTTTATTGTACAGAAACAAGAAGTCCCTGATGGAATATTGGCATTTATGTGTTTCAGGAATTTCACCCTGCAAAGTGGAGGAGAATCTGAAAGAGAGAGAGAGAGGGGGGCAGTTAAGCATTTGTGTACACACTTATGTGCACACACATGTGCAATGATAAGCATCTGTACATGAATGTGCATATCACTTTATGACGTGGTTACACATTTGCAGTTAAGCCCAAACTTTGAAATGAGGTCTATCCATTTTTTAAATAAATTAAGCATGTGACAAATTATATGCTGAAAGGAAAAAAAAAAGCAAAAAAATAAAAAAGAAAGCAATTCAGAAGGGCAACAGAACAGAAAGTTGTAGTTAATTATGATTTATAAGCTTATTAACTCACTAAGCATTGTAACGAACCAAAGAACAAATTTAATTTTAAATAACATAAAAGTAGCAAAATTGCTTAGATGAAAACAGAAGCCAAGGAAATGTATTTAAAGGCTGAGAAATCACATTTTTTTAGGTAAGAGCCTAAATGTCACTGTTTAATTCAGCTTTCATTCCTTTAACGTCAATGCAAGTAGAACTAATACAAAATAGTAATGATTCAACATTTCCTAGATAATTGTTATTAACTGAAATGTTTGTGCTTTTTTTCTTTGACACAGTTTTCATATTGCTGTTTACATTTGCAAAAACAAGTTACCATGACAATTTATTCTTTTGAATTCTAAAGTTGTTTGTGTACCTACTCTGTGCAAATCATGGTCTACCTCACAGTCTACCATATCATACTCTCTACATTGAAATTTAAAAAATTAAAATTATACAGACATTTTGATGTTTTAGAAATTCCCCTACCTCATTTGTGATGACAAAAGTCAGTTAGTTATGTTTGATTGTATAATGTATTGAAGTTTAATTCCAACTAGGAATTTTCCTGGTTTTCTTCACTAGCATGTAAAAGAAAGGGGAAATGACAGCAGGACATGAAATATACTTCATCAAGGTCATCCTTCTTACTATTGCTTCAACACCCAAGTAGAGGTTCTCTTCGTTTGTCATGTCTTCAATTTTAAAATGGATTGATGGTCACCAAGGAGACCATCTTGTGTCATTCTGTATGTAAAAGTTTTAAGAGACTAAAACCTTTACATGTCCCTATTCTTTTTCCAATGATGTGTTTTTTTTTTTTTTTTTTTTTTTTTTCCAGTACCGGGAACCGAACTCATGACCTTGAGCTTTCTAGGCAGGCGCTGTGCCGCTGAGCTAAACCCTCAGCCCCTTGCTTTTTCCAATGATGAATAAATCTCTACAGAGCTTGTGAGTTTAAATTCATTTTAAAATGCTTTCCTGAGCTCCTTGGGCAGAGCTTATCATGTTTCATCAAATTTTGCTTTATGTATATATATATAGAATAAAAATTGCATGTGTATTGAGTGCTATGCTATGTACATCTGGCATTATGCAACATGTTTTCCAGTGTATCTAAACAGTATCTTGAAATAGTGTTAAGTCCATTTCACTCACAGAAGAACTGAAATTAGAGAATTTAGGAAGTCCTCTTAAATTCATCAGGGCAAACAGATGATACTGAGACTGGATCTCAGACACTCAGATTTACAGGATGTTCTTAAGTCTTATGTGGTTAGCGCAGTGGAATTCATTTGGTAGGTGATTGGATGGCAGGTCAGTTAGTTGATGGTAGGCTGCTATGTGGGTTAGTTAATGTGCATAATTTTCCCAACACTCAGGGAATTGTTTTGGATGGAGGGGGCAACAATTTTTTTAAGTATCCTGGAAATACTGATTGCCTAAAATATCCAAGCATAAATTTGGTAATTGGGGTTAAACAAGGAACAAAATAGATAATAGTGTGTGGCTTCTTAGAGCTTATATCTTGGTGGAGGGAAGACAAACACAAATTTAAAAGTAAGTATACATTGTGCATGATTCTGCAAAGTAGTTTGGTGAGAATAACCCAGGAAGTAGTCTAGGGAGTCCTTGTGGTTAAGAAGCCTGATATCTTCTTCATAAAATGGTCAGGGAAGATTTTAAAAGTGATTCTAGGGGCTGGGGATTTAGCTCAGTGGCACAGAGCCTGCCTGGCAAGCGTGAAGTCATGAGTTCAATTCCTGGTACCGGAAAAAAAACAAAAAACAACACCAACAAAAAAAAGTGATTCTAATTCCAGGCAAATAAGAAATCATTATAAAAGGTGAAGGAAGTACACACATTCTGGGTTAAAAGGAGATCAGAAGGGCTAAGCCTGGGTGATAGGCAACAGAGGAGGTGTCCCTCAGAGAGAGGCTGTTGTAGCTGCTTCACTTTATTTGTGCAGTATATGGTATGTTCCTCATCCAATAGGTTTTTATTGTGCTTAAAAAAATACTTGAATTTGACTTTGAACAGGTCACTCCTTATCTCACTGACATAAAGTCCATCATCAGGCAAAAGATAGGGCTGGTGATGGATTCCTCAACATGTGCAAATCTGGCTTGAGTTTTATGAGTAAATTCATAGAAGTATAAAATATGATTCCTAATGGCTTGATAAAGTAACTAATCTTCAACCAACATTGATAAAGCCCTGAAACAGAGATCACACTAGAGTAGTCCTAAATGAAATATACACAAGACTAGTGTTTAAAATATGGCTTTTTTTGAAATTTGAATGAAGAATTAAGTTGTATGAGGAATTAAGTTTTATCTAACACATATTGGTTACTCTGACACCCCCAAAAGGTAGGAGGAAGGGTGGAGAGTGGAGAAGGAAGATGTTAAAAAAAGAGGAAGGGAAAGGAAAATGACAAAGAGCTATTTTTTTTTAAAGAAGAGAGCCTGGAGTTTGGAATTAGTCAGATCATGGTTTCAATCCCAACCCTTTGCATTTAAGAGATATGAGACATAATTTTTCTTCCAACATGCAGACATCCCCATTCCTTTCTGCCTTGTACATCTTGATCTTGTCTTCATCATGCTCTGAATGATCATGCCCTAGGGAGATGAAGCCTGCCCCATATTCACCTTCTTGAATCTCTCTTGGTCTAAATGCAAGTCTTGTGAATCTCACCAACTGACTGGGCTAGAGGTGTTTGTGTACACAATGTAGCTGAGTCTACAGTAAGTTCCTGGCAGAGCCTCTGAAAAGGATTTCCTTGATTTTAAAGAAATACAAGCAGAAAAGTTTCCCTCAACATCTAGACTGTTAATTGCATAGGCCAAGTGGCCTTATTTAGACTGGATTCAAGTTAATGATGACAAGATGTGAAGCTGGTAAAATGTAGTCCATTGGGATAATGTTGAGCCATTGAATTCCCTGTCAGGGACTTGAAGTCAAAGCATTGTAGCTTGAGTAATTGTAGATGGATTTCCTATTAGTTGCAACTGAAAGATAGGATGTAAAATTCAAACTTAGGTGACCTCCTTTTATCAGCCAAATTCTTGTGAGCCCCATGAAACCTGTGAGGAGTAGAGTGTATGATGATGATCAATGCTCCCACTCCTTCTGGGCTTTAATTTATTTATTTGTAAAGGGGCACCACTAATACTGACCTCACAATCTCTCTACAGACATTAAATTATTATTAGTAATTGTGAGCTTTGCAAACCCTGGGAAATTGGCTAGAGGCTCACTATTATGTGTGTAAATGGAAAGGCTGAAGGGATGCACTGGGCGTAATTGCAAAGTAGCCACTTTTCAGAATGTTAGTACTAAACGATGATGTTTAAAGCATGGAGTTTTGCTTTTCTTGCCCTGAAAAAAGTTAAGAAAGATTAAAAACGAACAAAGCAACAATAAAGACAAAATCAAAACAACACAAAGACAACAAAAATGGCATATAACCACAAAACAAAAAGACAGGAATTAACAATGGTTGCTACATTACATACTCTTATCTTCAACAAAGTTGCTCAGTCCACCAGATGTAAGAGTGTAAGACTGATCAAACAATCAAAGACAGTAACAAGTAATTAAAAAACAACATTGGAAATAATGCAGAGGTTCACCATACAAGATGGTAGAAGTTCAACAATGGTACTTATACTGCACATTGTTGTTTTCAGATCAGTCATTCTGATTACCAGATTCAACTGTGCAAAATTAGTCAAGAAAAAAGAAAATTTTAAGCATTGAGTGTTCCTTTCCATAAACCACAGACATCAGCAATACACCTACTCCAGCTATCCTTATATATAAGGATATAAATTTTGTTTCTCAAGGAGGGGAAACCAAGATTATTTCAGTGCCATGGAAAGAATGCATTTTGGAGTCTAGAATCCAGAGGGCTCTCTGATTTATTCTTATTCAGCTTTGGGGGAAAACACAATTCCTCTTAATTTGCTGAGAAAATAGAAGTTATGTCAGAAGAGAGATTCCACCTGCACCCAGAACTATATCTATATCTACATAGTGGGTCTTTGCTCCTATTACAGTGAATGAATTCACTTTGTTTCAAAGGCCAACTTCTTTGTTGCACCCTGGCACCCTCACTCGGCCAAGGGCATACCTTCTGTAGTTATTTTCTTTCTTTCATTATCAAATTTCCCCCATTTACTACAATTTTCATTATCATACAAAGACATTGCAGTATTTCACGCCTTACCAAAAGTTTGCTCTTTATCCCACAATTTCTTCAAATTATGGCCCAGTGTCTGCTGTCCCTTATAGTAGCTTTCCTAGATGGACATTCTTTCTTCTCCCCTTCTCATTTTTCCTTACACCTATTCCAATCAGGCTTCCAGTGTAACCTCTCCACTAAACCTAGTCTGACAATTATCCCTCTTACCACTTGTAATGACCATGTGTTAGGCCTCATCACACATGTTATACCAGTAGGAATGGGCATAAACTCTCTTCATCTTCTAATACTCAGCTGGAAATTCCCTCAGTTCCCCTTTTTCTCTGTGATCACTTTTCAGTTTCCTCTTCTCTTCAGCAGTTCTAAACTATCATGTGCCCAAGGCTGCATCCTAGGCCACTGTTGTTTTTAAACTAATATACTTAATCCCTAGGTATTCTCATTCTTCTCTCTGAATGCTGAACTTATATGTTTATCCACTTTCGTTGGCTAAACAGCTCAAAGTTAATTCATCTGAAACCAGACCCCTGACTTTTTTCCTATCTCATTCCTCAGCTCCCTCTACTCTTGTTTCTCAGTAAAGGGTAACTTTGGGTTTCTAGTTTCTTGGTGCACAGACTTGAAATGATGCCAGAGTCTTCTTGGCTTCTCACACACCACTTCCCATTCATAAGTAAGCCATGCCAGATTCATCTCTGAAATAGTATAAATCCAAGTATCTATCACTTTTTTTGTTGTTGTGTATCCTTGTCCAAGATGCTGCTATTTCTCAGCTGTTTCTGCTTTGCTTATTCTGCTCCTAATCTGTTCTCACATTAGAATGGTCCTTTTAGGATAGATCAGGGCCCTTTTAGGTAGACCATGACACACCTTAACTCAGAATTCTCCAATAGCTTTCTATCTCCATCTGAGAAAAAGCCAGAGTCCTGAAAATTGACTACAAGTCTTCCATGGTTGTCCTCCGTCCTCAGCATTGCTTCTCTGACTGCTTCTACAAACACCTTCCTCCGTCTTATTTTGTTCAAATAAATTGCTTTCTTTGTTATTAAACTCTCCAAGAACATTAGGGCCTTTGCATCACTATTCCTTGCCTAAGTGATTGTACCCAGATACCTGACTACACAGTTTATCCATAGCCTTCAGGCTTCTGCTCAAATATCATTTCTTCAGAAAGGTGTTTCCCATCCAACATATGTAAAATAACATCTGCTTAATATCACTCTATTTCCTTATTACATTTTATTTTCTCCAAAGAAATTCTAAACACCTACCATACATTTATTTGTTTCTCATATGTTGTCCCCCATTATAACGTAAGCAGCAGTTACCTAGATAGCAGTTTGGTCAATTTTATTCATTGCTGTAAGTATGGAGAATTGTGTCTATAATATCATGGCCTGTTCATAAATACCAACTGGATAAATATACATGTGAATTAATAATAATTTATGGTCATATAGACCCTGTACATAAATACTAGCACCACATAAGTGTATATAATATTTATCAATATCACATTTTTATCTTTTCATACCTCTACATATACATTTGTTCATGTTTCTGTTCTTTTGTCTTACAGAGTGGAGACCTTATATCTCATTGTATAATTATTTTATTTAACATAAAAGCCAAACCACCTTCATACACGAGCTTGAACTTTATTTTTTTATTTTAAAGAAAAGAAAAATAAACAATAAAAGTAGTAGTATAAATTTTCAAAACAAGATTGTAGGAGAGTAACAGTGGTCAGTGCATTGTGTCTTTTTATTTTCAAAGTTGTTGCGCATATTACAAGATGTAGGCATGAGAAATGAACTTTAAAAAATGCATTCTTTTTAACATTGGGACGGTTTTCTTCAAACACATGAGTCAGATCTTAGTTACCTATTGGCTCATGACTGGACATAGACGCTTTTTCCATTTTATTCTACTATTCTCATGAACAGTTGATAAGTGCTGGTACCAGTTTATCTTACTGTCTCCAATAATAATCTGCACATAGGGTCAAAACAGAATGGGGTAACAAAAGATGTGATAAGTTTTCTAAGTGAGATTTTGAATATTATTGCACACCTTTCCCAAGTGGTGAGCTTCTATGGCCTGCCCTTGACTTTGATATGAACTTAGTAAGTTCTAGTATTGTTCTTTAATTTACTTTTATTTATTCTCTGCATTTAGCCATTTCTAGACATATGTGTTTTAGTCCCACATGTGATCATCTTAAAACAGAGAATTTCCAAAAAAAGTGTTCCTGAAAGAGTTTTATCATCCATATTTTGCTGGTCATTAAGCTCACCTGCTATTTGAATGTGGAAAATACATGGAGAAAGTAACCTTGTTTTTCCAGCACCAGTCCACTTCTGGAAAAACATAGCCATTTCTATCCATCTTTCCATACTATATTTTCTATCTAATCCAGTTGTATAGATGTCCATAATGGGTTGCATCCTTAAAAACTGGTTTGCATAGTAAGTGTTTTAGGTACTACTTTGTCCACATGTGACTGTGGCAGTCACTGTGTTATCTCGGTAAAAACATGGACTTTGAGTTAGCAGCATGTGGATTCAAACACCAACTCTAACATGTACCAGCTGTGCAACCATGGGCAGATTCCTGACTCAGCCTGCGCTTACCCGCTTCACCCATAAAAAAAAAAAAAGAGCAATATGTGTCTGTTCAGGTGTGGTAAAGACTGAATGACAAATAAAAGAACAGATATAAAGTTCCTGGAAAATTGTTGTTATGGTTTGTGTCTAGATGTCTCCCCAAAGCCTCATGCAGTCATGGGGACAGGCTTTTTGGAGGTAGCTGAATCTAAATTTTGTGACTGATTCATAGTGCACTGCTGGGATTAATGGTGCTTGGATTAAGGCTAGGTGATTGCTTGATCACTCCACTGACTGGATTGGCACTGCCCTAATCCCAGCAGTTTTGATAAAATAAAAAGAGCGGAAAGAGGCTTGTTTTCCCCTTTTGCTCTGGCTTGTTGCTTTTGCTATCTCCCACCGCCATGAACTGTTGCTCCTCTGCTATGCCACCCTGTCTTGGAGCCAGCTGATTATGGGTGGAAACTTTTACCAGCTGAGCTAAATAAACCTTTTCCCCTTTAAGATTGGTTGCCAGGTATTTTGTCTCAGTAACGAGAAAAGTAACCAGGACAATTATATACTAGCTCTTTTACCCTATTTTCATTTACTTTTAGAAAACAATCTTTCTGCTATTAAAATCCATTGCTGTTGCAGAGGCCTTCTCTAAAGGATAATTGTACACATGTATCCTGTTGAACTTGAGGGTCCATGTGCATTGCCATAGTCAAAGAAATGAGGACAAAAATCTATGGTATTTCTGAACATATGAAGCTTGCTTCATCTTACTTTTTGTACTCTTGGTCATGACAGAAAAAAGAACGATGAGCTGTTTAGCATTGGTCTCACAATGAAAATCACAGGGCAAGCAGATCACCTGCTCACATGTAGCATCAAAATGCAGCACACCTCCATTTCCCAAGTCATAAGAATCTGGGGACTGTTTATTACCAGCACTTAACTCACCTATCATAACTGATATTTACTATTCACCCTCCTCCCCCCACTGACAAAAAGGAATAATCTAGTATGTTCCAGGGAGATAAAACATTTAAGAAATGATGCTTACTTAGAATCTATTATGGCTAAGACTCTTTGTGAGTTATTAAAATTATTTATAGATGCCATCTACCCTCAAAGAGATCACAGTCCATTATCTCAGCATATGTTGTTATAAATTACCTCGGTTTCACTCACACAAGAGATAGTCTCTGACCCAGAAACGTGAAGGAGATGTCACAAAATGTCCTTCTGCCAAAAGGGCGTAGAGTGAAGAGAGAACGTTCTCATTACATCACCATCATATTCTACATATGTCCCAGAGTAACAGGCTCACAGCAGTTTCTCTTATTGTGGAAGGAAAAAAGCAATTCCACAAGCTATTTTAGTTTTCCTAATGGAAAAACTAGATGTGCAGATGAAAGAGTTATTAGAAAAATAAGTCTTAGCTTTTTCTATAAAAGCATCTGAATGTGCTGCACGTCTTGGCTAGTCCATCAGCACTGGGAAGGTGTACATTAACAGTCAGGATCTCTAATCAAAATAAGTCTTCCATTTAAAGGCATTTTTTCCCTAGAAAGTAGCCAAAGGAGAAGAAGGAGAGCCAGAAAATCTTCTGAAGTTGAATGGATATGTTTTAGCTCCATTTTCAATGAAGCCTATTACAATGACAGGTAAAATCCCTAAGGCAGGTAACCATGTAGCCTGTCTTACTCTCCTTTTCCTGGAACTCTGATTCCACTCCATTCTTCAGTTCTGTTTTTGATGGTATGCATCATGTTCCTGACACTTGCTGTGTTTTTTATTAGAACATGTTTGCAGTACATTATGACTGCTTTAATCATGGAGAGTTGGTACATGTCCACTCAGAGGTAGATGGATAACCTTGAGACCACAGAATTGAGTGAAATTAAATAGGCATGCAAGGTTAAATATCACTTGGTTTCCCTTAGATGAGAAATACTTGCTCATGTTACAAATGTTAGTTTTTAAGTATTTAAAATTGGGCTTATCTATAAAACATAGAACTGAATAATTTTAAAATAGGATCTTAATCATTTTAAGATAATCAGATCAGTGGTGGTTTTAAGTATGTCCTAAATTTTTTCAGCTTTAACAACCAAAGCTCAATTTGAATTAAACAATAACTCTCCCCTTCCCCTTCCCACAGTCCTTGGAAACCATTCTTACTTTTTGTTTACCATGTATGATATGTTTACCATGTATGAGTTTTGACCATGTATGATACTCTGTAGATGAATTATACAGTATTTGTCCTGTGACTGTCAAACGTAGTGTTTCGCTTAGCAAAATGTTTCCTCAAATTTGATTTACCTTGTGGCATGTGTTAGAATTTCTTACCTTTTTAGGGTGACTGATACCCTGTTGTACACATTCACATTTTGCTTAACCATGGCCAGACGTTTGGGTTTTTTTCCACATTTTAGCTGTTGTGAATAGTTCTATGGTGAAGATAGGCATGCGGTTTTTCTCTTAACTTTGTCTTTGTGCAGAAGTTCAGCTGAAAATAAAATGAGTTTCCTCTCCACTTCAGCTGCACTTGGGCAGAAATCAAGCAGCACACTGATCCTGGAGTGATGAGGTACTGGCATGGTCTACAATTTAAAGGATCCCCTTAAAAAGAAAACAAAACAAAACAAACAGCAATTGAGGCAAACAGTATTTCAATGCACTGATTTGAAATATGAAAAGCCAACACAGAAATTTGTGATTAACAAAAATGTTAAGAATTTAAACAAAGGAATAGTAACAGCAGTATTTGGAGATATTTTGGAAATGCAGGCAAAAGAAGAAATAGTCATACCAAACCTGCTTTCATTTAAAGTTTGGCACTTTGTTCATAGTGGAATTTTGCCTTTTCTTTATTGTTTAAAATACCGCATCAATATTATTTTCTTTATTAATGAGCTTTCTGTGGCCTCCTTACATAGAACAACACCTTACATAGTACAACAACATCTTACATAGTACAACACCTTACATAGTACAACAACATCTGTAGTGAGGGCTTCATTCTACTTTCCCCAGTTCAGCCATACCAAACTGATTCTTGTTTTGTGTTTGTGGTCCCCACTTGCTTTATAAAATCAGATCAAATCAAGCAATGTCTTCTTTATTATTATCTTTTTAATCCTAGGAAACAGGCAAAATTTCATAGCTCATGTTACCAATGATCCAGCTCATGATTCTGCCAAAAATATATCATTCTTTTGAATAGTCCCCTTTGGTAAAAATAGATATTTATGGTCAAATTAGTTTTGTAAGTGATCAGCAGAAGAGAGCTAAATAGGCATTACTTTAGAATGTCTAAAATATGTACTGCATGAGGTAACATATACTGATGTGCCAAAATATGTTGTAACGTCTGAGGCAGGTAGAACCTGCACTACTTTCAGATCTGAGCAAGAAAACAACTTTCAAGGACAATATACCTCATTTAAGTATGCCAAGCTAGCATTTCACCTAGCAGATCCAGTGAAATGCCTAGATAGTGTTGGAAAACAGGACTCAATAAATGTTCTTGGAGGAGATGCACACAGCTTGCAAAGAGGTAAATTGATAATAGGCATGCTGACACAACCGAAAAAATGGTGTCACAACAGAAAGTTGAAAATAGCTCACTTGCCACTCCGGGGGAAGAAAGTTTATGTTGCATGATTTAACATCCTCGTGCTGCTAGATAACACATGGCTTGATGTAGGAGAGAGTAGGAGAGATGTGAATTATTGTTCACCACCTTATTATAGCTGTGACAAGCTCATTGACAGAAAAATGCCATTTTGCTAATTTCATTTTACCTTTCATGAAATCACCATGTAGAATTCAAAGATAGGGACAAAACTGGCTTAATAAGAAGGAGGGGAAATGAATTGAAATTGATTAACTTGAAGTCATGGCAAAAGGCTTCTGTCTTAGGTTAGAATGGTGAAATCCATTTCTCTAGGTGAGGCTATGCAGAGAAGTTTCTTTTTTGGCAAGGAAAGGTATTAAATTGGAAATAAGACATCACAGTGCTATTGCTCCCCTCAACAACAGAAGTTAAAATCTGTCTATACCACAATGGATTCAGACAGTTCCAGAGAAAGAACAAACTTAGAGGTACATGATTCTAAAACGTTGACTCTAGCACACATTCACTTTTCTCCAAATATCTGTGGCCTCCCTCTATACATATTTCTCAGCTGTTTCCAAAGGGTAGGGTCATGTGATGGGTTATGACTAATAATTTGGGAAAAGATTTAAGAGCTTGTGGATAGTACTTCATTTCTTCACCTGCTGTGAGATATAAGCCTTTCAGTGGCAAAGCTGTTCAAAGATAGACATCTTGAACTGTTACTGCAAAGAGGGCCTCTCTGGAGTATTGCCCAAGCAGCGGGCCTCTGGGTAAGAATAAAGTTCAATGTGTTACCTTTCTGATATTTCATAGTTAGTTTGTAACCTCCACAATGCGTTAATCCTATAGTTTTTAAAGGAGCATACAAAATATTCAGACAACAGGGAGATAAGAAAACTTTACCAAATAAAAAATTAAGATATGTTATGGACATGTACCAACTGCCTATAAGGAATGGAATCATTATGTACTGCAAACATGTAGTAACAAATAAAAATTAATTAATTAAATTTTTTAAATGTAGAGTATGAACCTCTACTCCTACAAAGAAAGGTATAGTATTTTAATTGTGGGCAGTTTTGGAAAATGCTAGTAGTTTTCCATTGAGTTGAGTCTTCCAATTTTCTTCCTCTGCTTTCCAAATTCTATCTGTCTATCTACCTGTCTAATCATCTGTCATCGATCAGAAGTTTACAGATGTTGAATGCCAGCCTTGAAAGTCCTAGCATAGCTTGAAAAGGAAGATAGGTTTGAGGATGAGCATTACTGTTGGCTACTTTTGTGGTTTTAAGAAAATTATGTAACGTTTACTACTGCTTCTGTCTTGATGTCCCCCCAAAAGCCTTGCTTTTTCAGAGGTGGCTTAATGTAGAGTGTGTGATATTGAGATTAAGGGTGTGTGATTACTAAACCACTCCACTGATTGGTTTGTCACTGCCCTAATCCCTGTACCTACATAGAGTCTAAAAGTGTGGAAAGATGCTGTGAAGGCCTTGTACTCACCTTTGTTACCTTCTCCCCACCATGAACATTTTCTCCTCTGCAATGTACCTCCGCCAGGCCACCCTACCTTCAATCTAGCTGACTATGGACTGAAACCTCTACTAACTGTGAGCCTAAAAAACTTTTCCTCCCTTAACAGTGGATGTCAGGTATTTTGTCTTAGCAACAAGAAAAGTAACTAAGGAATCTTCTGACACCCATCATATAAAAGTAGACATCAGTAACAAAATAGTATCTACTTCCAAATCATGGAAATGTTCTCTCCCTTGATTATGATAGTAAATATACAATGATTATATTTTCAAAGACATACAACATTTTACAGCTTAGATATGTGAATCTCAGGAAATGTGTTTCAGCTCAATAATAATAACTGAAAAACAGACCTCTCCTAATTTTGCAGAAGTGTTGCCAGGATGAAATAAAATAACTTGTAGAGCACTTAGCATGATGTCTGGTTAAAAAAGAGTCCTGAGAAAATAGTCATTATTATAACATTATACGATAAGTATTGTTTATTATGTGTCATTATCAGAAAATCTTCCAAAGTTTTGCACATGTAAATTCATGGTAGATTGAGGAAATTAAGAGAATATTTCAGACTGCTTTAGACGGCAAGTTGCATTCTTAAGGTATGTTTCTCTATGTTTGCAGTACATAAAAATTCCTTATCAAAAGTATTTTACAAAAGTAAATACTGTTTCTTTCAGAATGCTTTGGATTTACACCTCGGTTTATCCATGAATTACAATTTTATAAACAGTCTATGCTCTAACACACAATATATATTTTGTTATGCTTTTGCTGTAATTAATCAAGCAAAAAATGAATATTATATTTCCTAATGATTATTTCATGACTGCAGAGAAAAACCTTGCCAAAATGTTCACAGATCTGTATAGCTGCCTGCATCAAAAATGTGTAATCTTTAACTCTAATTTCAAGCTTTAATTGCTATAGACAAAATAATAAAAGATTTTCTTTTTTAAAAAGAGCAGTTTCAATAGGTCTTCTCTTTAAGAAATGTAAGGTGAAATAATGATATATGAAACACAGAAAAACAAAATAAAGAATATACAGAGCATTACAAATGTGTTTAGAGAAAGATAGATTAGGTTGCTGCAAATTGTAATTTACTCTAACTCAGGAAAATGAACTTCACAATAACAGACTTAAAGAACAAGACAGAAGCTTTTGTTGCAAGAAGCGTGTGAAATATAATATAGAGTCTTTCTTCAAAATGCCCCAGGAAATAGTGAAGTGTTTCTTGAGCATCTGTCTGTGCTAGAAATTCTCAGGAAGCCAAAAGTCAGAAAAACAAGATTTCTTTCCCAAAATATTTCATTCGGTATTGACTCTGTTGTGTATATAATTGAAGCTTTAATAAATTCCTCTTATCTTGTTCCCAGAGTTCAGAATAAGAACCCAGCAAGAAGAAGAAGTTATGAGATTGAAAACCATAAAATAAAATAGTGATAATTATACAAAATCCATAAAAAATTATCCATAAGTATTTAATATCATCTAAAAGAGACAAATGACTCCTTGGCAATGAAAGGATTTGGCTGAAGCAAAATTGCTGTCTTCAGATATTTGAAGAAATGTATGGCTGTCAGATGACAAGAACAGGCCCTGAAAGACACAGATTTATGATGTATCCCATGTGCGTCTCTTTCCCCTTCAACTGCAAATTCCATTGCAAGAATGGTTCATAGTCTATCAGGCTGAGACTACGGACCAACTGCATCACAGCTGATCTCTCTTTCTTCATTTGTGGAACTCTTTAAAGGTGACATTAGAACAGATCTTTTCATGCAATTCTCAACACACACAGACACACACACATATCATTGTTACCAATATCCTCATCCCATTAACTTTCTTATCAGTAAGCAATATAAGTTGACTTTCCTTGAAGAACATAGTAAATATTCGTTGATCATTTTCATATAGTTTTGTTCTGGTTGATTCTTTTAACAACTCTAAGTTTGACATTATTATCCTTTAGTTACATGTAGCTTACATGTCCTTTCTTCCTTTAATTCCTGGGCTCCAAGGAGAATACTCTGTTTTTCCTCTGGATCATCAAATCCATAGCTCAGCCCCTTTTATACTCTTTCTACAAAACAAACCCAGGGTCACCAAAGAATTTCCATCATAATGAAAATTATCAAAGTGATTTTCAGGGAAAGAGAAGAGAGGCCTAACACTGGGCCCCAATAAAAACCAATTTATATTATGCATTTCTCTTCTCACTAGTCACTTCCTAGATTTGATGCTGGTGGTGTTTCCTGATGTCGTGCAATTAAACATTCTAGCTCTTAAATTTAGCTTTACTTAACTCTGACTCCCAATTTTTCATTCTCCAACTGATCAAGATACACAATCAAAGCAAAACAGTATTCTCTTAGGGCTATATTTTCTTGAGGAGAAAATTTGGAAGCCATCTTTTTCTACCTGAGTACTTTTTTTGTTGCTCATCGTCCATTCTGTATGTTATTTATTTCTTTAGAACACATACTAGACTCCTCTTAGGAGATACTTGGGTGAGTGATTATCTTCAATACCTTGCATGTAACTGAGGTAATAAGCTTCCCTGTTGTCCAGATGGGCTCCCCTTAATACTGAGACAATTTCAGTGCTACAAAAATATAATCAATGCTCAGTGTTTCTGGCACCCAGAAACAGGTGAAGAACATATTGAATCTCATTGTATCATTCAAAGTTAAGTTATGCTATAAAGACTCCTGAACTTCTGCAGTCAACATTTCTTTACTTATTGCAGTACACACTAGCACTTCTTTCTGCTTGCACAGGAAGAAAAGTAGGCAAACAAGAAAAAAATCCAATAGTACTATATAGTACATGATTAAAATCTGACTTTGTGGGGCAGAGGTAAGTTCTATAGATGCGTGAGAGAGACACTGAGGCATGAGAGAAATAAAAAAGGCTCACAGTGGTGGTTCTTGAAGAAAGAGGGCTACAGAATGTATGCAACAAAAAGCGAACATCTTATGAGAAAACAACAGACACAGCCATGTTCAATATGCAGTATTTTCCATGCATTTTCCACTGATGTGTTAAAATGAATCAGCTTATTCAATTTGGATTCTTTAATCCTTTGGGGGAAGAGATCATCTCTAGCAAAACTACTTGTAATATTTGCTTTCAGATACATGTTCAATTTCACTATTCTTGATATGCTATTGATATCACAAAATCTCTTCACCGTGCTTTGATCCCTAATTCCTTTTCAAGCTCTTCAGCTTAACCTACCTAGTTCCTTCCTGTGTATTCTTTTTTAAATTTGATTCCTTTATTATAATGATTAACTTACACTAATTGTGCAAATTAATGCGTCTCAGTGTGACTTCTCCACACATGTGTATATCTTCCTCTGGTCCACTTCCTTTTCTACTTCTACTTTCATGTCATTTTGTTTTCATTTTCCATTTGAGAGAGGATATGTGACACTTGTCTTCCTGTGTCTGGTTCAGTTATCTGATTTTTACATGATAACCTCTGGTTCCATCCATTTTCCTGCAAATTACATGATTTGATTCTTCTTTATGACTGAATGATACTCCAATATATATATAAAATTTTCTTTACCCACACATCAGCTGACAGGCTTTTGAAAGCAGTTGGGAAATAGCTCTTCCTATGAAGTATTCAGTGACCTAAGCTTAAAACAGGGTCACCAGAGTAGAAATCAAACAAATGAATATCACTGATAATTTCACCCAGCACAGTTAGCAACATTTAGTGAAATCCTGAATAAATTAGAAAGTGTAAAGATCAGAGTGTCATCTTTCCTCACAGTAAATCTCATTAAAACTAGGACTACAAGATGTTGTTCCTTTTCTCCCAGCCCCTCCCTTATTTTATCTCTCTTCTCCCTGTCCCTCTATAAAACAGAAAGAGAACTTATGTTTTGGTCATAAACACATAGGATTAATGCTACTACTTGGCTAAGGATGGACAGTTGGCATCGCTTCCAGGATTTTAGTTCACTATAACTGGAAAAGAAGAATAGCAACACGACCATCCAGGATTCCTATGCAGGCCAAATAACAATGAGTGCGCGAAATATCTAATACAAGGAACATGTGCCTGGCATAGGGTAGCTACCCTGTAAACATTACTTATTGGTGACTATCAACTATAATTGTAGTAGCAGTGGTGATGGTCATCGTAGGAGTTTTAACAGTAGGAAAAAATTTGTCCAAGGCCTACTTTAACTAGACTTGTTGCAAATTCCATTAAAACTTATACCTAGAAGAGGTTTGGTGGTCCTAAATATCCTCTTCTTGCCAGAGCAAAAGTCCTTAGTAAAATATGATAATACCTATCACATAGACATGTAGTCTGAGTTCTTATGCTAAAAATGAACCAGAGTGGTGTATTCCCAGAAGCAAAAAATCCAGCAGCAGAGATCTTTCTTACCAGAAATCCTTTCCTACACTGAACAGTATCCCCCCTCTTTGGAGCTTCCATCCATTAGTCCCAGCTTTGCACCCCCTGGGGCTCAGCAAAATGAATCTAATCACTCTTTTCATGACAGCCCTTTAGATATCTGGAGAAAGTGATCATACTTCCCCAGAGCATGCTCTTCTCCAAACTATACATCCTCAAATCAGTCCTCCAAGTGACTAACATTCGGGACATTCCATAACTTGAATATCAGTGTGACACGCGGCTGCTCACTTTAACTCTGACCATGACAGAGGCATATAGCCACCTATTATCTGCATGCTGTGTTTACCAAGACAGCTAAATAAGTTGTTAGTGTCCTTGTATGTAAAGTCATTAAGTGTGTGCTTTAGTAAAATATCCAGAGCTATGATGTGTGTTTATTATATGTATATGTAATTTTATATGTATTTGTGTATCCCTGTCACACACAAAAATGTCCTCATTAAAAGTTTCTATGTCATATGTATGTTATGAGAATTGAATCTGCATGAAACCTGCTTAGAACCATGCCTAACTCTTGTAAGCATTAAATGCTAGCTGTTACTTTTATTTTACCATCACATGCATTGATGCAATCTGTCACCAGTGGCAGTGACAGGTTCTGAGGACACAGTGGAGTATAAATAATGTATAGCTTCTACTCTTAGAGAAATAAGAACCGTGAAAGAGAAAAAGTAAAGTGGTGAGTCTAGTCCCTGCATTAGAGTTAGGTACAAGGTGCATGGAACAGAGAAAGGATTTTTTTTCTATTCTTGTCATTGAAGGGGCAGAAAGGCAAAAAGTATTATGAAAATATTTCTGACAGATAAGGTATATGAGTGTGGAATTTCTGAAGAATAGCTTGCAATTACCCAGAAGAAGAGGGAGAAATTTGTTCTGAGCATGGGGGAAAGTGTAGGCAAAGATAGGCTCCTGCTTTAGCTTACTTACATTTGAAGACAGGAGAATTTGGTAGTTTCCATGCATTTGACTCCAGGAAATAGAAAGACTGTAAATTGTGATAAGTTATCATCCTATCAGACTGGATGCTTATCAATTTATATCTGAGACATATCGGAGAATACTGGCATAAGAAAGGGCTGTATGGATCCCCAAGTTCCACCGTATCTAAGATGTATGAACTTGAACACAAGCTTCTCACCTAGCATTGTGGTTTCCTTTGGTATAATGATGCTTAGCACTGATGTGTGGAAAGACACTACCCATACAGAAACTGACTAGGATGCCGCTGGTCCACTGCTGTGCATGTATTCAATTTATCACATGATATTTAGGACAGACGTGGACCAACTAAAACATGTAAGTTCTCTAGAAGCCGCTTGGTTACCAAAAGAAAAATCAAAGATGATTGTCATGAAAAAGCAATTATATGGTGTGGGAAACAAAGATGAACAATTGAGTTAGAAGACTCACTGTCACTTCTGCATGCTTTTCCACTTTGAATCCAAAACCTCTTTGAAGTATGGCCTCGCTAATTTTTTTCTAATTCTTCTACCACAGCCTTTTTCAAATATGCAAACTTTTAGCTTAAAAATATTTGCACTTCATTTTGTACATCTGCTACGTGCAAAACAGTTTTATCTGATGATTGATTATTTTGTAGCACATCTTCCAATGTTTGCTTCTGTGACTCATCTGACTTAAAGAGATTAGACAGTCAGGGTGCATTTCCTCCTTCAGCTGGTGAATGTAAGCAAAGCTAAAGAAGTGCAGCATTTCAGATTGGAAACACACATGATAAATTTTGCTTCTCTTGATAAACATTTCTTAGTCCATTAAGGACTGCTTGGCCTAAAAACTAAATGATGACTGGACAATGTAAGCATTAAATGAATGTTAGCTATTATTTTTATTGTATCATCACATGCGTTGATACAATCCATTGCCAATGGTTGTGACAGGTTCTGGAGATACAGTGATGTATGTAGTATAATAGAAAACTAGTAATCCAATTTGGGCCAATGAATGGATTATGCTTTTACTCTACTTTTCCTTTTTATCCTATACTAAAATCTTTTTTTGAGAGTCTCATATGACATTTATAATATTTTTCCTTCATCCTCCTTCCAGAATTTCTTTTGTTTGTTTTTTTGTTTTTGTTTTTTTTGAGACAAGGTCTTACTATGCAGTTCAGGCTGGCCTTGAACTCACTTTGTAGCCCAGACTGGTCTTAAACTCACAATGATCCTCCTGCCTCAGCCTCCCTAGTGCTGGGATTGCAGGCATGCTCCACCACACCCGGCAGGATTTCTTTTCTCAACATCTTTTTGGAAGTAAAAGTTAGCAGACGTTTACTGAATATCTACCATGTTCAATGTACTTTACACACAAAAATGAAATAGCAGTAATAATTATGGCCTTTACAGACAGATGAGGTAGGACCCACAGTATAGGAGATAATTCACAGAGGCAAAATCATCATATAGAAGGGACTATCTGTGGGAATGGGAAGAGTCAGGGAATATTTTTCTGAAATGCATGATCCCTTTGCTCAGTCCTAAAAGATAAAAGATAATGAGGGGTAGGAAGAGGAGGGAGAGAAGAAAAAACTCACTGATCATGGACCATGTCTGAGACACTGTGAATTATCACTTCTAACTTAGAAGCAAGTGTATATGGCATTCTATTTTACAACTGTGGAAGATGCAGGCTAAGGCATATCTGTAGTTGTGGGGAGCCAAGGGGGTCCTAAATCCAGCTAGAATGATGACTAACTGGAACAAAGGCCTTGTCCCAGTACTGAACCCATATTTTATTAATTCGTGGAGAGGGAGGGGCTTGGAGATGAGTGACTGTGAGAGTGGCAGAAGAAATACGTGAGCCCATGAGCTGGGCTAGGGAGGTGGCCTGAAATCACCTCTGCAATGTGCAGAGAGAAGGATATGCAGAAAGGGTAATCTCCATAGCACAGTTCTGAGGTAGCATCTAATGTTTTAGGGTTGGTGCTTCAGCTCTGATGTATAATATTCTATGTCCTAGGAAGTCTTATCTCAACGCTCAATCCCAGCTGACAGCACGTAGGGTGGCTTTCCCGTCAGAAGGCTCATACAGGCTTCTTGGGAGCTATGGGGTGGGACAACATTGACCTGTCCCCTTGCTTCAAAGACTACATATCAGCACCTTGGCTAGACGATTTGCATTGCTTAAAGCCAATTAAAGGAATAAGAAGAAGTCCTAGCCAGGTCTGTACATACCAATTCATGGAAATAGGGCCAGGTTTAGCCAAAATGGAGGAAATTGTGCTTCTTTCCAAGAGATTACTTTAGGTGGTCCTCCACAAAAAAAAAAAAAAAAAGGCAATAATAACAATGGCAACAACTCATCCAGTAACTGCTCGGTGCCTGTTGCACCTGGGTATAATTTATGATTTTTATTCTACAGAGTTCTGAATTGTCTGTCTCTATATGCTTCCCAGAATTTATTAAACTGCAGCCCTATAGATCCTTTTCTAGGTTCTCAAACACCTCACTGCTTAATTTGCCTCAAAGCCCTTACACAGTCTATGGTTTGTATAGGGAGTGATCTGTCCCTACACATATCCTAACCTTTCTTCACATTTTAATTCACCCTGTTGGAAAACACCTTCAGAAAGTCCCTCATCCACCTCTCCCTGTGTTCTCCCCCACATAAATTAATGTTCTGGTTATATTTCCTTATAATCCTTGAGCAATGAAATGACATTCAATTATTTATTGATTAGCCAACTTAACTTTGAGTAAATATTCAATTCTCCATTATATAACCTGATCTATAAAATGTATTTAATACTCTGTAGACTAGTAGTAAGCATTTGAATAAACCACTTAGGCATTAAATGAAAAATATTAAAAATGTTATTTGGGGGATGGGAGCAGTTTTGTAGTAGAGAGCTTACTTAGCATGCATGAGGTCCTGGGTTCCATCTCCAACACCACACACACACACACACACTC
The DNA here is from genome assembly GCF_000276665.1 of Chinchilla lanigera. Lineage (NCBI taxonomy): Eukaryota > Metazoa > Chordata > Mammalia > Rodentia > Chinchillidae > Chinchilla > Chinchilla lanigera. The sequence continues at coordinate 21,780,630 of NW_004955433.1, read as the reverse complement.
ACAAAACCAAAATTTTTTTTCTTTAATTTTTCCCATAGCCTAGAACTATAATCTATACAATGTGGAATCCATCATGGATTAAGACTCAGGACTAAAGTGGTTAATAACCAGAATAGAGAGATATTTTTAGAATATTGTTTCCAAGAAGTAAGTTATTGAGCCACCTACATATAGAAATACACTGGTTTTGACTTACCTTGTGTTATAAACCGCATTATTACCCCTCACCACCAAAGAAGCAGGTAAATAAAGAGAAGAAATACACACCACTACCAGATTACATACTGAAATATTCACAGTCTATGCTGATCATGTTCACCTGTTCCAAGTTGGAGACAATAAAGAGGGAACATTTCTTAGAAAGGTTTCTGTGTAGGATAAGGATGATTTTTGCTCCCTGCTTCCCAATCCTGATGGGTAAAGGTCATGAAAATTGGAACACACAGCTCTGTTAAATCCTATTGTCCAAATTGTAGACTATTTGCAAACCAAGTCAATACTAATCTTGAATACATTTCCAATGATTCTCCTGGAGAGCAAACACATTTAAATGCGCCTATTCACAAATTTTAAAAAAGAATGTAAATGTATGCACATAGGAACATTGAAATAGCCTTCTGTGAGGTGTTTCAATAAGCCAGTCTCTCAGTCCACACAGCAAACAAACTGGAATCAAAAGCAGCAGAAGAATCACCATTATGCATACCTGAGAACTTCATTTTAGGAAATTCATGTGCTCTAGGAAATTTGTCTGTATACAATCATTTCATAAATTGGATTGTATTTCTCAGGCACTAAAGGAGGTAGCTATTTTAGCTAGCTTCCAAGTGAAACCTTTGGTAAATCGAAGACTCATTTTGTAATATGAATAATTGGCATCATTAAATTCACTATGTAAACAAGGGACACTTGCACCATGTTTAGATTCAAGCAGATGATCCATCTGCTTTTGGTTTGGGAACTCATTCATTTAGTTAGGATTATTCTTGCATTTACTATTCATATATTCATTCTACAAATATTTACTGAGAGCCTACCATATGCCCAGCACTGTTATATGTTCAAGTTATAGGAGTGGAAAAGAAAGAACATGCATTTTCCTCCCAGAGAATTGTGTCTTAGACAAGAAAACCAATATAAATAAGTAAATAAATTAATAAATAATCAATGTGACTTTCAGTGGCTGTTTGTATTATAGACAAAAATAGAGCAGTCTAGAATGATAAAGAATATGGTCAAAAGGCATGTAAGTGTTGAGAGGGGTACTTCTGCTGATGAAAGAGCAGGGAAAATTCTCATTCAATAAGCAAAGGAAAGAAGTAAGCCATGAGAAAGAATGGAGAACAGGTGTTATAGATAGAGGGAACAGCAAGTACAAAGGTTTTGAGTCTAGAATACCCTGGCATTTGAACAATAACAAAAAGAAAAGTGTACCTTGAGTTATCATGGGGGAGACTGGAAGCCCAGCAAGGTAGACAAGGGCCAGCTCATAGTGCACACTGTAGGCAAGAGATCGCCAACCCCTGGGTCATGGGCCAGTAGCATCCACAGCCTCTGAGAAAGTGGCTTCATAGCAGGTGGTAAGTGTGTGTGACACATAAGCCAGAGAAGTTTCATCTCTGTCTTTGTTACTTTTCTCCTTGCTGAGACCAAACACCTGACACTCAAAGTTAAAAGAGGAAACATTACTTAGCTCACAGTTTATAGAGGTTTCAGTCCTTAATAAGCTGGCTCCAAAGCAGGGAGGCATAGCAGAGGAGAAACAGTCATGGTGGGCAGAAGGTAACAAATCAATAAGGGATGGCCACAGCTCTTTCTATCCCTTATATCTTATCCCGGCTACTTAGGGTGGGTAGCACTCACACACTTAATGCTAGTGCCCTTTATCCGAGCATTGCACCATAAAGCAATCCCAGCATCACACAGTCTCAATCCAGCCAGCTCTAAAAAGCCCCACCTATGACCATATGTGGCTTTAGAGGGAACATCTAGACATAATACATAATAATCTGTATTTAGAGCTGCTCCCAAATGATTACTCAAGAATGAGTCCTGAGCTCTGCTTTCTGCCAGATCAGGAGTGGCAGGAAGATCTAGGAAGATCTAGGAGTTTGTACTCTTAGATTCCCCATGGGAATACAAACCCCACCATGAGCTGTGCATAGAGGGATCTTGTCTATGTGCTCCTTATGAGAATCTAATCCTGAAAGCATCCCTTCCTACCCTCCATGCTCCTACTCACGCCCACACCCTACAAAATATCTCTCCCTGTCTGTGAAGAAATGGTCATCCACAAAACTGGTCCCCAGTGCCAAAAATTTTACAGACTACTGTTCTATGGAAAAAAAAAACCCATTCTCTTTACAGACAGGCAATGCATGATCCAAAGAAACCACAGATACCTCACCCAGTGGAAAGGGATGGCTTCCAAATAGAGCAATATGCTTATGTATCTTCTTTCTTATGCCCTCCTAGTCTTTCTTTTCTTCTCTGCCTCCCTTGTGCTATCTACCTTATTTTTAGATTTATGTCTTACACCCTTAGCAAAATTTATTGTGCACCCACTGTGGGTCAGGCACTCTGCCTTGGGATCCTATACACTGGACCTGAGTGTGTGGAAGAAAGTTCTTTTCCATCCAAATTTCTCAAGACTAAAGTCCATTGCACGAGCCTTTTCTCTGAAAGCCAGGCTAGTGCAGCAGCCTATATGTCAAACACCCACAGACTGGAATCCCCACTGCACTGCTTACCAATTTCACTAGACTGGACAGTGCATATAATTTGCTTGTCTCAGTTCGCTCATCTGTGAAATAAGGACAATATGCATAATTCGAAGGAATTTTTTAGGATTGTTAGTTTTATATATAAATGTTTCTGGAATATAAAATAAAAGCTAGTGATTATTATTATAATCACCATCACCTTCATTGTCATCATTATTATTGCATTGTTACTTCTGCTTGTCTTCTTGAATCATGACTTTAACCTTAAAGTAGAGGAAGAACACAGGTACAACGGTTTGGTGTAATACTGAATTGTCTTCTCATTGACTGACTTTAATGTGTTAGATAACCTTATTTTTGACTGTAGGATACAACCTATGGGACTTGGAAACCAAGATGGTTCAGAAGAGAGGGATGATAGGAACCTGTTTTGGTCATCAGTGGCCAATATTTTATACTTCCCTGTATCCACATTCTTTGCTATGCAACTCTGAAGTTTCTCTCTCTCAAAAATCATATTTTATTTCCCTATCTCTTAACTTTCTATTTATCCAGGTGACATAATTTGTCCAACAGAATAAATTGAAAGAGAGTGCTTCCAGTTCTGTGCCTAAGACTCAAAGGACTTTGTATGGTTTTGTCTTCTTGTGCAATCTCTATCACCATGGGAACATGTCCAAGCTAGTAACAGGTGGATGAGAAACAGTAAGACAAACAGAGCTGCCTCAGCTGAGTCCAGTCTAAACTAGGCAACCCCAGCCAATTCACAGATGTAGGAGAGTAACTAAGTACTTTGTCAAGCCACTGAATGCTGGGATCAGTTATAACACCTTAGTACTGTGACAATATTTGACCTATATCCTGGTTTTAATCCACTAAAAATATGTATTGATTCATTCAAAAAATTCTTTGGACTTCTATTTTTTATTTATTTATTTATTTATTTATTTATTTATTGTACTGGAAATTGAACTCAGGACCTTGCACTTGCCAGGCAGGCACTTGTGCCACTGAGCTATATCCCTAGCCCCAGACTTCTATTTGATGTATCAGTCACTGAAGAAGGTATTGGAATGCAGATATATAGACCAGAAAAGAGCATACTTGCCCTTGGGGAGTGTCTTGGTTACTTTTCTCTCGTTGCTGGGACAAAATACCTGACGCCCAATATTAAGGAAGGAAAGGTTTATTTAGCTTACAGTTTGTGGAGGTTTCAGTCCATACTTGGCAAGTTACAAGTCAGACTGGCACATGGCAGAGAGCTACAGCTCATGGCGGCAGAACACAGCAAAGGCACCAGGCCCCAATGCCGGGAATGGCTTCAAGCAGCCTCTTGCTCTCCCTTACATATGCAAACTATCCACCCCAGGGCGGGTGCAGCTCTCACACCCATAATCAATCAAACTCTAAAAGCCTGCCCCAGGACCACATGAGGCTTTGGGGGGACACCCAGACACAAACCATAACAGGGAGCTACATTCGAGGGGAGGGGAAAAGCAGAGAAATGTTAGTGATAAAGTAATATGTTTCAGAGCAAGGCAGGTTTAGCCTGAGCAGAACCACTGAGTGCTCCTAGTGGCAGGAAGGGGAACTACATGTCTGAGATTGGTTAATGTTGATTGATTGATTGAATTGATAATAGCACTGGGAAGGAACTCAGGGCTTTCACACTTATCTGCATCCCCAGCCTTTTAAAAACAGGTTTCCCTTTCAGACAGTCTCAGTAAATTGTTAACTTTCCCAGGCTAGGTTCAAACTTGTGATCATCTTGCCTCAGTCTTCCAGAGTGCTAAGATTATAGGCTCATGCGCTCAAGCCCAGCTAAATGCCTGGATTGTAACGAAGCATAAGACTCCACTCAAAACTTTCAACTCTCGAAGGGCCCTCTTCAGAACCCACCATGGATAAGCTCTCATTTATAGGTGGGGGACCCTAGGCTCAGTCCGAGCAAGCAAAGGACTTACCTGAGATGACAGCATCAATTTGTGTTAGATCTTGGCCATAAACCCTCTGCTCCAAAGCATGGTGCATCTGATTCCGTGGGACCCCAAACAACCCTTGGTGAGTGAGTAAATTGTGAATTGCCGTAATACACTTGGCCAGAAGTTTTATTCTAATACCACTGAAGATAAGATTAATCTCCATAATTATTATAACTCATGATTGTAACATGGCTCTTTTCTTGCTCATATCATTTAAGGTGTGATAGTAATCAGGTCTCTTAATTAATAATAGCAATTAATAACTTTCATTTGTTGAGTCTTTGCTCTAAGCAGAGCTGTCAGTACTTTAGGTAAGTGGGCACATTGAATCTCTGTAACTCTCCAGAGACAGATAATTATTAGTCCCATTTTACAGATTTGGAAAGCACATATCATAGATAAAGAATCACTTAAAGTCACATGCTCGTAAGTGGCAGAGCTGGGACTCAGACACAAATCACACACATGTGACTTCTCTTTTTTTCAGTGTATCCAACTACAGGAGTCTCCACCTGGAATATTGGTTTACACATGGTACTCCCATCCTATCTTTCTCCAAGTTCTTCCTTTGCCAGGGGCTGGCACAGCTGGAAGTCACAGCAGTCTGAGGAAAATCAAGTCCTGCTTGAATGTGACTCACTTTTTACAGCATTTACGAAAGGATGACTCTATATCAGGAAGTTTTGAGACAACCTGGGGAGCCTGGAGCTTCTAAGTGGAAACAAGGAAAAGTATCACCGGGGCCTGGCTATCTTCAGAGTGTGGGAAGAGCCACATCAAAGGGACAAGAGCCTGGTACCTTTGATGAAGGAATGAACAGGAAATTATGAGTCTCCTGCTGACAAGGACAAAGACAAGAAAAGGCTCATTTGGGCCTCACCTCTGTCTGGATTCAAACAAGCAGGAAACCAAAGGGTTTGATTTATCCTGACTCCAGAGCAGCCTTGAACCCTGGCTTCCTCCCTTGAAGAACAAGGCAGTGAAGGAAAGGTGAGGCAAGTTAACATAAACACCCCAACTTTTGGCTGTCTGGCGGAACTGAATCTTTCAATTTAAGCTGTCAGTGGGTTCTCTTTTTTATCCTATTCTTTTCTTTTCCTTTTAAAATCTAAACTATAATCACACAATACTCCACCCAAATGCTTGATATGGATTTCTGAGACAGATCCTAACATAGTCATAAAAAAAACCCCTCTGAAATGTGCACTTTGTACTGTGTCTATGTGTAGGTGTGTTGAAAATGTCACAAACTGGAATGCCTAACACTAGTTCCCAGGAATTAATCACTTAGAAGAATGAAAGGGGGAAATTAACTTGCTTTAACACTCAGAAGACTCTCTGAAGCAGTTGCCAAAATAGAACTTGCAGAATAGAAGTATGGTTATCTTTCCATAAGAACTAGACTCTTTTAATTTTTTTTTTTTTTTTTGGTCGTTTTATTGTTTTTCTCTGGAAAATTGCCTTGCCAAAAGTTTCACTTTGGGGGTTTGCTGCAGGTCACGAATGCTCTGAGAATTTAAAGCAAATTGAAAATTATTTTGTCCTTTTAGTTACAGTTCAACTATTTTTAGTAAATTTATACATTGTTAGAATCATTGCCACTATTCAGTTTTAGAACATTTCCATCACTCATCAAAGTTCTCTTGTGTCTCATTTTGTTGTCAATTTATGTTTATACCCTTAACCTCCCAGCAACCATGGATCTGTCTTCTGTCTCTATAAATTTGCCTTTTCTAAACATTTCATATTAATGGATGTTACAGGTTATATCTAGATGTCTCCCAAATGCTTCATATGCTCATAGGGTGGGGCTTTCCTGGGGAGGCTGGACCTAGGGTGTGTCAATATGAACTGTGTCTGTGTGTGAGTGTGTGATAACTAGGTTAGTCCACTCATTGAATTAGCATAGCTCTGGGGTGGTGGAATGGATTTACTGAACACAGAATGTCAACCCTTGGTGTGGGTGGCTTCAACTAATAGCCTTGTAGCTTGAATGAAATAAAGAGGGAAAGGGAGGCTTGCTACTGTTTCTTCCTACTTCCTGCTTGCCCTGCCACGGACTATTTCACTTCTGCCATGCCATCTTGCCTTGAAGCAAGTTGACTATGGTCTGAAACCTCTACAAACTGAGCTATGCTAAATTAAACCTTACCCCCTTTAATTTGTGGGTGTTGAAGTTTTTTTATCCCAGCAAGAGGAAGTAACTAAGACAATGGAATTATGCAATATATGGTTTTGCATCTGGAGTTTTGAATGTTTTTGCAGCTCATTCACTAAGTTAAGCATCAATATTCCATCCCTTTTTACTGCTGAACAAGATTCCATGGAAATGGATACACACCTTTTTATTTATGCATTCATCAGTTGATGGGTTTTTGCGTTATTTGTGCATCTTGACAATTGTGAGAAATGCTCCTGTGAACATGCAAAGGCGTGTGTTTCTGTGGACATGTGTTTTCTGATCTCTTGAGCAGAATCCTAGGCACAGAAGGGCTGGGACTTGCACAGAAATATTGACTGCTATTATACACTAGGTCCCGGTGATTCAAGAGCATAATGTCAGTGGAAACTTACCGAGCATTTTTAAACTTACTTTTTAAAATTCACTGATGATACTGTTCATGAAAGGGATGTTCTAAAAACCAACTGCTGTCTTTTGATGAATTCCGAATAGAAAGTAGAGGTCAGTTTCCAGCGAGCGGCAGATTACTAGTAACCAGGATCATCCTGAGGTGTGGCTCCAAACTGGAATAAAGAAAATTTTCCTGCTGGGTCAAGAGTTGTTTATCACATCACAGACCGCATGCATCTTTGTACATATGCAAGTAGGTTGATGATGACTGTACGTTTCCTGTTTCCTTTATGCCCACGTGGGGAAAAAAATGGAAAAATCTGAAGCCAGACAGAAGCAAAGCTGAAGTCAGACCCTCTTCATTCCTCCCAGCGTCTTTTCACTTTTAAGTGAAAATGACTAGATAGGAGCCCTCTGTCGCGTCGCCATGTGCTCTTAGCGTGAGGACTTTGGGTAGTCATTTGGAATGGACTCAGTTTTAGGGCACAGTGGCCCAAAAAAAGTCAGAGCCAAAGGAATGGAGAGGAAAGGCAAGGCAGATCGGTGCAGAGGGCTCAGGTCCTGACCAGAGGGAGTAGGCAGAAGTTCGACGGCACCATAACTTCGCTCTTGTAGGGGAGGGAGTGGCAGCGTCCAGTCCCCTTGGATGCTGATGGGGGAGGTGCAGTGGGAGTAAGCGGAAGACGAAGGGAACTGGGTGACTTGAAATTCAGGGGCGCCCTCGCCTAGTGACAGGCACGTCCTGAAGGTGTAGGAATGAGACAGTGGAGCGGGCACCCAGTGCCAGAGAGCCCGCGAAAGACACGCGCAGGAGAGCGGGTCCTCCGACAGAACCGAGCCTTTCCAGTGTACCCGGGACCCAGGGGGCCAAGAGCTGGAGCGGGGATCTCAGCAGCCTTCTTTCCCTTCCCTCGTTGAACACGGGGCCCTTACCCATGCGCTCTTGTTCCAGTCTTCCTTTTCGCTCCTGGCTTTGTTTTCCAGCTAACTCCGGGACCCTCAAGCTCTTCTCCCGCCCAGCTTTCCCTCACAGAAGCTTTCCCAACTTCTTTCTGGCCCTCCCTTACCCGGTGTCTGCCGCTCCCCGCCTCCTTCCCCAGCTCCCCCGTCCCTTACGGCGCTTCCTCTTCATCTCATCTGCGTCTGCACCTTCCCGCTCTCTCTTCTCCTTCCTACCCCAGAAACTCAGAGGGTTTTTTCGGGAGTTTTCCGAGGGTAGGGTGGGACAGTGCGGTTTCCTTTAGGGGCTTTCCGAGGGTAGAATGGAACAGTGAGGGAGAAGAGAATGAGCTCCCCAATTCCCGTCCAGGCAGGGCTCCCCCACAGGCACCCAGTTCCCCACTCAGAGTGGGGTCCTCGCGGGTCCCCACCGGAAGCACCCCGCCCAGTTCCTGGCTGGTCGCTCAAGATCTGGTCTGCCCTTTCTCCCGGAGACCCCCGAGGAGAGCAGGAAGCCCAGGAGCTCTCCTCCCCGCGAGTCCTTCTCGGTGAGGGGCGAACGCGAGGACGAGGAGGACGCGCACCCCACCTCACCCGCAGGCCCTCCCTCCCGCGGAATCGCGCTTTCCACGGAGTCTTGGAGGCAAAGCTGGTCTGAGGCGGTGCGTGAGGGAGGCAACAAGTGACAGCACCTGCGGGGGCCCTGGTTTCCGGCTGGAACAGGGGTCAAAGAACCCCTGGGGTGGCAGGGGAGGCTGAGCCTGGCGAAGCCCTCCGCGCGCCCCCCTAGAAGGCGTTCTGTGGGGGCAAACGGGAGAGCCGGGAGAGAGCACAGTCAGCTCTTCCCAAGTCCGAAGCCCCTTCCCCTTGGCTGCCACAGACTTTGCGAAGCATCTGGGCGTGGAGGCCGAGGGGTGGGGGCTGGGCAGGAGTCGCCGCCATGGAGGGGTTTTCGGAGGGTAGGGTGGGACAGTGGGGGCGAAGAGAATGCGCTCCCCAATTCCCGGCTGCTCCGAGCGCTTGAGCGATGCCTCCTGCAATCCACCTCCCCGCCGGCCAGCCAAGGACCTGGCCTGAGAGGCTGGAGCGGACTTGCGGGGTGGAGGAAAATGCGGGCTCCGAATCCCTGTCCAGCTTCCCTCGGTCGCCCTCCCCACTGGCTGTGCGTCCCTGGAGCCCAACTTCAGTCGCCCAAGACTCTGAGCCCCGAGGGAGCCGGAGCGCCACGACCCGGGGCGGGAGGGGCGGCCGCGGATCCGGGGTGGCCTCGCTCGGAACCCCGGGGGCGGGGCGGGGACGGGGTCGGCCCCCGCAGCCACCGCGAGGCTGGCGCGCGGCGTCTCGGAGCCTCGGCTGCTCTCCGCCCCTCGCCCTCCCTCCCCTCCCAGCGGCGGCCTCCCTCCTCCTCCCCCCACCGCCCGCCACCTCCCCCCGGTTTCCCGTTTCTGCCACTAGCGCGCTCGGCGGCTCATTCCGCGGCCGCGGCCAGCAGAGGGGAGCGACGCGGGCAGAGGAGCAGATGCCGCGGGGGCCGCTCGCAGCCGCCGCCGACTTGTGAATGGGACCCGGACTGGGGCCGGGGCTGACACCGCCGCGCTCGCCCGGCGCCAGGGCCCGCCGGCCTGGAGGTCGCGTCCACCCGCGAGGGCCCCAGGTAGGGCGCTCCGCCAGTCCCTTGCTCTCTCCTGGATGGGGTTCCTCGGAGTGTGTGTGCGGCAGGGGTGGGGGCGATTTCCTCGAAGAGACTGTCTTGGGAGGGGGAGGTCGGTGTCTAACTAGAGGAGCCCTCACTAGTGCAAAGTGGGGTGTGTGCAAAAGATTTGTTTAAAAATCAGAACGGAGAAGGGAGCCAGCTGTGGGCTCAGACAGCCCAGGGGGCAGAGGCGCCAGATGTGCGCTCTGCACTCTGCTCGGCTCTGGTCTCCTCCGGGGTCTGCGCCCAGGCCCTGGCACAGGGGGTTTGCGCCCGGCTGGGTGGAGAGACTGCAGAGCTGAGCCCTGGACGCGCCGGCTGCCCCCGGTCGTGTCTCTGGGGAAAGTCGTCCCCAGCGCGGTGCCAGCCCGCCCGCGCTGCGCCTCTTTCCGGAAGCAGCGACGAGACCGCTCTCTGCGGGGGCTCCTGCAGGGTGCCCAGCGATCCCGGGGGCTCAGTCCCTCCGATGGAGATTGCTGGGGGAGACCAGCAAAAAGGTGAAGGAGCCAGTGGTAGAGCGGCGACGTGGAGCACTTTAATAGTGGGGGTCTGGGTCCGCTGACTGCGGCTGCTACTGCGGTGCGCGCTCCTGCTCTCCAGCCCAAGTGTCTCCGAGAGCTCGGGGGACCGTTTGTAAGCTCCCAGCAGCCTAGGGGTGGGTCTGCGAACCGCGGAGACTCGGGCTTGGCTTGAGCTTGGGCTTGGCGATGCGGGTCAGGCTGAACGTGAACTTTGCGAACCAAACCTTCCCCAAGCCTGCGTCTCCTCTCAGGGCGCGCCGAGCTTCTCCAGCTCGCAGCACGCACGGCCTCCCTCTCTGCGCTTTGCCCGGAGAAGGAGAACGCCGGAAGGGAGGAAGGGAGCGCGGAACAGCCAGCAGGATAGAGACCTCGGAGAGGAGAGCATCCCTTTGCCGCTCTCCCCAACCCGCGGAGCTTAAGAAAGGCCGACTAGGGCTGGGAATTAGAATCTCCAGAGAAATTGGGTCCCGGAGGCCCGCGGGTACAGCTTCCTTATCTCCTTCTCAGCAAGGCCCTGCTTTCTTTCACCGGGGGCTTCTCTCCTGGCTCTCCTGGGTGAAAGGTTTTCTAGATGCTAGAAAAAGGAAGCCCTGTTGCTTTTGATGATAATGCAGCAGGAATTTCACAGGCCATCGCACTGCTAGGAAGAAATTGAATAATGCTATTCCTGCAGGACCTCGACTCCTAAGGCTGTGTATGTGTGTGTGTGTGTGGGGGGTCTTGAAACCTTATTAACACAGGGTATAGATTTGCCTGAAGTCTTCCTTTCCATTGCCTCCAGAAGAAATCTTGCTCCGATGACTGTGAAACCTTTTCTTGTGTTCTTCTGATCATTTGTATCGGTTTATTATTTGGTAGGGAGTAAGTTTTCGGTTCAGTCACAGAGAGGCTAAGATAATTAATCTGGTGAGAGAGGCTGGATCAATTTCCTTATCACTTGGGCTTGCCGCAGACATCGATGGTTTTGCGGGATGTCTGGATTTCCTGGGGATGGGCACGCAGATGTGTTCTCAGGAACGAGGATCCTTATCTCACATCAGCCTATTTGCCAGGCTGGGCTCAGCCCCAGAGCCCTACAGGGCCTATAGGTAAAGAATAAAGAAACGACTGACCTTCATTTCGTTAATCTTGGAATTATTTCCCCCACCAATAAGGAGGTGCAGACCCCGGAATACAGATGTCACCGCTCAACCCCAGCGGCACGGGGCCAGGTCATCTTCCAGTAGAACAAAGGAATAAAAGTTGCAAAACAAAGGGACATGGGTAGTGGCCAATTCAGAGGGACTCTGAAGCCTCAGCCACATTAAATTCCTTAAATACAACCTCTGAGTCCAAGTTTTCATCTTGGGTAGGCCCTGGAATTCGACCTTCCTGCAAAACTGCAATCCTGCCTAGTACAAAGGAATGTGAGTAGTTTTCAGCGGGGACTAGAAAGAGGCCAGGAAACTTTGCCTGAGTGACAATGAGCCTTACATCTGGTTTTTTCCTGTTATTGCAAATTTATACATTAAAACTGTGTTACAGCCACACTTTCTAATTAATAATAACCTTCACTGTCGATACTTTAGTTGTTATTTTAAGGTCTGCGTATATGTTGAGTCTATTATATTTTTGGGGGAAAAAGAGAAGCAAGCTACCTTTCCCACTCTGAGGGAGGGCGAATGAAGAAATGCGTAGAAGGGACTGAGATGGGATAATCTGGAGAGGCCCAGGCATGTAGATTTATTCCAACTGAGTTTATTGCTTCTGAGAAAAATGGGCTTTAAAAATAGTTCTAATTGAAGCAGTGGACCATCTTGATAGCACTTCAGAAGTTTCATTATGTTCAGCATTCTTATCAGAACACCACACAGTAAAATTATTAGAAACCTAAATTCTATTTTCAATTATAAGATGCAATCTTTCTGTTAATTTGAAAAAATTTAAGAAGTTACAGCTCTATTTTATATGACCCAGCACTCATATTTCTCTTTTGCTCTAGTGGCTTCAGATGTATATGTTTGATTGTCCATTTGTGGGAGGAAGAGGGCAGATCTGAAGAGCCCTGCCATGAACTGGGGGAGTAGGGATCAATTTCATGCTCTTTTAATGTACATGTCTTCATAATTCATGGTTTTTCTTTTGCTTTGAATAGAATTCATGGTTTTTCATTTGCTTTGTCAGGATTCTGGTTTGGGGTTCCTCATATGGGAAATGCCGTGATTTTGACCTCATGGCCTGATTTACAATGGCACAGTTACACTCCCAGGAGCATGGTGTGTCTTGGAACCTCGCCTGTGAACACCAGTTACTTCTGAAGCTCACAGTTCATATAAACTTTGATATGTTATAGTCGACCTGTTTTCCAGAAACATTGAAACAAGATCTGCAGCCGACTTTATTCTTCGTTCTCAGTATATTTATGCAGGTAGACAGTTGAGAATCATAACGATTTCCTGTGACTTTGCTTTCCATATTGATACTTTCCCTTTGCTCATAGGCACGTCTGATCATTCAGTAATAATAACAAAGCAGTGCTTTATAGAGTTGAAAGCAAGTAGCAAATCGTTTCCTTGTGCGATCAAATTTACCAAGTGAATGAGTTCCCAGTTACTTCCCCTTAGAAAATTTAAGCATTGTGTATCTTGACTAGCCAATGATTTAAGGGACTGAAATGTATTTGGGATGGATTTCTCCCTTACGAAATGTTTCTGCAAAAATTTACGCAATTTGTTAAGAACTCCCATTCTTTATTGATGCAGGATGGTGAGTTGTCAAACTTTCCAATTTAAAGTTGATGCCTCCGAAATATGTAAAGATAGTTGACCTGTGGACTTTGTGGTTTAACTGCTTAGGAAAGGGGGGTAAAGAAAAGAAAAGAAAAGAAAAGAAAACAGTTCTATTACAAAGAAAAAGATGGGGAAACTTGGATAGATCCTAATGCCCCAGGAGAAGTAGGAGTGAGCTGTTCTGTCAGGATTACTGTGATAACCGTCTACGACCTCCTCTATGAGCAGGAAGGGCTAAGGAAAACACTCGAGGAGGATGATTAACCGTCTTCCTGCTATACTTTTACCCTGACAGCGCTAGTCTTGTGCTTCTCTGGAAATGGGCTCCTTCGCGGAAGATCGCACGTCTGGCCACTAGAGGGCAATGGCGCCCTTCTCCAACTTTAAGCATGGAGCCCATCTGCTTTTGAGGGCACCATGAAAAGCGGTTTTGTTACCACCATCCTTATCCGGACCACTCCGAAGAGACCGAATTCAATCTAACTGTGGTTCGGGCTCCTGCTCCAGCTATTTGTCAGGATTAGCATCTTTGTAGCGGTGGATCTCCTTACCTTCTGTCTCTTCTTCCCACTTTGGACTTTGCTGGGAAGTTGGAAAATCTTGTAACTTGAGAAATGGAGCAGAAGCCAGGGCGGGGGCTGGGCAGCAGAATAAACAAGGTTAGTTCTCTCTGAGCCAGTGATCTGGGAGGATTTGCTGGATTTTTTTTCTTCTGGCAGGAAGACATCATTTCTGACTCCAAAGGGAGCAGAATAAATAAGGAAGAGATATATTAGTGAGACTGTTGTAATATGATTGCCTATTCTGTCGAGAGGTTTTGAAGACATCTACAAGATATTTCTAATTTGCAAAAAAAGAACATCATTTTGATCTTCGGTAAACACTTCGGGATATGGAGTTTTAATATAACAGTAAATGTTTTACTATTACCTTTAAACCATTCTTGATTTTGTTGTAAAAAAAATCTAACTTTAACAGAGAGTAAAATTTAATTCAAGATTGGTCCTTATGCACTGGAGCTTAATCGTTTGATTTTTTTTTCTCTCTTCAGTGATATGGAAATTATGGCTTATGATTAAATTGCATATTTCAGGCTGCACAAATTTATATTTGTTGCTGTTTGATAGGATCATTATGAAAGTTCAGAATGAAAGAAAAACTGGTTCTACATTGTAATTAAGAGGAAAATGCTATTAAAAATAAGAACAGTGTTCTTTTAAGTGGGTACTTACTAGCATTTTTTTGAAACTGCGTACGGTTGCCTTACTGGTGATTCAGCAGTGGAATTCTTTGCAGTCTGGGCTGGGTTGAAATGCCAGGAGAGTTGATGAAGAGGAGATCAATGCAAATGGATTATGGGCGAGAGTATTAAGTCACTCAGTGGAAAGTAAGACAGTGTTTTGTAAAGCGATACTCACTTACTACTGGGCAGTTTATTTAACTTACAAAAAAGAAAGCAATTTTAAATTTAAAGTGCTTGTGAGTAATGCACAACTGTTAGACCTGGAGATAAAATTTCATTATTATTTGGCATAGTTGTTCCTCAACTGTAGGATTCTGGGATTCTTACCGAGAGAGAGCATTGTTCTCCTGGTCTGTAGGGTTAAGGTTTCTACTGAGGCAGAGAGCTTGGTACAGCAAGATATTAAGTGAGGTCTGAACCTGAGAGAGAGGAGTAGGAAGGAAGAGGAGAAGAAAAAGTGTGAGAAGAAAAAGTGTGAGATAGACTGCTGTTTCTCGCAGTGGACAAATTACAGGTTTCTGTGTCTCCTTTTTTCCCCTATGTCTCTCAAAACCCTCATGTAAAGCATTTGGGGCGCTAAATATAGGAAGTTGTTCTCAACAGCTACACAGGCTGCAGTGAACAGTGACTGGTCTTACTCTACGCACTCTGTAACTAAGTGCTCCTCAAGCAGTATTTGTGAATGGGCATGGGGTTATTCTCGAATTTTCCTGGGTACTGTAGGTGAAGAAGACTTTCACTTCCTGTCCCAAACCCTCTCATGTGCCAGAAAAGGCTGTCTTCACCTTGTCTCAGAATGATTATAAGAAGTTAATGTTATCACTCCACAGTCAGTTTGCTTGGAGAATGTGGTTTCAGGCCGTACTATGACGACCACTTCACGGAGCAAACAGAGTAGTATTGAAATCTCCTTCCTGGTCTTGAAGACTCATAGAGATCCATTCTCAGCCTTCTTTAGTCTCCTTCAGTGAGGGAAAACCATGAGAAGTTGGAGTAGAGCCCCTGTTATCAATGCAATTTATCTTCTATAAATAGGGGCCAATACCTCAGATCAAACTGTTGGGACCCGCTCCCACTCTTGGTTTTCCAGATTTTTGCCTGTGAACACCTTCTGGAGTGTTCAGGCTGGTTTCCAACATGCTCAAGGCACGGAGCAGTTATCCAGTGCTGGAGGCAGCATTACGAGTTAGCAGGACCTAAATGAGGTGGAGGAGTGTGGCTAAGGCAAGGAATTGTGGTTGGACCCTGTCTTGACTAAAAATTTAATCTTAGCCCATCACAGATCCTTTTTCTTAGTAATCTTGATGTTTGAATTATAGCACTCAGTATTCTTAAGCTTGAGTACTGAGTATTCCTTTTTCACCTTATATTTTGTCCACAAGAGAATACTCAGCTTGCCTTACCCTGGTCCCAGCTCAGCCTCCTATATTCCAGATCCACTGCTCACAGAGTCTGTGCCCAAGAATAGCCTACACAACCTTGCTGAGACACAGAAGCTTGGCAGTAATATCTGTGTCATAGGATGACCATAAAAGTAAAATCAAAATTTAATCCCATCCCTATTCATTAAGAAAACTCAGAAGATGCTGAGACCATTTGCACTCTCTGAAACAGACCCAGGATTTAGTTTTACAGACTAATGGTGACAGATAGCAGTTTTTCCTTGCAGTGATGAGGCCCCAAATTCCACACTGCACTTCTGTTAGGTGGAGGCCTTTTCTGATTAGCGATGAATCGTTTATTAGCTGCTACCTTTTTTGAATGATTTCATATATTTAAGTGAGCCATTCCTCTTCCACTTCAAATATTCAGGAGGCAGTCAAGATTTTAAATTTCAGAGATAATTACTGCTTTAGAAAAGTGCCTGCCTCTTTGTACGTTAGCCTCTCTTTCTCTGTGTTAGTTTCACATATGGGATGCTGGAGAAAGTTACCCCGAGGTAAAACAGTACTGGAGAGTCTGGCTGAGTAGATGGTGTGGAGATATCCATCACAGGTCCGCTTCCCTATACAGAGGACTCATTGCCCTTCCAGGCTAGCTTAAAAGATCGTTAGTCTTTTGGTAAATCATCTCAATTTCAAGACTGTTCTTGTTTGTTTTTCAGGTAACTGTAGTTAGGGGTTTCAAAGGGTTTGAGCAGTGAGAATTTTAAGCGGTGAAGAGACTGCATCGGAAGAAATCCTCATCCTGTCTTATGCCTTCTGTCTTCCATGGGCTGAGGCAAAGGCACAATGATCTGGCATCTTGTTAAAAATCCCAGGACTGTTCATCCTCTTGTCATCCTTACTGATTTGCTTCTGTTTTCACAATGCACCCACTTTTGCAGCCAGGCTGGTCTTTCTGAGGCTCCTGGCCCTTCCAGGGTGCACTCTGGTTTCCATCTGTGGGCCCCTGTGGCCCCTGCCCCACATGGGGGTTGTGCTGCATCCTGCTTGTGCTTGGTGATGAAACGGGTTGTCTGCCTCCTTTCCTGGGAAAGAGAAAAGGAGAGAGATAATTTTCTGAGATCCTACTGTGTGCCAGGTGTTGCACAAGTCATCCATTTAGTCTATGAAACCATTCCAGAATGAAGAACTACCATCTCTATTTTACAAAATAAAGGAAATGACTCTCGAGGATGGTCATGATACTCCTTTAAGCTCACAGAGCTGAGATGAAGGTGGGTTTGTAACTGTGCTCGGATTCCAGATAACTCCAGATGCATGTCACACATCTGGGCCTCCCTGGCTCTTAGGGTTAGGGCTAGGAGTGGTGGGGGTGGAGGAAGAGGAACAGAGTTGTAGGACAAAAGCCCCGAGCTGATTGCTGCACTCTGCACTCCACTCCACTCTACATGGTCCCAAATCTTATCCATAAGGGGACCGGCTGAGGGCTTCTCCCTTCTCTGCTGCTTCTGCTTTTGCCAATAATTGTCCAGATTCTCAAATATCCCAATGACAGTATGTTAACTACCTCTCAAAACCTAGATCATCAGATGATTCATTCACTCCCATTCATTAAAGTGTTCCATTTCCTAAAGGAGGAGCTAAAATGCCTCTCTTCTGTGACTTTTCCCCACTAATTACATTCTGTCCCCTTTCCCAATAATTCTACAGGTTTTTGACACTGGCACTGGATAATAGGTTAAATCCAGGGTTTACTAAACATTTAGCTAGTTTCAAGTATGATGCTAAAAAGGATTCTATATAATATAATACTTACTAGCACAATGCCCCTATGTGGTGGTATAAGTATGGCCAACATCTCACAAGGGGTAAAAGCAGATGTTCCCAGTGTCCTTAGCTGGTATTTGACAGAGGTGGGATTCAAAGACACCTCTGCTGAGTTACTCCCATCATTCATAATGTTGTTACTGCCATCATTCACAGCTTTGGCTAGTCTGCTAGGATACCGTTTTCAGACCACCCATTATCCTCATAGCTGTCCTGTATCTCCACACTATCTTGTCATTCTCCCCTTTAACGCATGGCAGGTTAAATGAGATTCCCAGTTCCAGACTGTCTAGCCATTGTGAGTGCTTGATTCCACTGCATCCTGTAATGGGGGCAGAGGACCTAGTTTTTCAAGTAGAACTCTCAGGAAATAGATGCAGGCCATCATGAAATGAGCATCAGCGATTCTAATCAACTTCCATTTAGAGCAGAGGGTCCAGACACCCATAGAAGAATAAGGATTGCAGTAATTTAGGGACAGATGGAAAAGAGCTGAACTTTCTTGGCTCTTAATCCAGTCTCTTTTCTATGTCTCTTTACACAAGTGTGTGTGTGTGTGTGTGTGTGTAATTGAAAACAACTCACTTTTTATTTTAGTAAATATAATCATGACCTTTTTTTTAAAGTTAATTAATTTGGCCAGTTTAGGTTGTAAGACCTATATATGAGTTTTCACATGAATGTCTTATTTGGAAGTCCATGGTCTTAACCAAGGTTATTTGATAATATCTTGCAAAATGTACCATTTGACCCTGGTCTTTGGCTTTGTCCTACTTTATAGTCATCTCCATTCCAAGGTTCTCCAGAGAAAAGCTTCAAAATGGGTCTTTGCTAGTCATCTTTCTCTTACCATCACAAGATACCTGAGAGAATGAATTTGTAAGTGGAAAAGGTATATTTTGGCTCATAGTCATGGAGTTTCAGTGTATGACTGCTGGCCCTGCTGCTTTGGGCCGTGCACATCACTCTGAGAGGGTGCAGTGGAGCTAAATAGCCCAGTTCCTCTTCAGGAGCAAGGATGATGCAAGAGGAAGACATCCGGTCCCATAGTCTCATTCAACAACACAGCCCCAAACACACACCTTCCTGCTAGCCACCCCCTCCTCAGTCTCCACCTCTCTCAATAGTACCACCTGGGCCCAGGCCTTTAACATATGGGCCTTTAGGGGAAATTCAAGACCCACATTATAGCTGTGTTCTTACCTTGCAGACCCCAAGCCTTGACATGGCACTCTGTTGGTTTGGTTGAGAATTTCTTTCAAACTTTGTCTTTGTCACTGCAGTATTGAAAGCCGCTGACTAGGTGCACATCAATAATTATAACACAGGGGTTTATCCCAGTGAGCTGGCAATATGGACAGCAGACTAAATATTAGCTCTGTAAAAAACAAACAAACAAACAAACAAACAAAAAACCTCGAGGTTGCATACAGTAAACGCTACAGAGGAAATATTAACACATTGGCCACAGGCAAGACAAGTCACATTTGGTTCAGTGACCAAATGTAGTTTGGGGAAGAAATAACTAAATCCTGCTGCTTCATACATGGGGCGCCAGCACAGTCGGCCAGCAGGTGCTCTGATCATTGCTGTCATGTTCCAGTGATGGCTGTCATATCCCTAGAGATGTAAAACTCACTGCCCCTTTACACAAACCTGTAATACATCTAGAACTTTCATAACTGGGAACACTTCCTTAGGCTGAGCCAAACTCTGTCTTCCCAAAGTTTATAGCCTTTGATACAGGCTTTGAGGCCATTCAGAATGCATGTAATACTTTCTCCACATAGTGTTTATTCAGTATTTATCTTCCATAGTGTTTATTCAGTATTTTTCTCCCACTCTTAACATGTCCAGATTGAACATCCCATTCATTTTTTCTCTTACCCTCCTCTCAGGAAAGGACTGAAGACAAAAATCTAGGCAGCTAGACTCTAGATTAGCAACTCCCTTCTCTACACTTCTTTTATTGCATCCTGAGGCAACATTACATTAGCTTTTATTGCCAGCCACATCACCCAGAGGACTTATGCTCCACAGTTTATTTGTTTATTTGTTTTTCCTTATGTGCTGCTGTTAAGTCACATTTTCCCACCTGTCCCTGTGCACATAAGACGTGATAAGGCACCTTCTGCTTACCGTAGGCTTTGGAGTCAGTATGCCTTGCTCCAAAGCTCAGCCCTGCAACTTAGCAGCTTTGTAAGTCTCTCAGTTTCTCCATCACACAGGAGTTAAAGTCAGCATCTACCTTCTAGGTAGCTCTGAAATTAAATTATAGCAACACATAGGAATGTTTGAGACAGTGCATGGAATGGGGTAATTGTTATCACTGTAACAGTTCACATTTTAGGATCAATCCATTGATCTAGAATCTAAACATTTGAAAGTGTAGACCTTTATTCTGTTGTCTGGAATACCCACCGTCCTTCCTAACCTCATTCTTTGTGTTGATTTACTCAATTATGAACCTTGCTTGGCAAAAACAGAAAAAAGTAATAGCAGCAAAATGCCCAGATGGAAGTAGGGAAAGAGACTTGCTAAACCCTACAAGACTTCTATTGTGGTGTTTCCACTCTCTGGAAGACAGCACTCTCTGTGTTCCTCATTTCATGTAGTGTACATTTGTCATTTTGGTTGCATCTTCATTTTTTTGACCACATCACAATAGAATCCCCATCCTGTGTTTACAGAACAACCCCCAGATACATTTCTCTATGGAAAGGAGACCCTTCCTTTTACTCTGAGACTTAAAGGTCCAGAGAGTTTCTTCAAGAGTTCCTGTTGAAGTTAGAATCCCAACTCAGTCCCAACTTCTCAGGGTTTTGAACTTGTATCTAGTATCTTACACATGTGCTTGTATCTAGTATCTTACACATGTTGCTGCACACATAGACACACTGGTGCCTGCATGCACACACAGGGTCCCTGGCCATGGTGAGGTTATTCTAGTCATTCTACAGTAACAGTGACTAGAGCAGCATCTAAAGCTGCACCTGACTGCAGGGGCCACAGAGGTGATGTGGTAAGTGGAAGCTCTTCATGTTCAGTGAGGCCGTCAATGGCGCGTTTCCATATATGGTTCCATAGCAGGGTTTTCTCTGTGGTTCTGAGTGCTCAGCAGCCTCCTGAGGAACCCCGAGGTGTTCTGAGCTTACTTCTCTAAGTTCCCTGCAACAACCATGCCACCCCCAGTCTGTTTCTATTGTATTCAACTGGGAAACCCAAAAGGTTTCCTTTACTCACACAGCCTTGCAAGACTCTTGAGAGGAACTTAACCCACTGAGGTTCTGAGTGAGGTATTTGGATGTGGATTCTTTTGTGGAAAGTTGAATAAGATGTTGGTAAGTAGATGGGGGTGGGTGAGGATGGAGCAGAAGGAGCATTTGTGAAATACTGAGTAGTCTAACTTGGGTTGTGCAAAAATAATTGGGCAGCCTGTTGGGACCTGGGCAGAAACCTAGTGCCAGCTCAGTGGATGGGGCAGCATTTGTAGGATCAACTGTGGCAGGGAGCATACACATAGACCTGCGGATGGCAAATGGTTTCTTGCCAGCTGTATTAGACAATGGCCCATGCATTCTGGCCTTGTAGCCAGGGCAAAACCCACCAAAGCTGAAATATACAGAAGCTGTCCAGACATTGTTGGGCACATGAAAGTGAATCTTCAGAGCCTGTCTTAATGGTGAGGCCATTGAACCATATAATGCCTTTAATTTTTTTTTTTTTTTTTTTTTTTTTTTTTTTTTTTGCTGATAGAACAACTTGCTGAGATGTAACCCAGTTGTCACTAGACTGCACAAAATCAGAGTCATGTCTTTCGGTTGCTATGCAATGCCTTATGTCTGGTCACCATGGACAAAAATCCAGACCACCAACCAAGGATGACTAACTAAAGTTAGGTGAGACTGCCTAAGTAGTTAAGATATTAGCAAAAGTTATCAACTTTTTATTATCCACTTATTAAAGTCATACAGTTAAAAGCCTTTACAAATATTTCTTTGACTACAGCAAAACTGTGGTTTTAAACTCCAAAGTGAAATTGAAAGATGAAGTTCACTTATGCAAACGATTATAATTCATCTTGCTTTGCTGTAAAATATTTCAACAGTAAGGGGAGATCTGCCTAGAATTTCCTCACTCCACTATATACTTCATAAATAGACACAGCGGCAGTATAAGATGTAGCTTTCACTTTCATTATTATTTTGGGGAACCTAAAGGCACTATATAAGTGAAGTGTCACTATTAGTGTTATTATCTTAGAGCAAAAATTGCAATTTAGCACTTAGAGCTGGGCATACTTGCCTTCTGAGTAATGCACTGGTGATTCTTGTGTTTTATTCATAACCATTCCTACTGCAAACATTGCAGAGAATCTTCCACTTCAGCAAATCTTTGTAGTGTTTTCAGAGCATTAGTTGGGAGCCTAATGCAGCCTAAGAGGCCATACCTTTGAAGGAAGAGATGAATCGGATCATAAGGAATCATTTCAGCTGCCCTCTCCCCATCCACCTATTCCAGCTGTGCTCTGCATTACAAGCCAGAGAGGTAACCGATTTTTACTTCCAGAGAGGCATGCCTTATGTCCTTTCCTTATTGGGTGCATAACTTCTGTCCTATTTCTCACAAATGGAGAAGGATCACCTGTCAGCAAGTTTGTGGCCAATTGCTGACAAATGTTTCCTAATAGGCTGCCCTGTGGTTCTCTCCCTCTAGGCAGACCAGCCGGTGAAGTGCTAGCATTGCTGATAAATAGCTGTGCGGCCTTGGGAAAGCCAATTAACCTCAGTTTGCTCATCTGTAAAGTGGCCTTTTGGGTCCTTTCCAGCTTTAGAATAGCTTGGCCTTCAAGTTTTATTCACAAATCACTTGGGATGGAACTTTCTGACCCTTGCAAGTTAGCATTCTGGAGAAGGGGCCATGAGGACAAGACACGAGGGTGTGAATGTGTAGACTGGGTTCATCTGGGCAGAACAGATGCCTATGGCTAATAGTGAGATGCAATTCTGGAACCATTCAGAGTGTCTCTTAGAAGTTGGACTTTCTTCTCCAGACCCCAGAAGACCTTTTTAAGGAAATGGAACATGGAATGATGTGTTCAGTGCTTTATTAAATGTTTTCTGAACCAGCACTGAAAGAAACTGATAGAAAGTGGCAGAAACTCTTAAGTCAGAAAAGCAGCAGGGAGGGTTTGGTGGTGAAGACAATGAATCCAGGGCTTGCTAGTGGCACTGTAACAGCTAAGCTGTCCTGACCTGTACTACATGCGTATACTATGTGTATATATGGCAATCAGCCCTTTCTATGAATTATTTCAGTTTATCTTCAGTACAACCTCAATGAAGTAGCGATGCTAATTATACCCATTTACAAAATGAAAACTCCAAGATTAAGGATAATTAGGCAACTTTTCCCGGTGCCATATATTAGTACGTGGACAGGCAAACGTTTGAGCAGAGGGCTGCCTTGTTTTCCCTTGCTCTGTTATGGGGAGTTGGACTTAAGATCCTTTCAGGGATAGATTCACGAGACTTACTACCAATTGTCCATAGATACTTGTGAAGTGCTGAACTGAATGCCTAAGTCTAGGCCTTCCATAGGATATCTCATTTCACTGTCCCAACCCCAAAGATAAGAGCCTGACGTCATATAATAGACCTTTGTCAGCACTTGAATTCAGGACCTGAAAGATCAAGATTTTTCCTGTGACTTTTCTAAGGAATCCAAGATTGATGGATTCTTGGCTTTCTCCCCACCCAGGATGATTTAAGGATGACACAGAGTGTATGTTTTCTGCGATGTGTTCAGACAACTTAAACATTTTAAAAAGGAAGTGTTAGGCAGAAAGAAATTATGTTTCCAAGACCCATGTTCCCTCCTGCAGTTTTGACTTCTGTCTATCCCTGATATAGATAAAAGGAAAAAGCCACAAAGAGTGTCATATCACAACATGTATTTTGTACCCAGGGTTTGCAGTATGTTTGCAGAAGTTGTTGAGAAAAGACACATGCATTCGATCATTGTCCTCTAACAGATGCCATCCACTCTTGGTGATGCAAGGTCCTTAGTTTAGAGGATGCACGTGAAAGATGAGAGAAGAATCACATTCCAGGGGTGGCAGTGTACATTCTTAAGGATCAAGGTTTGTGAGAGATGAAAGAGTGATCTAGACTGGATTTTGGGAAGACATTCAGAGGTACTAAACCTGAAACTTCAAGCTAGGGTTACAAATATAATTTCAGACACCAACATGGCAAAGACACCAAGGCCACTAAGGTGCCCGTACTTTGTGTTTATCTGCTGTATTGTTAGGACATTTCCATCTGAATACTAAGGGTTCTGTCCATTTACTCATTTGATTTTTAAGCAGCATACTGTGGACAAAAATGAACTCAACTCCTTTGTTCAGACTCAAGTTTCCTCTTCTGTAGAAAGAAAAAGGACTGGGATGGAATATTGTCTCCCCTCAAAAGGGGCAGGGAAAAGAAGCTGAGCTCTGTTTTAAAACTCCAAACAGAAATTTTGTTCACCTGATTGACCCAGACCCTATGTGTATTATTCTCTTCCTAACCCAGCTCCTGGGCTTAAAATTTTGGGGGGATAATTAAAAGCAAATGGATGTTAGACTCTTGGAAACTCAGAACTTAGTTCTTAGTAATGGCCAAAGGCTCCCAAAAAGTGAACAGTTATTAAAACAAGGAAGAAAGAAAACTTTTTTTTGTTTTTTGGTTTTTTTTTCTGGTACCGGGAATCGAACTCACGACCTCGTGCTTGCCAGACAGGCGCTGTTCCACTGAGCTAAACCCCCAGCCCCAAGAAAGAAAAACTTTGTGGGCCTGACTTTGAGCTGATTAAATTCATGAAAATAGCATCATTCTTTAAGAATTGTCTGTCCTTGCTTAATGTTGAAAATATTGATACTATCTCTAATACTGTTTCTCCTGTTTTTACATTTGCATAGGAAAATGATTTGATTAACATTTATTCCTGAGGATGATTTCCTTCTGAGAAAGTGACATTGATTGTATCAGTGTGGCCCAGGGGGTATGCTTCCTCATACAGGGCTGACTTCCAAGCAAAGCTGAGCAACTTGGGAAATAGTAACTTCACTAGTATGACTGTATTTTCTTTCAAGACTAGGTTGGGTCTGCTAAAAGGAGACATTGAGGATGCCATTCACATGCTCTCACATATGAAAAATCGTACTACTTGAACTCTGATTTTCATATAAAATTGAACAAGAAATGAGTTTGCTGGAAATAATCATGTCTGTGGCAGAGGGGCTGGGTTGAGTAATTTAGGGAATGTGACCGTCGCCTTGTGAAAGTACCCTGGTGCTGTGCCTGAGTACAGATAGAGAAACTCCTAGGAACCATGTTGACTGCAAGTTCATCCCAGCTGAAAACGTTCCCTAGCGTTTCTCCTCATCTGATGCAACCTCTGGCTACTTCCCAGTGTCCTGATAGGTTCTTTATAAAGCAAATAAATGAACAAACAAATAAGGACAAAACCAACCTGAGATATTTCTATCTTTATGCAATTTGAACTTTAGCTGAAATGTAGATATTCTGACTTAAACTGTAAGGGTGAGCCTAGAAATTCAAATTCATTTGGATTATACCTGAGAAGACTCTTATTATATTGATCAAATGGGAATAGATTTTAAAGTCCTTATTCCTCTGCTAGTGCAGAATTCACTGGGCTTCATATTTTGTAGGTTAACCTTTAAATATATTTATCCAAAACAATTACCAATTCTTATGAAATTCAGGGTGTTAATATATAAGATTTTACAAAGTCACCTTTTGTTGCTCTTTGTCTTTTTGGATATTTCTTTTGAGCTAGTGAGCACAGACAGGGTTAAAATCTATATCATAGCCCTGTGACAACAATGAAAGTGTCTATCTTTCCTTGATGATCATGGTGCATGCTCAGTGTTCATTTTCTTGTTTTGCTCCCCTGACAGCAAAGTGTGATCTGAGTATACAGCAGTGCTGAAAAGCTCAAAGACTGAGGTGGTTTATATGAAGTGGGTTCAGGTGCCACCACCACCATGTGTGTGACCATGTCTGTAGTGCATCCTTCAGTCTAGTTTTCTCACCTGTAGCATCGAGATGACAGGGACATCTGCAAAAAACCAAATACACAGTGAATGCTTAAACAACGGCAGCACGTGCAGATTAGAAATACATTAGTTTCTCTGTTCTTTAGAGAGGAAGTGGAGATAGAATGAGTTCATATCTCTTACACTGGTTTATGTGGCTAGTGGGTGACAAAGTGGCACTCATGCCCATACTCATGGTGACTTCAAACCATTTTCTCCTTTTTTTGCCCTTCATTGAAATTTACTGAGGTACCACCTCTCCTGTACCAACCTTCCTTCTGTTTTAGGAGGTTTTACCTTACCTCTGAACCTTTCATGCTTGACTTTAGAAAGAAACTGACATAAATAATGCTTTCTTTCCCAGCATGAATCATATTTGCATAACTCTGAAGATATTAAGAGCTCAATTTTCCCCAAGAAATCCTTTGTTTTTGAGCTTTTATGTGTTGGTAATTGAAATTTCAGGTTAAGTTTTTTTTTAACTCTGTGCTGTCCAGTAGAGCAATAATACAAGGCACCGTTGAGAATCACATATATAATTTAAAACCTTATAGTAGTCAAGTTTTAAAAGGAAAAAATAAATGACATTAGTTTTAGTAATATATGTTAAGCAAATCTGTAATATATCATAACATAATACAACATAATAAGACAGAATTAATTAATAACCAATATAAAATTATTAACATGGTATAACATTATTTTTTCATTCTACAACTTCAAATTTTGGTGTATATTTTACACTTATAATGAATCTCAGTTGAGACGAGACATATTTTAAGTATTCAACTGTATGTGTTGCTAGTGGATGCCATCTAGATAGTACCGGTCTGAATTTTGGAAGAAACAACTTAAGTAATAAATTTTAAAAAATCTACTATACTTTGTTGAAAACACTGTTGTTTAATTTCATAGTCAAAACAACCCTGTCAGCCCTATATTTTAGAGAAGGAAACAAAAATCTGAGACATACAAGGCTCAGATTACATAGTGTGCTTATTACTGTACAAGACAATAAGATGCAGAATTTGAATTTAGATTTTTCATATTTGTCTGTGTGTCTTTCCTTAACACTTTAACCTTCTAATAGCAAAGATGATGATAATAACAGGGACAATGTTAAAACAGAAATAATGTTAACATAACAATTCTGTCAATATCTGACATTAGTAAATTTATAGGATTTTCTCTTATATCGTCTCATATAGTGTTGTGTTTATTCTCATTTCAAGTAAAGTCCTTTAAATTGTGTATTTATACCCTAGAAGGATGCATGATTCAAAGCCAAATAAGAAGATGCAATTACTCAATAAACCAAATGGCTTCCAATGCCAAGTGTATACAGGAAGTCAGATTCCTGTGAAGGTTACAGAGAGGTCCAGTGTGACACGTGGAATATGAACATGAGGCAGACATGGTGTGACACCTGGATCATGAGGGTAGGCGTCATTTATTTGCTGGGAATTCTGAAGTTAAGACATAATTTAGTGGAGACAACTTGTGCCTGTTCCATGTCATATTGGAAATGAGGCACCTTGATTTGGGTTGAAGAACCCACTTCCAAAGTGGCTCAGTCATAGAAGGCAAACTAGTGCTGGCTACAACTGAGAGCTGCAGTGGAACTTACCTGGAAGCATAGATTTCATCTTCAGAGTCTCTTCATCAGGCTGTTTGACTTATATTATGGTGCCTGGCTTCCACAAGGAAATGTTTCAAGAGCATGTGTTCCAAAAGCAAAGTCTTGAAGTGCAAATGTTCTTTGACTTATTTGTATCCAACCGGTCTATATCCCATGGGTCAAAGGCATTAAGACATCACATATGACCAAGCCCAGAGTGAATGTATTAAAACTTTTCCCCAAGTGTATGAATAAAAGAAGATGTGACTTATTGGGATCCTCCCAAGTCACAGTCTTTTCACCCGACTCCCAAGAAAAAGGAATGTGAATCTGAGGAGAGTGGGTGTATGAAGAGATTGGATGAAGCATGATACCTTCTAGATGTATTCTCACATTCTCTGTTCCTCGACTGATGCACTGTGATGAGTTAAAGTGAGGTTTTGAGTCTATAGTTACACAGAAGTCTACACAATACAGGGCTCAATTATAAAGATAGATTAAAAAGTACTTGTACCTTTAAAGTTGTTTCTTTCATGTCTTTATTTTTCAGACTCACAGGTTTCCTTTAAGATCATGTTAGCTGAGGTCTTTAGATGTCCTTTGGAGGCGATAATCTGTGATGCTGGGCAGAAAAGGAGTGTGTGATACTTTAATTTCATTGCATAACCTGAGAAGAAGTTTAGTTAGGAATGCATGGCTAGGTTCATGATTGCGATATGTCTGTAAGTAAAGGTGTCCTTGAATCAAAACAAGCCATCAGAGTAAAAATGTGTTAGCCATTCATTCATCCACTCATACATCCATTGTTTGGCCAAAGTCATATATATTGATAATTAGCTGGGCTGGGATGTAAGTGTGGACAGTGTGGATGAAGTATCACCCTCATGGATATTATATTTAGTTTGAGAGAGCAGATAATAAAACAAAAACAGGAACAAAGAAATCCTCAGTAGTCTAAATGAGATGCATGAAATATTGCATTGAGAGGTGTCAGGAAGTGATTCTCACAATGAAAAAAATCACTACCATCTCAGCTCATTCTAGCTGAGGGGCACTATTCATGACAAGGAGGACAATGCAGTGACTTTAGGTGCCATTACTGGGGCCCTACAAAGCAATGAGTTGGGAAGGGAGAAGAAAGGGAAGAAAAGAGGGAAAAGAAAATTAGAAAAAAGAGGGAAAATGAGAATAAGGCAGGGATAAATGGAGAGAATGGGGGGAGGATAAGATATTAGTATCATGACTAAAATTTTTCATGAATAATGACATGGAATTCGCAAAATTTTGCTAAGCACTGGATATGCAAAGGTTGGCAGGGAGCCCCAGAATGGAAACCCAAGAAGCATCACAGAAGAAGTCAGGGTTCTGCCTAGAGAAGAATCTCCACCTTTTAGTCACATGGTTGTGCATGCCAATCTCTCTCATGGTCTCTTGGTGCCCATATGGCAGGGGAGGTCCCTGTTACTGATGTATTAAGAGAGGGATTCATGTCTTTTTGGGTTTTGAGGGGCCAATGACTTGCACGAGTTTGTGT
The DNA here is from genome assembly GCF_000276665.1 of Chinchilla lanigera. NCBI lineage: Eukaryota > Metazoa > Chordata > Mammalia > Rodentia > Chinchillidae > Chinchilla > Chinchilla lanigera. The sequence goes on along the minus strand of NW_004955433.1, from coordinate 21,751,721 downwards.
AAGTAAGTGGTTGGCATGGGAAAAATTGCAAGAACATAGCTCCTCTGAGTAATGGATAACAGCTTCGAGGTGATGCTTGTAAGAATAGAATCCACACATATTTGAGGGATTGCTTTGAGGAAGAAAGTTATCAGATTTGCACCTCTGACAATATAAAAAAAAAAGCAGCTAAATGTGCATCTCAAGATGAGAAAGTTAGATTAAATCTGAACTGCTCCCTGGATAAGAGGTGTTAGCTATAAGCGGAAGGGCATGAAATTGTTTTCTCAGAGGGCATTAAACATAGGAATTGCTCATCCATCTTGACTATCACTGATAAATGCCATACTGGTGGGGGATGCCCCTGGCTGCCCTCTCATTCTGACTTCCTCAAATTCAAAGTCTGTTAGTTTTTCTTAAGAAAGGTCTTTTTCTCAGGAAGACAACTTTTTTCTCAATGTATTTGTCAGCTTCACATTACTACAAAGAAAAGAAATGTCTGACATGGGAAACTTATGAAGCAAAGAGAGGCTTATGTTGGCTAATGGTTTTCAGCGGGCAAGTCCAAGGTCAAATGGCCCAAAGCAGTTAGCACATCATGGTGGAAAAGAGGAAGAGAGAGGGTGAGGGAGAGAGAGGAAAAAAGAGAGAAATCAGGTCCCACAGTCTCTTTTGAGGACACATAGAGGGCCTGGGGATATAGCTCAGTGGTGCAAGCACCTGCCTGGCAAGCACAAGGTCCTGAGTTTGATTCCTGATACAAAAAAAAAAAAAATTGAGGACACATAGACACATTCCCAGTGACCTAAAGACTTCTCATTAGGTCCTGCTTCTTTAACTCCAGAACACCTCCAAATATAACCTTGTGGACCAAGTATTTACCTATGCAGACCTTTTAGGGACACTCATTCAAATGAAAACATAGTTTAAGCTGATCACATTTCTGAAACCCCATCTCTAAAATCCATAGTCAGATTAAGTTTCCACCCTCTTGATACCCTTAACATATAATTTTGACTAAATCTTTACATAAGTTCTGCAGGCCAAAGCATATTCAAATGGTAATACAATCCTAGGCTGGGTATGGGTGGGTCACCCACTCACCTATGGTGGCTTCTGATAAGATTATTCTCCTCACAGGACTTTGTTGCTTGGGCTAGATGACACAGAAAACTAGTTTACAGACTCCCATTCTAAATTTCTTCATGTTTTATAATTTATGTCTTAATTTCTTTCTCTAAAAATCCCCAGTAGTGCCTGGCAGAAGGGAATATAAGAGGCTTGTCATGGTGAGATGCAATGGTACTATTCTTATTTTTATCGTAAGGCTGATTACCTGTGTTTCCTTCGTTAAAAAAAATCAGAGTCCCTTTTGTGTATGCACAGTATACTCAAAACTTGTAGAAAAATAAAAAGAAACACAAATACTCATAATAATTGCAATCCCTAGATCTGTGTCAATTTTGCCTGCAGGGAAAATTGCCAGTATCCAAATAGATTGTCTTACCACAACTGGGAAAAATATTCTACTGGCATCTAGTGGGTGGAGGCCAGGGATGTAGTTAAATGTACTATAGATAGGACATAGCTCTACAAAAAGATAGTCTGGCCCAAGTGTCCATAATGCTAAGTTGGAGAAGCTATGCCCTAAAGAATGAGGGTGAAACTAAAGACTTGTGATTGAAGGGTGATGAAAGCTCCCATTCATGGAGATCTGTACATAGTAATTAGGTATTTTCACTCCACATTTGAGGAAACTGAGACTAATTGATGCTAATTTGTCCAACTTCACCTAGATTGAAACCCAGGTTTTCATGAAGCCCCAAACTCTAATCTTTACAATAAATATATTATCTTAAGTGTTAGTGCTTGTGTGGCATAAAATAATATTTTCAAAACTTACAAATACAGTTTTCCAGTAGCTGAATATGTGTGTGCATGTAAAATAACCAGATGAAAGTAACAAACTGGAGAGGCATTACAAAGATATCCATATTGCCTTCTGCAATAATGCCTTTATGGAAACATAATAATAGACTTCTGTGAATTACTTTTGCCAGAAACTTGTAAAAAAATAGTTGCAAGCAGGAAGCATAGTATCCTAGTTATGGAACAAGTTGAAGTTTGACCTTTGAATAAAGGTAAGACAGCAGCTATCATTCCAGGAAGTTAGAATAGTTGGCTAACCTCTTTCATTTCCTTGAGTTTGAAATTTTTTTAGGTTTCCATTGGCAAATATTGACATGTATCTATCAGTATTCCGATGGGTAAACAGTATTCCGATGGGTAAAAACCAATATTCTGATGGGTAAACAGAACCAGTATTTGTAAGTTTATATATATATATATATATATATATATATATATATATATATATATGCACTAGTGCATATATATGTATGCACTAGGTATGGGCTTAAGAGGTTGTAATGTATCTTAGTCCACTTGGGCTGCTATAACAAAATACATTAGACTAGATACTTTATTGACAACAGAAATTGTTCACATCTTTAGGAGTCCAAGAACAACGTGTTGACATTTTGTGTCCAATGAGAGCTCATTTCTCAAAGATACTTACATCTCACTTTACATTGTAAAAGAAGGATGCAAGCTCCCTCAGGTCTCTTATAGAGCACTGCGGGAACAATCTTGCGGAGGCCTCATGAACTAATCACCTCCTATTACTGCTACCTCTTAGGATTGCCACAATGCTGAGTATATTTCAACATATGGATTTGGAGGGTGTGTTTAGACCATAGCAAGGGCCTCGGCTGGACAAGTGTGACGTGCATGGAGCAGACACACATGAAGAGCACACTGAACCTCTGATACAGAGTCTGTAGCTGCAGCCCACAGGTGGATGTCCCATCACCTTTACCTGCGAAGCCTGGGGTCTGCTCTCATGGCCTTTCAGCTACTTGGATCTGGCCTGCCTAAATTACCTAGACTAATCCTCTTCACTTACACTAACTGTAATGTGATTTCATTTAGAAGATGCCTTCCTGACACTACGTAAATAAGCATTTTATTGTATAACTGAGGAGAATAAAATAGGAACATTGACACATAAAGTTAACCATTCAAAATAGTTCCTTTTTGGTACTGGGAATTGAACTCACAACCTCATGCTTGGCAGTCAGGTACTATGCCACTAAGGTATACTTCCGACTTGAAAATAGTTAACTATTATTGTTTTGTGAATCCACAAGTTGTATCAGATGTTGGAGTAGGTTTACAAAAAGCTACACTTTCAAAGTACTGTAACTGTCACTGAACAGTGTGAGAATATGACTGGCCATCTCCTGCTACTCAGCTCGGCTCTATTCTCCAGGTGTGGCAACATCTTTGTGTACAACCAGTTACTTGTGTTTCTAGCTTGAAATGCAGTATGGTGTGACAGTGACAAATAGTGTAGCAAACTTAGAAGAGCGAGGAATTAGGTGGACTTGGGTCCCTGCCTTAGCTCTATTATGTCAGAGCTTTGTGAATGTGCCTAGTATTTACCTGCCCTAGAAATACTAATACACTATTTCATAAGTTGTGGTAAGTCTTGCCTGATAGGTGTTATACAGCCATATAGACACAAGCATATACGGGTATGTGTGCCCAGGCACACAAACACACATGTACACACAGTAGTTACTTTAGCAAGCATGCATTCATTTACCAATATGTCTACTGTATGCTAGCCACAGGGTTAGGCACTATGTACTAGGCAGACATAAGACAATCATAGATACAATCCTGAAATGCTAATAGTCTGAAGAATGGTATAATTCAGGGGGTAATGTCAGGTGGCAATGTTCTAATGCATGCTATAAGGCACACGTTTAGAATCATACAAAGGCCTTGCTGGATATTGTGTAACTGAAAGCATAGTTAATAAGCTAGACATCTGTGTGAAGAATGTATGCTCCTTGGGCAAACCACAGGACCAACTCTACCTTAATAAGCAGTTGCTGTTTATTCCGATACAAATCAACCACTATGGATGTCCAGGAGGAGCAGGATTAAATTCTCCATGGCTGGTCACGTGAACAGCTCAAGCAGTGTGGTCGTTGTACTTGCCCATTTACTTATGGCTTTTCCTGCTCTTCAGAGGAGTCAAAGTAGCTTTCATAAATACCAGCAATGGACTGAGATTTCAACAAAAGGAGGGTTTAAAGATGTTAGGGTGAAGAGAAAGAGAGGACGAGTGAGGTTATAAAATGGACCCAGAACCTTCACTGGAAAGTGCACCATTATTTGTGACACGGAGCACTGTTTTCTAGTGGCCAAAGCAACAGGAGAAATACCCATAGTTATAAAACCACCCCAAAATAAAAATAAAAATGCAGAAGTGTCAAGGTGGACACTTGACTGCTTAACAATTGATGTTAGTGGAATTTCTCCCAGAGTCTTACAAAGGGATCAATACCTTCAGCAATAATCCAAGAATGAACAGAAACATTTGTATACCATGCACCTATGCACACATACTTGGCATATATACATTGATGTATAGATGCAAATATGCATATGTAAGTGCATCTCTGGGGTTGCTTAATTCGTATAGAGATTCAGGCACAATAGTCTTGGCTAATAATCAATCTTAGTGACTCCTCCATGGAATTTAGAGGCTCCTGTTACAGCCACAGCCTTTCATGTCTTCCCCTCCACACTACTTTAACACACTGCTTCCTGACCTCTTCACAGAAGGAGAATAAAAAACACTTACTACAAGTAGAGGAGTAAAACAAAATGGCCCAGAGCTGCAGACTGTTTCAGAATCACAGCACTGCTCAAAGTTATACAGGCTCAGAACTACTGAGAGCCCTGTATCTTCCACTGTAACAATGCTGGTCAGAGGGTAAGGAGCGATCAAGAACATTGCTGTACTGAAGTGTGATCAAAAGAATGCACACAAAATACAGAGGGTGATTGTGAAAGGGAGAAAGAAATTCCTGATATTATTTTCAAATAATTATGTTACTTCTGCTGAGATTTTAAATTAATTATCTCACTTTAAATATAATGAAAGAGCTAGAAATATTTAAAATGTTAGATGCATAAAAATATCCATCCTGGCCAATCAATCTTTTCAATTAAAAAAGAAGGAAAAGAAGAAAAGTATATCAAATGAAAGAGAACCAGTTAAATAAGTTAAGGTATGTCCATACAATACAGTGTAATTCAGTCACTGAAATGATGGACAAAGAATTTGAGCTACATGGACACAGGCTTAAAATAAAATGTTAAGAAGTGCGAAGTAGGTCATTGAATTATCTGTATAATCTGATTCCAATGTTCTATCATTGTTTACACACATGGAGGATAGAAAGGAATCCTGGCACAGTGCCAGCACTAATTATACAAGAGGATATGACTAATTTTATAAATTCATTAAAAAATTTATTTTTTCAATTTTTTCATTACTGCATGTTATTCTCCAGTAGGAAATGTATTTAAAATAACTTCAAAAGAAGAATGGAATAACGGTTCCTTTTAGTTTCAGTGTATTCTTGATGAATGAGTCACCAGACTTCTGGAACTGAAACTAAACCTTGGATTTTAAAACAAACTTGAAGGTTTTGTGCTATCACAAGTCAGTTGTTACTGTTCATATTTTTCTCTCCAGATTTAAACAAGAATTTGTGAATGTGGAAAACTTTGTTTATTTGCTACTATTGGCACCCCAGGAATGCCTAGGGGAAAGGTTGAAAGAACTTTGGGAAATAAAAGGGACCTCAGCACGCTCATTTGTAACTGAAATCTTCAAGGTTTAGAGGTGGGAGTTGGTATGCTGATGGTCACATGACTGGTTTATAGGGCGTTAGACAGCATCAGAATACACCTGGGGAGACTGAGGTACAAGGAGATTTGTTCCAAGATTCATTACTTTGTCACTGATGTTGATAGAGGTATACCTAGCAATGGTGATTAGAGACTGATTAAGGATCTGGCTAATGCTCTGTTGGAAGATTCATTATGGTAATTGTAAGAGTATAGAACCTTGAGCATATATTTTTGAAAAGCAGAAACACAGTGTCAGACGGAGTTGTAAACCTAATACAATCAGGTGAAACTTCAGGTATAGGGCTAAGCTTTACTATTCAGTGAATACTTAGAGCATGTCGGTTTGCAGAATAAAAATGTTTATCTCCATATCTGAATTTTAAGATTCATTCTGCATATGTTCTGCTATTTAAAAGTAACAGTCTTTTCCATTTTTCTCATTCTGTTGCAAATTGCAATCGCACCATGTCATCAAAAAGTTATTTAGTGACAACTTATGGGGAGCCAAAAAGTTTCCTGTAATTTGCATATATTTTCCACATTCAGAATGCTAGTGATTAAGGCTTTTTTTGTGTGTGTTCACTTAAAATAATATATTATTATTGAAAATAAATATAATAATAAATGCAAAATGTTGGCTCTCACAGCATATGCTAAACATTTTCACAGTGCGGCACAGCATATGCTTAGTTCTTCATTAAGAGATTTTAAAATAACTCGTATTTAGCAAGAATACATTATCTTTTATTCAGAATTAATTATATGCCGTTTTGTGTACCATAATTTAAAGTGCTACCCACTTCTAATATGTAATACGCAAGAGAAACTATGGTTACAATTCATTAGAATTGGCTTCTTTCCTTTGCAATTTAGTGCCATAATGAACACATGGAGCTAAAATGCTATTTGTTACTTGAATCAAAAGTTACATGAAGTGCTGATAACTAACAGTTACAAATCCTTTATTATTTTTTTAAGCACAGCATGCCTCGGGAGAATGGGGTAAGTCATGAGAGTAATTTATGTGTAATTAGTTATTTTACCATTCTTTGATAGTCTTAAAAACAAATTTTCATAATAATTCCTGGAATTAAAGAGTAGAAGAGAATTTTAAAAACATTCTGAATTATTTAAACTTGGGATGGTATCAAATCATTTGGTATACTGACACATACCCTTTTTGTAAGAAAATTATGACCTTTACAAGATTTTGAGTCTAGATATCTGTTAAATAAAAATAACCTACTTTCTTAAAAACAAAATCACCTATCTCAAACAGTGACCTGGGATATTAGTTGTCTGGGCATCTACCTGGAATCTTTGATGAATCATCTCCTGTTTGATTATTACCATTTTTTAATAGTAGAAAAACGATGCCCAGAGAAGTTAAATCCAGTCTAGAGTACTAAAGCTCCTAACTATGAGTTTGGAGCTGGAGTCCAGGTCTTTTGGCTGGTGTCTGAGTCACATTCCTCACATTTTCACTTTCCATCTTAATTATTGCTAACAGATTCAATAAAAGCAGTCCATTTGTATAATACGTTACCCCAGCTACGCATAATGAAGATGACAAAAGCAGTCAAATTACATTAAAAATGAGAAAAAAATTCCTAAAAACTGTTTTCATTTTTTGAACTATACATTGACAGCTTCACTTTTTCATTCAAAGTGACAGAATTTAAAGTAATCATGCTATTTATTCTGCTCTGGCTGGGATTGGAAGAGGCAGTCTAATACTCTTTTGATGGGGTTATAAAGCAATACTAAAAGGCATTTGGCAAAATTTGAATCTAAATATTTAGAGGCCCTTTGTCTTACTTAGTTTAATTCTTGTTTTTGTTTTTGCTTTTGCTTTTGTTTTGAGAGAGGGTCTCAATATGTAGTTAGTGCAGGGTGGCCTTGAACTGGCTTATGTAGTGCAGACTGGCCTGGAACTCACAGTGATCCTCCTGCCTCAGGTTCCCAAGTACTGGGATTATATGCATGCATTACCATGCTTGGCTTTGGTTTATTTTTTATACCTAGTCTTAGGAGACACTATGAGGTACACCAGGGTGGACACTCATAAAAATGTGCATCTGTGTGATTTCTGTGATATACAAATTGTACTTCAATACAGTTGTTTACATTGATCATTGAATTCTTAGTTACTGGAGGAGAAATTCAAAAGATTTTCAGTGACAGTCCCTTGAAGGAAGTCTTAGAGTTAACAGTTCATTTATACAACTGTAGTTGAGAAGCCCTTATTTATATTTATGAGGACACTTTAATCATATGGATAGAACATTTGTAGTGTTTTTATCACAAGATGCATACCGAAAGTCATATGTAAACCACAGTCTCTACTCGAACAAAAAAAGTGTGGTTAAAATGATTACAATGTACCACACCAGCATGGTAACTAAAAATAGTTACCATAGTGACTAGATTATTCTTCCATTATCCAGTTGTCTTATTCCCTCCAGGCTGCTATAAAAACATTCCTTAGACTGGGTAATTTATAAACAACAGAAAATTTATTGCTCATACTTCTGGATGGTGGCAAGTCCAAGATCAAGTCCACAGCAGATTTGGTGTCTGATGCTGGTCTGCTCCTCCTAGATGGCACCTTCTGGGTGCTTCTGTGTCTCTTTGGTGAGGGTGCTCATCTCATATAGGGGAACTGAATAACATGACTTAATTCCCAAAGACCTCACCTCTTCATATTATCACGCTGGCCATTACGTTCTAACGTATGCATTTTGGGGTGACACGATCAGACCATAGCACCTGTCCTTTATTTAGTCAGTGATTTTTTATTTTAAAATCTTGTATATTTATGGTGTACATCTGTAATCCCAGCACTCTAGAAAGCTGGAACAGGAGGATCACAAGTTCAAGCTAAGTCTGGATCTGAATAGTTTAGCAATTTACCAATACCCTGTCTCAGGAAAAATAAATAAATAAAGATAAATAAATAAAAAAAAATAAATAAGAGGCCTTGGGAAGGACCAGAAATTAAATAAACCCTAAGTTTTCAAATATTCTTCAGTATGGCTAGTTATTGATAAAAATAAGAGAAAAGATAATAAAGTTCAAAATGAGGAATCCTCATGCACAAGCATCCTGTGTGACAAAATATGACCAAAAGTGGCCCACTTTTTAAGGGCCGATTCAACTATAGTCCAGTGATATTCTTTATCTGACCAGCAGGATCCAGTTAAAAAGTTTATTAAGTTTGATTTTTCTCAATCATATTAATTAGGGATTATCCCTGAGAATATCATGCAGGAGAGGTTGCCTTACAAATTTTCACTTAATATTATTCACTTATTTATATAAATCCCCTTCTTTTCCTTTAGCCATCAGTGGGTTTTTAAAATTTTCATTATTTTTATCAATGCTAATCAAAGCATTAAGAACAAGGAATTTGCTCACTATAGCAGCACGTGGTGAATGATCTGCATAACAATTCAACCCTTACTGTTGGATACATTTCTATGATCAGAAAACCTGGGTTCCGATTTAGTATGTGAGCATTGCAACCTGTTAACTCAGTTACATGTTCCTCTGAATTGCAGCAAATATTTCTTATACAAAATCACTTGCATATTCTTTATAGTAGCTGAGACTTTATAATTCCTAAGGGAAAGCATGAAGAATTAGACTAAATTCCCTGGATTCAGAAAGACAGGGAAACTGATTAAGATGTTGAAATGGCTCGAGCTCTGGTGCTGTCATTTCTAGAGGAAGCGATACTTCTGTCAGTTGAAAAATGTAATAGGTCTGATTACCTAGTACCTATCTTTTGGGACATTTCCCATTCATACCTAACTCCAAAACCTACTCTAAATTGAAAGATTCCAGATTGTGCTGGTCTAGGATTTTCTTTCATCTCAAATGATGGCATTTTTTCTCTCATTTAAAATTCACTCTGAAAGTCCTGAAGTTGAATATTTGACTTGGCTGTTTCCATGAAAAAAAAAACTAAATGCATTTTTTCTCCCTTACTATTTATTATAGAGCATGTAAGACTATATAAATGTGTTGAGTGTCCAATCTCAGAACTACACTCTGGCTTTCAGAGTAAAGGCTTCGGGACCTATTGCCTTCTGTGTTCTGGGATTTGTCATTGTTTTTGCAAGGGCTTTGTGAGAGGTGATTTGTGGACCATCTGCTTGAACATTACTTGGTGACACTGTTTCAAGGGAAACTTCCAGAGTCCTAACCTAGGCCTTCCATAGCTGGAGGTGGGTGTGAGAAGCCACATTTGTAACAAGCTTTCAGGTGATTGTGAGACTCTCCAAAGCTTAAGAAGTACGAAATTAGGTCTTTTCAGTTTTCAGAATGTTTTTACTTCTAGTGTGTGAATCTGTGCACCATAGCAGTTTTCTTAATGGGCTGGCATGTTGGAAAATGTATTCTAATATCACAGAACCAATAAGGATAGATTGTGTTATCTGTGTTGTTTTGGTTTTTATCTTCATTGTTGTTGTTTTATTAGTTTTTTCTCTTTAAAATAAAAAAGTAAGAAATATCCCCCAAAGTGTCACCTATTAGGGGCTTGATCCCCAATGCTACTATATTCAGAGGTGAGGCCAGCCAGGTGTCTGGAACATGAAGGGGCTAACTTCATCAATGGATTAATGCATTGATAAATCACAGGTGAATGGGCTACGGGGAGGAGGTCTCAGCTGGAGGTAGCAGGTCCCTGGGGATGTGCCTCCAAAGGGTATAACTCGTCTCTGGCTCCTTCTCCTCCCTCTGTCCATTCCCACCCTCTGCTGTCCTCCTCCTGCTGTCTGCTTTCTGGCTGCCATGAGGTCAGCAGTTTCCCTCCACCATGTTTCTGCCTAGAGCCAAGTGAACCTGGAATGAGTCAGAAGAGACTGTGAGCCAAAGTGAACCGCTTCTCTCTTAAATTGTTTATGTCAATTACTCTGTCCTAGCAAAGGAAATCTGACTAAGGTAGATGTAGATATGGTTTTTAAAATGTGTGTCTTGGATCAGTAGTGCCTATCTCACCTAGAAATATGTTAAACACGCATTTGTTGGACGCACTTTCAGACTTTTACTTCAGAAATTCTTGGAGTAATTTTTAAGAGGCATCCAAGGGATCTAGGTGTAGTTCAGTGGTAGACTACTTACCTGGCACGGACAATGCCCTAGATTCATTCCCTCTTGTGTCTGCTCATGTGTGCACATACGCACACACAAATAACAAAAGAAAATAAAGTGCCATCTGGGTGACAGATGATTTATAAAGTTTGAGAACCACTGCCCTAAAGTATAGTTTTGCAGCCTTTCCGTGTTAGCTGTCTTTCTCCATTTATTTAAGCTGACTACCTTACCGATTTCTGGAAAGAGTGAGACAGCTTTTTCCTTTAAGAATACAATCCCTGTTTGAAATTCTCTCAGACTTAAAGCTCCAGATGAGATTTTAGAATCAATGTCACAGGGAAATAAAGCCTTTAAAATAGGTAATGGTCCTACTAGGAAAGTAATGTTTGGTCTCTTAAAAGCAACATCAAAATAGCATGACAAGACCTATTGGGTTTTAAATTAGATGACAGGTTTTTAAGTTAAAGCTAATTGAGTTGAATCTTAGTTTTGACATTTAACAGCTGTGTAGCTTTTGGGAAATTTAAAGGATATGTAGGAGCTTTACGTTTTATACCTGAAAAAAGTGTAATGATAGGGCCTTCGTATTATGTGGCTATTTTGAGCATTAAGTGAGACAATGAATGGAAAATACTTTTCTGAGGACATGGTAATCAGCAGAAGCTTAAAGAATGTTATGAGACACGTAACCATGGATATGCACTGGAGTTTTGCGACCCTTGGTTCCCTCATTTGAGACTCGGAGTAATTGTAATGCCTAGCAGTGGTGAGTTTCAGCAGTTAAAGCAGACCTAAGTGAATGTCAGTAGCAGTAGAATCCAATGTCCACCTATGAAGATGAAAGAGTGGAGACTGGACCTCTCTGGATCCAGGCTATAGAATTAGTTTTGGCACAGGTTAAGCTCTTGATGCCTGAACATGAGCAATTCACCAATAGGTAAATTACAGAAGGAACTATTCATGGTGTATCAGTTAGGGTTCGTTAGAGGACCAGATTTTATACATATATTTTACTGAGTAGCTTTACAGTGGCTACTTGTGGAATCCGAGGTGGCAGAATGAAGACTGGCTGTCTGCACACTGGAGACAGGGAGGAGTCAGTCAAAGGTGGAAGGCCTAGAGTTCACTGCAGAGTCCAGTGTGAGACCGTGTCAGAAAGTATAGGATCTGCATTGGAAAACTGAGGAGTCTGGGTTGAAAACCAGAAGGACCTGGAGACAAACATCTAAAGCAGTGGTGAAGGCTGGAGCTCCTCCTTAGAACCAAATGAGAAGACTTCCTTCTTTCCCTTTTTCTTCTGCCTTGCCTGTAAATCTATTGGCTGGTGCCACCCACATCCAAAGTGGTTCTTCCCTCCTCAGCTTGTGGCCTACAAGTCACACATTCACAGGCATACCCAGAACTGTGCTCTACTAACCCTCTACATGTTTCTTAACCCATGCAAGTTAATGTATCACTATGATGATCACCCACAGAAGCTAGTGTATACATTCTTTGGGCGTATTCCCAATAATCCCATGCACAAGTTACTTATCTAATTTTACAGGGAGAATCCTTAAGTTCAGAGAGATGGAATGAACTGACTAAGGTGGAATGAGGTGACATGGAGGTTACCCAAAATCAGGGATCTTTAATTATTCTGCTTTGTAGCTTTATCCTCTATGTGCCTTCATCTAATAATCTCTAGAAACATAAGCAATGGGGAGGGGGAGTTAGAAATAAGTTCTTATGCATCTATAGAAAATACAGAGGGAAATTATTTGGATGGATCAGTAATATTCTTTTAAATAATTCCATAGCAACACAACAATTAATTCCTGGCCATTGTGGGAGAGAAAACTTTTTTTTATCATTGTTAGTATTATTTCAAATTATACACTTGTTAGCTATGATATGGAAACACTTAAAGCAGTTGTACAGCTGAATGAATTACTACAAAGTAAACACCCTTAGTGTACCATCATTCTGCCTGACACCCAGGAAGCTGTCCTGAAGCCTTCACTGCGCAGGAGAGTGACCACTCTCTCATTTACATAGTGATTATCTCCCCCTTGCCCATGTGTATGTCCTCAAACACCATGGTTGAGTTTTGCTTTTTTCAAATCTTTAGGTAAACCTTTCTAAATTGAGTTTATTCTCTAAGTCTCCCCCTTACCCTCTTTCATTGAGGAAATGAAGTTATTTATCCTAAATGCAGGATTTCTGAGTTTCAGAACTATTGGTATTGTGAGCAGGACCATTCTTGACTATTAGGGGCTTTCCTGTGCCTTACAGATATTTAGCAGCATCTCTGGTCTCTATGTACTAGTTTCCAGCCATGTTCCCTCCCTAGTTGTGAAGACCAAAAGTATCTCACACATCCCCTGATGTCTCCCTGGGAGCAAAATTGCCTTCAGCTGAGAACCATTGCTTTGAGGTATCCCAGTGATCCTCTTAATTTCCAGAGAATTAGATCACATGTCATACTGGATTCAATTTTTATACTTAGTTTTATTTATTTATTGCTACAATAAGTTCCTAGGTGATAATGGTGGGGACTTCCTTCAGGAAGAACATAATGCCAGTAATTTTTCCTTTGTTACATGAGTTTAATTATCAACTTGACTGCATTAGGGGTTTCTTGGGAAGGTGATTTAATCGTTGGGTGCTATACTCATTAGTGGATTAATCCATTGACACTCATAGCTGAATGTGCTCTTAGGCCTGGGGTGCAGTTGAAGGTGAGTCATGGAAGGGGGGCTGCTTTTAGTGGATATATCTCTGACTGGCATTCTATACTGTGTCCTGCTTCCTGACAACCATGTGGTAAGTAGCTTTGCTCCATCATGCTCTTCTTCCATGCTGGCCATGGACTGAGACCTCTGAATATGTGAGCCAAAATACACTTCCTGTAAGCTGTGGGTGTCAGGTGTCTTGTCCCAGCAGTGGGAAAGCTGCACAATGCAGCCACTACAGTTACCTGGGGTATAGATCCTTGGTTAGAGGCCTGGAAGATGTTGACATTCCAGTTTTGCTGTCTTTTTGTCATTGCTTTGTCAGGATATTTTATGATGAGATGCTCAGCTATGGTTTGGTGGCCAGAATATTTGAAAAGAAAAGTTAAGACGTAGTTTTGCCTTTTTTCTGGGATGTCTTTTCACCTAAGAGCCAACATTTCCCATTGTTGCCATTTGTACACACTTGTCGTGGCTTGCAGAACCAGCTTAGCAAATAAGAGAACTGGTGTGTCCCTCCCGGCCCTGCCTCCTTATAGAGCCAACCATGCTTCCTATGCTATCCAGTTCAGTATAACAAGTATGCTGTATATCGTACTTTGTCTGCACTCCCTTCTCTCTTACTCATCAATTAATAGATTAATAAAGCTATCTCTCACTATTCCATGCATCCTCCTTGCCTAGGCTTGAACCAGATATCTTGATATGATGGGATAAGTACAGGGTATGGAGTGAGACAAACCTGCACCCAAACTCCAAATCTGAAATATACCTGCTGGGTAATTCAAGTGAGATACAATTTTTGTGTGCCCTCACTGTTAAAACATGAAAGAGTAACATCTCTCAAATTTCCTTTTAAGGTTCAATTCATGTGGGAGCAGTGCTCATGGCCTGTATACTCTATGCACACTAAGGATCACTCACCACATGTCACATTCTAGGACACATTACACTTTGGGAACTTTCTCAGTGCATACAGCCTATGTGATAGGTAAAGAAAGTGAGACTTACGGATGCTAAATATCTTGTTCAAAAATTTCCTAGCTGATGTGAATGGACTCTGCACCAGAACTGAGACATTCCTGATACCAAAACCCACTATATTATCTTCTACATATTCTGCATTTAATTCAGTGCTACACTTTGAATGAATGAATGAGTGATGAATGGGCATTAGAAGATGATGCTAAACTTTTATTAGCAAAGCATCTTTCCCCTCAGAGGGGCTTTTTGTCTTAAAAGTCAATTGAACCTGGACTTTGCACTTTACAGTTGGGTTGAGGGAGGTGGCAGCACAATTCTGACTTCATTGTGTACTCTTATGGGTCAGGGTGGAGGGAAGGTCAAGCACTGAGCCCGGCTTCTGTCACTGGCCAGCGGTGTGATGCACCTCACTCGTACATACTCCTCACCTGTGCTCGGACACTGTGGGGCACTGCTTTCTAACCAGCTGGTCCCCTCTGATAATGAGGCGCTTCCTAGTCTTCCTAGTTCTAAAGGCAGCACAGTGCCCTGCAGAGAGTCAGATCCAAGGTTCTTTACACAGCTACTACCTGTGAAAGTGTGAGCTTCTTATTTGAAACCGGAGAAGAATGAGCTCAGCTGAGCCCTGTACTTGGCCAGGTTTGAAGGCACTCGCTGACAGGAATTTAACCTTTCATAACCTAGAAACCACACCCTTTCTCAAAATGAATGTGTGTGGACAAGTGTTTCTGTAATTTATTCTTGGGAATGGGCATCTCCTGTCCGTAACCTCTGCATGTGGTCTCACGCAGGAGGGAATGTGAGGGTATGTTGGACGAACTCTGAGTAAAATGGGAGAGCTATCCTGGAGAAGCGCTTGGCAGTGCCTGAACCATAGCCGTCCTCAAGCCCTCCTCTTTCCTTGGCTCCACTTTACCTAGAGGACGTGATATAGACTTCACTTGCCATTTTCTGGAAACCATTCTAGGTTTGCATGACAGATCACATGGACATTGCAGCACAAATGGGTTTCAGGAAACATGAATGTACAAGGGGAGGATATGACTATTTGCAATCAGTAAGTCTTATTGTAGAATATATTTAGAGCAGAAGCTTTTAAGTGAGTGATGTGACAACTTTTGGTTTGGAGAATACAAAAAGAATACTCGGGTTCTCTTTTAGGTACTTGCTGTTTTGATACTTATAGCTAGCATTGCACTGTGACATAAACCCAAACTAAGAAACCATTTTGCTAGGCACAGGCACATAGCTGTAGACAGCAGATGCTCCCCACCTGCCCAGGGTGCATTCACCTTTAATCCGGTTGCACTGGCTAGCACACTGATAGAATACCATTGACTTTTCACACTGATGTTCAGAACATAGGGTGTGATGGCTCAACTAAAATATTTAAGAGAAATATTAAAATTTATTAAATATATTTCAGATAAAGAAACATACACATGGTCCCATGAAGTATTCAAATATGTTACTAATTAAAGTTAGAAATTCAAGCAACACATTTTATCCTTCAAAAAAGATGATATTATGATGAAACCCAAGTCATACTGGATATTTCATTATAATTCTGATGGGTGTGTTAATTAAAACATCATTTCTGGAAAATAATATTCAATGTGTATATAGAAGTTTAAAATCCCACCTTTTTTGACTCAGTAATTTTACTTCTAAGTGACTATTCTAAAAGAATTAGCAGAAATGTAGACAGAGATTAATGCACAATTGTTTGCTGCATTGTTACCCATAATGGGAAAATTTAAAAACTACCCCATAGCCCCATAGTAGAGGGTTGAATTGTTACATAGTTTGTTGTATATCCTGACAGGCAATTATACAATCATTAGAAGCAGGGTCCCCAAAGATGCTTTAGTATCTGTGCATGAAAATGCTTAGGGTGTATATTAAAACGTGTACAAAGAAGAAGAAAAATCTCAATTTTGTTTAAAATTTGAAAACAAAAAACGGTGGAAGGAAATGTTCATTTTCTCGTTACACTTTTTAATTCCTAAAATTCAGAAAATAAGTATACGTTGTTGGAGAATTATAAAAGTGTAAGTGAATAATGCGTAAACTTGTATTGATACTCATGATGCAGTGTGAGGTAAAATGCACATCAAAGAAAAAAGAGATGTCCCGGAGAGTTACCAATTAATTCCACTTGAGGAAATAGGCAGAAAAAGCTAGAGAAAAGAGGTGGATTTTAAGGACAGATGTAATTTGCCTGGTGGACAAGGATAAAAGGTCATTTCGGGACCTTCAGGACCATAGGCTGTGCAAATGACAGGAACATAAACATACCTGGCATGTTCAAGCAATAAAATTGATCTGGTGTGACTGGGGCACACACTCTGCAGGGCAGAGGGCTTAGCTGAATCAAAAAAGGTAGGGAGGCACCAGGCTGTGAAAGCCATTTCATTTTCAGGCCATGCTAAGGAGTTTAAACAATAAAACCTAATCAGAGAGGCTGGGAGACTCACAGCAGAAGGCTCATTGGAAACAGACATATGCATGCATTATGTACACATGCACACACAAATGCGTGTGCATGCACACAAGATGTAAGATAAATTTTGTTACAAGAATCAAAGCAAAACCATACATATATGTGCAAATACATTTTAGAAAATGTCTTCAGAAGCGGGTAAGGGGCCTAGCTCTGTGTAGAGTGCTTGCTTAGTGTATGCAAGGCCCTGGAGGAAAAAATAGCAGGAAAAGAAAAACATCAATTAGAAAAAACATCAGTGTGCTTGCCATGACAAGAACCAAAGCAAAGCATGGTAGAAAAAAAAGCTTACAACTATTTATGGTGAGCTCTTTTCTGCCCTTCAAAACTTTCTGTAAGTAGATGCGCTTGGAGAAGCTTTTCCTGATCAACTATGCAGGTATTCCCTCTCACCTGTCATTTCTTAGTAATCACTACTGAGATTGCAAGACAGTCATGCAGGGAGACCTGCTATATGTGCCAGTGTGTTCCCAGCATCTAGAATACAGTACATGGTCATTAATAGTCACTTCCTGAATGAATTTCACAAGGCCTCTGCACATGAAAGGCTTTCTCAAAATGCAGGAAATTGACTTTGATGTCTCAACACTCAGACTATTCCTAGTCCAGGAATCAGCCCAGATAATTGGACTGAGCATGAGGACAAGAAACTGTAAAGATTTATAGTCAGTTTTTGCACTCAAGTGGGAATTCATTTTGATATTGTTAAGTTCTGAGTACAAAGTAGCCGATGATGTATTGCTCATGGTCAGGTAGTCAGCAGAATCTAGATTCTTTTTTGGCCTCTGCTACAAATCACCCAAATGGCATTGCTTCCACTTTGTTCCTTCAGTTTTCTCTCCTGTAGATAGGGGTCTGCAATTGGTTTGGGTTGCTGATCCCAGGAGGCTCCCCTAGGAACCATTCTACTTCCGTGCCTCATGATTCCTAGTGCAAAGTTCAGCAGCGCATACACTTCATCAATGCTTGAGGAGTTATTAATTGAAATGTCTATTAGGCTAGAATACTATGGAGTTTGAGTGGATTGTATATCACCTTGGAAAGTTCCTGAAAAGTTTGGGGTGAAAAAAAGTCAACTTTTCTCAGTGTGACAAGATGGGGTGAGGGGATTCACTATATTTTAATAGGAAATGGCATGATTTTCTTTGGGGTTTCCATGGGCTGATTCAAAGCTGTATCTTTCTACCACACTATTGTGTCCCACTGGCATACTGAACATGCCTGATACCACTAGAGACACTCAGGGGTGGCATCTCATGCAGAAGGAGGAAGATTTTGTACTCAGTAAATGCATGCACATTTATCCGCTAGTAGAGATGTATGAATTGTTTTTCTGTGCATGTAAGTAGCAGCATGAGGACAAGACAGTGTAAAATCTCATGGACAAACAACATCACAGATTTAGCTCTCTATGTATCACTCTCGGTGCCAAGGAATTTTTATGTCTTTTTTAAACTTCTCTATATTATTGTAAAATATAAAATAAATCTTCAGCAGGATGAAGCAGTCTTGCCAGGATTTGTTTTTGGTGATACTGCATTTCCAGGGGGTAGGGTGGGACATGCCTGCAAAATCATGATGGCCGAAGAATCAGAGGATCAACCTAATTGCCGCCTTCTGCTTCAGAAACACAAAGATTAAACATCTCTGTGTTTCCAAATCTGAGAATGAAGTCAACGTGGGTGTTAAGTACACATAAAATGTACAGATGCATTTCTGGCTAACGTAAATGGAAGGGAAAATATTGAGAAGAGCCGGCTTTATCTGTGAGATGAAGAAGAAAGATGCTGCAAAATCTTAAAGCTGAACAGAACAGCAAATTCTGTGATGTTAAGTATGTGCCATAGATCCCATCAAATATTTGTGGAACTTAGTATTGCTAAGTTCTAGAGCTGTATAATGACTTAGGATCTAATTTAAAAGGATTTCCTCCTTTAAGCATATTGTGTTGATTGTAAAACCATACAGTTCCTTTTAAGGTATCTGGTAATTCAGCTTTTCATTGTCTTGCCTACAAGGAACATGTTAGGATACTGTGTGGGTGAGAGGAAACATTTGTTCATTTTATTTTTCCTTTTCTTTTCTCAGTAGCCATTGTGTTTCTGAGTTTGAGTGCCACTTTTATTACCCTACTAGGGAATGCATTAATTTCCATTGTTTTAGTTATTCTTACAATTAATCTTTACTTTTCTGCCTCATGTCTTACCATAAATTTATTTCTAGAGCTAAGAAAGGAAGCTGCGCACAGAATGAGCTTCCGCACGACGCCACACTCTTTGCTCCAGTCTCATTTTATCCTTGTGTAATCATCAATAAAGATGCTTATGCCAGTGTTTTTTCTCAGATAAGGATATTGACATTTAAAGAGATAAAGTGATTTTCAGGTGTTTGTATACAGGAATGATAGAGCCAGAAGTTAGACATACTGGTACCTTTACTATTTTCTGACCTTTGCATCAAATGTTAGCTAAGGAATGGAAGCCAGCAGGATTTTCTTTTCCTCCCTCAAAGTAACATGATACAATGGAAAGTATATGAAATGTGCGGTCAGGTAAATGTTGGTTCTGATTATATCCCATCTATTCCCCAGATGGCTCTTGAGGAATTACAGTCTCCTGAGTTGTCCCTCAGAAAGACTGGGTTGACCAGAACTCCATATCCCAGCATGTAGGATTAGAAATACGGTGTCCTGGAAGGATGAGTTGGATCTCAGGGAGAAATTCTTGCCTCTACCATTTTCTTTATCCAATCTCCCCTTTCCTAGGCTGTGAGCCATCCATGAATGTTATTGATTGGCTTCCCCAGGAAGACTGCTGCTCAGTGAGCCTGAAGGAGGGAGGATTTCTTTTTGGCATGTCAGCATCACACTGTGAAAGAGAATAGAAACAGCGAAGACAGCCACACCTTTCAAGCTGAGATGCAGAAAAATGGAAGAGTTTGTAAGACATAAACCAAAGGAAATTGTCTAGAATTGGTACAAACCAAATTTGAGTTTAACAAGTGCCGGAGTGATGGGGTAAGATTTGTGCTCTTCTAGCTGAAACACAATTATTGCACCTCGAAGGGGCCTGCTGCTTATTGACAAACTGTTGGAAGCACAGGTGGACTAATGTTATTCTTCCTGGGGCCAGCTACTCACAGCTCATCCCAAAGGCAAAGCACTGGATCACTGGCCCTCCTGCTTTTTTTTTTCTGCTATACATCCTTTTTCAAAAATAATCACCTCTAGGTAGCAAGCCACACCCACACATCAAGTGTAGGGTCTATCAGGGATTTGATTCCATTTACCAATGTAAACACTCCCATGAAAATAACACTATCATTTCAATCTTGCAGATGAAATTTTTTATTCAGGGAAGTGAATTGTCTTCCCAAGTTCTAGCCATTTGGGAGAGAATTTGTGTAGCCAAAATTGTGTGGTCTTCACTGGCTGTGCACTAGCACTTCATCCAGGGCAGCATCCTGAGAACATCAGGCTGCACTCATTTCATCAGAAGAGATAAATCATCAGGGCTATATTGCTTGTGAGAGGTAGATTTCCCTGAAATACTCTGCTGGTTGTCCTGTGAAAGCCAGTGATTCAGAGATCCTTGCCAAAGGATCATCATAAATCCTGTTTAGACAGAGAAATCCCTAATGAAAGAAGGGTTCTTTGCAGTGGCCCACAGCCTTGAGCAATAGTGTCCAAAAGAGGACAGTTTGCAGCAATGCTGAAGCAAGAGCCCAGGGGCTTGGTTACATGCACAGGGACACAGATGGCCACATAAGTTGGATTTATTAAGAGAGCCCTGCTCACCCCACATGAGGAGTGGAAAAGGGCTATAGGACAGTGTCATCTGAGAAGCCTCTGCCAGGTGATGTGGATTCTTCTAATCTTCCACCTGAGTTTCTATGTTTCTTTCAGAAATATGAAATCCTGTCTGATATTCTCTCCATTACTTTGGTGGAAATTAATTTTTTTCTTCCTTGTTCTCCCTGTCTCTTTATTCTGGTCTGGCTGGCAGACCAGCCTGGCGATGCGTACCCCCAAATAATGGATGATGGGCACATTGTCAGTGACGCAAGCTTTTCCTTGTGTGAAATCAGCCTGCTGATTTTTGTCCTGCTCCACTGTATGTAGGACACAGCCCTGTGTGCTAGAGGGTGCAAGATGTGAAGGACAAGAAGGAGAGTCTGTCTCTGTGTGTGTGTGTGTATGTGTGTGTGTGTGTGTGTGTACAATGCTTGCCTCTTGGAAAGATCTATGTATTTAATTTTTAAAAAATGAACTGTCTTCCACCCAAGAATGAAAGATGATTTAATGTTGCCCTGATAGTGTTTGTGTTTTGTGTGATAATTAGAAAAGATTTATAAAGAAAACATATCTTTGAATGAATCTTTATTGCTATTCAAACTCTTTCTTTCTGTTGATTCCACACTCCAAGGAAAGGTTTAGACATGGAAATAGAGAAAGTTACAAACAAGGACCCATCGGGGAGCTTTCATATAAATGTTCAACTTCTGGGTGCCTTTTTGGACTTTGGTAATAGTACTGTTATAATTCATGTTACACAATTACATATGAGTTATTCTACAGCAATAATCCTATAACGTAGATGTCCTTAGGATCATCTTGCAGATAGAAAATCTAAGGTTTAGGGAGACCAGGACACTTGTCTGAAAACACACAGCTAGTAAGTGATGCTGTCTTTATATGAACCCCAGATTCCTAAATCCATAAGTCTGAGCTCTAACTTCTGCCTGGAGTTTTATTGAAGTGCATGGACAGTTAATGCTGCTATTCTGAGCTGGAATTGTTTTACTATTCTCATTTGCAATTTGTTCCCTTTAGAGCCATGGTGATTTTGCAGTGCTAACCATGCACAGCCCCTTTTTTTTTTACGGCAGTCCCATTTTGGCTTCTGCAGCCAGCAAAAGAACAAGAGAAATGGAAAGTTAAGTGAACTCCCTAAAGGGTATTCACCCTGCACCCATGGGTATTTGCTTTATTCTATTTGTTTGATTTAGAGCAAAATAAAATAACAAATGTTCCTTGCCTCTGGGTCCGAGGACTTGCCTTGGCTTTAACAGTGGTTCCATGAATAATGAAAGAGTTTCCAACTTGTTTGAAAACAATCCCAACATCAAAGAGACACACCAAAATGAACTCCAGCGTTAGCTTTCTTCCCCTAGAGTCCTGAGCATTGTCCTTGGCTTCCTCTGGGTGATGCTCCCCTGAATGCTGTTCATAGACCAGGAGCAGCATCCTGACCACCATCTAGCAAGTATCAGATACGCAGGACCTCAGCCCCTTGCTCAGACCTGGGGGCAGAGTCAACATTTTAATAAGGCTGCCAGGGACTAGCAGATTATAGCAGCAGAAGCACCTTTCAGCAAAGAGCAGGATTGACCTTCTTCCCGGGGCCAGGGTTTAAAGCTAGGGATTAGTGAGTGAATTCCTTGCCTCAGGTACAAAATTTTAGAGGGAGCTACAAGATGCAGTCTTGTTATACTATAGTTTAAATGTTTAATGCTTTTTTTAAAAAATTAAAAATACATTCAGATGTTTGTATTGTTCTTTCTGGATCTTTGGGAAAGAAGGTAGGAGAAGCTAATGAAGGTCTGGGAGTTTGAGTTTGTCTTTTTAAACCTTCTGAACTTGTAGCCAGTGAAACTGCACTGAGTTGTTCCTATTTTAATCCTTCCTCTTCTTTTTTTTTTGGTTTTGGTTTTTTTCCGGTACTGGAAATGGAACTCACGACCTTACGCTTGCCAGGCAGATGCTGTGCCGGTGAGCTAAATCCCCAGCCTCTATTTTAATCCTCATACTTACATATTATTGGATTTTCATAACTGGTTGTACCCAAGTAATTTAGCATGATGATCTGAATATTTAACCTCCAAGCTCTGTCCAGTTGGCTGGCAGGAATCATAGCAATGATGTGATGGTGATCAGCCTAGGTTAGGCTGATCAGCAGAGTTACGTGCAGGGTATATTACATAAATTGATGACTTTAATGTTTTTAAGAGGTCCTATGTGAGAGGTAACATTTTACCCCCCTTTTTATAGATGAGGGAATGGTAAACTGTCTAAACTAACCCAGTTATTAGGGAAGGAAGGTTTCAGACTGAAGTAACTTGCCCCAGATCTGGACTCTCTACTTCGTCATAATCTACAATACTTGTAGAACCCATAAAATTAACTTTGTTGTATTCAAATTTCTAAAGCAAATATATCTAATCCTTTTCTTTCAGTGTTTGAGTATCACATTAGTAAATGTCTTTATTATGAAAATCTGTCCTTCGACATTTTTAGGTTAAAATGCTCTTTAAAACAGGTAAGTGGGAATAATAGATGGTGGGAGTTACTACTTAAAACTCAGCTTCAGTTTTCTTTGAACTGGGCAAGGATGGGGATGGCATTAGTTCACGAGAAGACAGGTATTCCTAGTGCCTTGCTGCTGTGTGGGGCCCCTGCAGCCACTGTGGGATGGATTCTTGTGAGCAGGTGGCCCCATCCCTGCGTCTGCTTCTGCTCTGGCTGATCTGAGGCCGTCCCCGCCCTTGCTTGCATCTGTGTGGGACTCATTAGCAGTGGGTGTGTGTCTCGCCACAGTGGCTCATTCACAGGGCTGCTAGTGGTGCCAGGGACCAGGGCTGCCTCTCGGGCTGTCCAGAACAAAACTGGGCTGAGTCGTCTCACAGCCCTTTGGTCTTCGGTTTTCCCACATGAAGTGTCCCGAGATGAAACAGAGAAAGGACCCCTTGGAGATGGCATCGTCCTGGCTGGACCCTGTGTCTCAAGGAAGACTGTAGGTGGCCAACTGCTGCACAGCAACCTTCATGATGGTGGAGTGAGTAGGCGCTGGATTGATCGGGCCTGGCCTCTCCATCTGCCAGCCTGGATGCAGGTGTCAGTTACACTGCCCGGGCACAAGCGAGGGATGGGAATGGTGACACAGAGATCCTGGCAAAGGGATCTGGCTTTTGTAGACACAAGCTTTAGGTTGGCAGGGCTATTTTATTTATGTCCTGCTCATGCCCTTACAGCTGCTGGCTTCTATACTTTCTGCCTGGGCTGGTTATGATCATCATTTGACTCAGGGATTGTTTTTATTCCAGTGTGGTCACTGCTGGCAGAGCCGTGGCTCAATGGCTTTGCCTAGACCGTTGAGGCTCACCTTAGGAATTTCCTAAAGTTTGTTCTGGTTCATCTGTAAGAGAAATGGGATGTACCAGGTCTGGGTGCCAGATTGCAGAGTCTAGGGACACGCGCTTAGGGCTCTGTTTCCATCTTCTGCCTTTGTCTGGTCTCTTCCTCATTAAATCTTCCTGGGATTGTGGAGTTGACTACCAATTGGTGTCTGACCTAGTTACAGAGCCACTGTGTAACCCTTCGCTCATCATAATAAATGGATCATAGTGGTTTGTTCCTTATGATTCTAAGTGGACGCTGTTATTTCAGAGTCCCTTCTACCTCTTTGGGTATGTAGTTATGTATGCATGTAGTTATGTATGCATTTTTATTTAAATGGGTGTGTGTGTGTGTGTGTGTGTGCACTATGCAGCTGCCTAAATTAATATGGCATTTTCTGTTGCTATATTGGGACTTTGCTCTTGGAAAATCGCTCTGTGGCTTTATAGGGAATAGTTAATGGGTGTGCTGGTTTCCCTGCCTTGACCTCCTTTTGGTTTCCACTGGGAGCACTTTCTCTTGAGCAGCACAGGTTCTCACATTTTCTGCTTCTGGTGTCAGCTCTGTTTGCCTCTCTTCTGCCAAAGGGCACTGGCAAGTTACTCAAAAGGACCTTTTGGACTGCTTGCTCAATGGATGAAGGGTTCAGTCAGGGCGGTTACGAGGACAGCGCATGCCTCCAGTCGCTCCCTGCCTGGCCATGACTCATGCTTTTGGCTTTTTCCTCTGCTGATCTCATGGGCCATGTGGAAGTTTGGATTTTTCAGCACATACCGGCATCTATGACCTTTTCATCAGCATGTTACCTTGCATTTTAAAAAATACTCTCTCCAATCAAACTGTATTTATAAAGTAATAACCAATTCCTTTTCCCATTTTAAATTAATCCTATGTACCTAATTGCAAATCAAAGGCTCTAATCAGTATGAGTTAATCAGAGTTAACAATCATTTGTTTACTGAGCACCTCTATATGCCTACCTACGGCAGGTGCTGAGAAGAGAGAAATGAACAAGACTCCATCTTAGTGGAGGTTTCCAATGTATAATACTATTCTTGTTAACTCATTTTAATTGGGGCACCAACTGTGTATTTCGAGTGATGCCCAGGGTCTCATGTGTATTACCTCCTTAAATCTTCAGAGCAACCCTGAAAATTAGGCAGTAGAGGTAAAATTGTTTAAATGAGGAAACTGAGGCTTGAATAGAGTCACTCTCTCAAAGTCACACATTTAATTACCAGGCAGAAGCAAGTTTGAAATCTAGGATTATTGGCTGCTAACCCTTCCCCCATGGAGATTATAGTTACTAACTCCTTGCACTCTCCTCTTTTCTTTCCTACTGTTCAAGGCTTGCTTTCATAGGCAGAAGGAGTAGCACTGTTCTCCCCATGCTGTATGGCTTCTGGCTTAGTCTGAAATTTTGGGTCCAAAGGAGTTTATTGCTCAATAGCATACTAGAACTTCTAGCTTTCCAAGACATTGAGATTATTGACCTCTTAATTGGTTGGTTGAAGAAACTTGAGACTTTGAGTCACAAAGAGATTTGCTCATGGTTACACAGTCTCAGGGCTCAGCCTGGGACCCTGCAACCCCAATCTGCAGACCAGCTGGGCTGGGCACAACACATTACCCTCTTATTGGCTAATTTATTCTGTGGTAAGGCAAATCTTAAAAGTCCTCATCGGTGATTCTGTCCAGGCTTGAGGTAAGAGCAGCTATAGTTATATACACTACAGATTCATTAGGGCAGAGGTCTGGTCTTACTGATCACTGTGTCCCAAGCCACAGCATAGTCCTACCTGTACCAAGGGTGGTCTGCCAGCATGGGTTGGATGAATGTCCTGGATCAAATAAAGGATCCCCAGGAGCATCCTTCTCATGCCCCTACTATCAGTTTGGTAGATACTGACCTCCCTCCCTTGGATTCTTTTAACACCAGAAAGTATTTCAGATTCAAATTGATGGTATAAGTATTTAATCTGACACTTCGATGATTCTGTCATTTAGTATTGTAAACTATTTTCCTGTTTCTATTTTGGAGTAAATTGGCGTGTTCCCTTGGCAGCTTTGGGTGGACTAGATATTCCTGCCTGGTTGAGAAAGCAGTAGAGAGCATGCAGTCATCAGCACCCTGCTTCAATTTGGAGGTGGTCAGTTCAGGTAGCTACCCTGCAGAAGAAATACTCCATGTAGTGTGATGAAATTTTATAGTGTAACAAATTGAGGAAGGAGAGAAAAATTTTACCCCCAGTTTATTCTCTCTGACTCATAAAATATCTTTATTTTCCTCCTTTCTTCCAGTGTACCACATAGGAATATTTTTATATTATTGTCATTGGAGTTGAGATTTTATTTCATGATGAACCATGCTGAAATGGCTTCATGTGTTTTTCCATGTTACTTTCTAATTCATGGAACTGCAACCTTGGGGAAAGCCTGCTGTTCCATGCAGGAACAATTCTGTGTTTACTTAAAACTTTCTGTTATTACAGCAAAGCACTTCTGATTTTATGTGAATGTAAGGCTATAATTCTTGTTGGCAATTTGGATAGAATAGAATGGGATTATTAAAAGAATTGTTATACTACCAGTCTCTTGGCATAAGTGAGTTACTTCATTTTCAGTCAGACTGTCAAAGCTTTAATGCTCTATTTCTCCAGTAACAAAGAATTCCTTGAAACATGCACAAGGAAATTTAGAACTAGTCAACATGAGAATTCTTTTAGTTCTTTTTTGGTTTTGATAATTTAAATAATTAAGATGGCTTTGAATGCAGGATTCTTCCCCGAATGCTAAGAGCATTTTCTTCGTTTCTGAAAATGGGTAGCATTTTAGCTGGAAGACAAAATAGCACAAGTGATGAAAACTTAAAGCCAACTGGTTAAGAAAGCTAACATCGTCTTTAAAGTTTCTTTGTGAAAAACAAGTAAGAAGACAGAAAACCCTTCCTGTAAATCTGTTTGCATACTATCACGTCAAACCTGTTAGGATTAGTCCTCTGATGAAGTCACAGGGTTTCAGGCAATGAGTGAAGAATCAGATAATGAGCTGACTTCCAAGAGAAGGCTGAGAGAAATTTTGTTAACTTTGTTTGCATCACCATTTGGTAAGGTCACTGTTGAGTCTTCTTAAGCCACTAAAAATAGAAAGTCTCATAGATTTACTCATGCCGTCATCTCACCTTCCTTTCCTTTTCTTTAGTCATGTCTTATTTTGGGAGCTTTTCAGTTCTTTACACTTTCCTGCCTCCTCTGTAGCTCTACATTTGCTTTAGCTAAGGCACTGGCCCCTGGCTTGTTGAGGAAAAGAAAGGACACAGGAAATTTCAGGACTCCCCACTCAGCTGACATCTTTATCTTCCATGCTCCCTTCCTCTTTTGTTTCTTTCTTTCCTTTTTCTGCTCTTCATTTTCTTCCCTTTTTTCTCTCCTTGCTCCACTCTTTTACTTTTTCTCACCTTTACATGGCCCCAGATTCTATGAGTTTATCTTTCCAAATTGACTGTACACAGAAATACTTGATATGGCATAATTGCACACATAGAAAAAACGAATACATGAGTATGGTTAGAGCTGTAGAGAAGGAAGAATTCTATTTACGGAATGGTGGGGCTAGAAAGACTTTTGCCTTCTTTACAAGCATGTCAGTACATTTTACTATCTTCTTTTCCCTGTCCTCCTCTTCTTCTAAATCCAGTACGTGTCTTCCATACTTCATGCATATGTCCTATTCAGGCCTAGTCATCTACCTGTGTGTGCCTCTGCCCATTTCTGAACATATATAGTCCTTCAGTATGCTGTTTTGTGAGAATCCAAAGGAATCATTTAACTCCTAGATTCATTGCTTCTGTTTTTTTCTATCTTGATTCCTTGAATTGCATGCAGATTTTTATAACTATGACCTCACTCCAAATACTAGCATATTTAAAATGGATAAAGGAGAGCTTCTGTCAAGAGAATAGAAGAAAGCAGGAAGCAATGAGAGCCCAAAGGCCCCTCAATGCCCCTAACCCCCAAGGCTTCTGAAGCAAGCAGCCTTTGGTGTACCTGACAAATACCCAGGCTCTCTAAACAGTAAAATCATTGGATTAAGTCATCACTGTGTTTTCACCTGGCTCTTATGTCCTGTGGTTTGTGACGTTTTTCTTTCAGGTCTAAGTGTCCATCTTTATGGTTTGCAGCCAACATAGCAATTGTGCAGAGTAGGAGCTATAGGAGCCATAACTGATGCAAAGGGCAGAGCTTCTGCTCTTTGTGACTCCACAGGGACTGAGATGGAAGGGAAGGTATTCAAGGACTGAGGGCTCCAGTTGCTGAGAAGGACTGTGGGTGCTGCCTCTCCTTCCACTCCATAGTTATGCAGCATCAGCTGTGTTCTGGACATATATATATACTGGTGCAAAGGGGCCCTAAAGAAGAAGATGTGATCCATCCTTTGTTTAATTAATGCTTTATATTTTATGTGTGTCATTTATCACTTTGTAATTCTTTTCTTTTGACTTGCTGGAGAAAAGCTCTGGAAGAAGAGTGAATGCATTTATTTGGTCCCCAGTGGATTTACCAAGGCTTGGAATATCATAGATGCTCAAAAAACACTTGTTGACAGAGTGAATGGTCGACAGAGATGAAGTGAGGGGTGCATGCATGTGTGTGTGTGTGTGTGTGTTGTGTGCAAACACAAAAAGTTGTGTAGGTGACTATCAGGAGCTAACATTAGATCAGACATTTAAAGGACAAGAAATGTATGAATAAGAGAAAAAGAAAAGGTATTCTTCTCAGAAGCAAAAGTAGCAATGAAGGAAATAGAATGAAGCAATAGGGCAAATTAAGGAAAATGATCCAGTTCAAAAAGGGATGGGGCTGGGTGTGGTAGCACATGCCTGTAATCCCACCACTCTGGAGGCTAAGGCAGGAGGACTGCTGCAAGTCCGAGGCCAGCCTGTGCTACAAAGTGAGTACAAGGCCAGCCCAAACTGTACAGTGAAACCTTGTCTCAAAAAAACAAAAAAGAGGGATGCACTCAGGGGCAGCATAGGCCAGCCGAGATGTGCAGGTGAAAAGTTTTGGCTGAGGGCAGAGTAGGTGGTGGTTGGATAGGAAGCTCTAGGATCAAACATCTAGGGTGTACCCCTGCAAGCTGCATGCCATGGCTAACTTATTCACCCACTCTCTCACATGTCTCCATGTTCAAATAGGCAGCATCCATGTGGCAAGTGACTTCAAACTAAGCCTGGACCAAAACAGGGCTTGGTTATTGCTCACAGCAAAAGAGGCTGACCAAAGGAGACGCCAGTGCTTGGAAACGAGGAGAGGCTGGGCAGGCTGGAGGTGTAGAGCAGTTGTGAGGAGGATGAGCTGGCTTTCCTGTCCTCTTAGCTCCTCCCTTCCTTGCCCCCCACCCAGGGGAGACTAGGTATTGCTGTTGGGTACACCCAATAATTCTACTTTCATTATAGCTACTCTGGATTTTGTTCTTTGTCTTATTCTGGATTGTATTTGTGAACAGCAATGGGAAAAATAACATGCTGGCATCCGTATCTGAAAGGGCTTTAACCTGGCTGGAGACCATTGTTAACTAAATGGGTCTGTGCCTGGTTGTGTGTCCCTGCCCTTTTCTATGATTCTGTTCTTACAACTGTATGATTTCTACATCCAAACTTTGCATATGATTATCCATGAAAATTCCTTTGTGCTATTATTTCTCCTTTTTGGCTTTTTGTGATAGAAAAGGAGACTGTATGTTTTTGTATTGTGAGCATCTTTGTGGGTGGTCTCACAATTCTCTTCGGAATAAAAGGGGCTCGCGAATTGGCATGAATTATAGGGAAAGTACAAGGTGGATTCTGGTTCCAGGGAATTTTCAATTTAGTTTCTTCTCCATGAAAACCTAGTTTCTCAAAGTGATTAGATTCTGCTTCTTCTCCTGTCACCATTCTAGGATTGGAGTTTGGCTCTCCCTGTAAGTCTTCCTCTGCCCTGGAAGAGAAATGTCATTGCTAACATTCCTGCAGCCCTTTCCCACACCTGACCTGGTGTGTGTGATGTTAACAAGGCTGCTGTGCAGAGATTCTGGGATGTGGGGGTGTCCCTGGCATCTGCGGTTGCTGAGGTTTCTGTCCACTCAGCTCCTTACCCACCTCCCACTCAGGCCTCAGTCTCTCTGTGTATACTGCAAGTTCACTGGGATGGACTAGGGCCCCTCAGTCCCTCAAGCTTGTCTTCTCAATGTCTGGATGCTCCTTGCATGGTTATTTACTTAATATTTTCTTTGGACTCATCCTACTTTCCTTAAATATTTTTGAAGGAAATTGCATTGCTCTTATTGATGGCAAAACAGTTCTTATTGCCACGAATATGAAGCAGTCCCCCAAGTAGATATAATTAAAAGTGGGGGATGTAGTGGAATCCTCTCTGAGCCTGAGCCTGCCCTCTCACTTAAAAGAGATACTTGTTCAGGAGTCACTGCACAGACTTTCCTTTTGCAGAAAGCAACACTGAGAGGGAATTAGAAACGACACATACCTACAACCTCCTTCATTGTCACTTCATGCCGACAATAGGTTAACCAGTGTGTTAGACTATGGCATGTAAGATATTGTGCCAATTTCATTCTATTAGGTATTTGTAATAGAACAATCTTTTTTTTCAGTTTGTTTTATGAACTAAGGTCTAAGCTGTGGAGCCAAGGCTATTTGCAAACTTGTGATCCTCTTGCCTCAACCTCCCAAGTGCTGGGATTACAGGCATGCACTACCACACCTGGCCAACGCTAACTGTTTGATAATATTTATTTAGTGAGCAATGATTTAGTGCCAGAAATGGCAATATAACCTGAATATACAATTTCATTTGCTTCAGCACAGCTCTGTGAGGTACTATAGTGCCCATTATTTACAGCTAAAGAGACAAAATCTTAAGTCATAGAGCTGATGAGTATTAGAGCCCCAAGCAGGAAACAGGTTGCTGGAATCAGAATTCCTCATCCCAGCAGAGGCCAAGGTTTATCTAACTCCATAGTCCAGCCCCTTCTATCTCTCGCTACTTGCTAGGTGAGAGGCCCAGTTGATTTGCCTGCACTGGGACCTGGAAGCTTCATCTGAGGTCACTATTTTGTCAGGGATTCCAAAAGCTGGCTGTAGCTACATGTCACTTCCAAAGCTAAAGCATAACCCCCCACACCTTGTTCTCAACATCTTTTCCATGTACAGTGTTTCCTAAAGATGGCCTTCATCATGATACTGAGTTTGGTCCATGATGGCACAGACTTGTTACACATGTTGGATGCTCTGAGCTTTGGTATTTCCTAAAGCGTGAGCACGACAGTGTCATTGCGAGGTGGACTGTTGCAGCCAGGGGACTGAGTATTCCACTTACAAAATCCGGTAAACTCAGTATAGGAAAGGATCTTAGTATCCATCAAACCTGCCTTGGTACCTATGACAAATTGGTAATTTACTGGATAAAGAGTGTGATTTAAATATCTCCAGAGATGAGAGACAGCATGTAAATAGTATCTGTGTGTGTTGGTATCTACAAATGCACATATAGATGCTATATTTATTTCTATTTATCCATATCACATTTGCTGGAGACATCAAAGCCAACATAGCATAAAGAAAACCTGTTTCAGAGTCCAGCCTAATTTTCTTGGCTGAAGCTACTTAATGAATATTGTAGCAGCCGAGCTCCCAGGGCCTCTGAGGCTCTGATTTGAGTAATCTCTTCCTGTCAGACCAGGACTGTTTGTCTCTCTCACACAGGTCACCCAAGTGCAGTCTACAATGACCCAACTCTGCGCAACTGTGCATAATATATTATTATCTTTCCTCTTTCTTCTCAGTTCTCTGCAGTGAAATTAGTAAAATCAGGTTCACATTTAACCACTCATGGAATTGTTTAAAAGATGACAAGAAAAGAAGGGTCAAGCGGACCTTAAAGGATGTTGTACTCGTGCAATGTGGGGGTCCAGTCTAGAGACAACTTCCTGGGAGGGTGATAGATTCTTAATATTAGCACATGAATTCTCCTAACATCTTTAAGAAAATCAAAATTTGTGCATACTGGTGAGCAGTGTTATTCCAACAATAAAGTGCAGCAGACTGAAACGGAAACATTTTAATGGCCTGCTTCTCCCATGGACCCTGAATGAATCCTGTGTACTTAATGAGGTATGATGAGGGTGCGCTCCTAGCTCACGTCAGCCCCTCTATGGCCGAATTCAAATCAGTGCCTGAGGAGAGTTACAAGTCCTCACCAATCACTGCCACCCTTCAGAAAGCCAGTCCATCTTGGTGAGAACAGAATGCCACTGCCTCAACTCTTACTTTACTTACTCCTTCAAAAGCTATTCCAGAGCATTTAGTGTGTGCCTTTGTCTCCTGAATATACAGAGGGGGAAAACATATAAGATTTTTGCCCTTGTGGAGCTTATATAAAGTTTAAGTTTTCATAGCTTATTTCTTGAGAAAGTCTCAGAAGAGGAAAATTTTTAAAAATAATATTTTTATACTTAATGTTTACATTGTAAAAAGATGGTCCCACTCAGTCTTGAAACCTTATTTTGTTTTTAGGCATAATGGCCCTGGAAGGGATTTTACTCCATTGGCATAGATGTGAAGTGGATTTTCCTTGCTATGAGAAGGTAGTAGCAGTCTGTGAGAGTTCTGGGTACAGAGCAGAAGTTTTGCAGTGTTCCTCTCTGTGTACAATTCTTCTCTGACCTTGTGAATATGGAGAGTTGCATCCTACAGAAGTTGGCAAATAATTTGATTCCTTGATTCTTTGAAAGTTGCCCAGATTTTATCCAATGTTAGACTTTCTCAGGCCTTGGGTGTGGTCAAAATCTGTTCTTCATTATGATTGTGGTTCTCATTTGCCAGTTGCTGCTTTCTTTGGATAATTCAGTAGTCTGCTAAAGTGATACAGCTCTTAGTCATTTTTCTTAAGTCATTGGGCTACCACTTCCTTAAATCAGTGCTTCATTTATATCTCAACCATGCAGTTGGGCAAACTGCTATAGAGTCCAATAGCCTGGGTCTGAACTCTGGCTCTGCTGGTTCTTTGCTTTGTGAGTGGGGGCAACTTTAATTCATCTTTCTCTACCTCAGTTTTCTAACTATGAAATTAAAAAAAAGAAATCATAGTATCTGACTTAAAAAATTATCACAGAAGTGAATTATATGTTATGAAAAGTACTTACCCTAGTACCTGACCTATTTCAAGTTCTCAATAAATTTTAGCAACTGTCATTGCCTGTTTGGACTATGTGGTGTCTAAGTAACACCCAGCTCCTGGGGATACAGATGTGCTGAGCATTCACACTATGTGTATAGGACTATGGCTTAAATCCCTAAAGGTGATTAAATGCTTCATTTGGCAGGTGAAATGTTTGGAAAATATCGATGACACTTTTTCCAACTTCATTTTTACACAAACACATGCATTAATGCCAGTCAGAAGATATCTGCTCGTTTCCATGTCTTTTCTTGTTAGTAACTCTTTGTTTGCACAATAATAGCCTACTTTACTGACTAACTATTTGAGAAAACAGAGCAAACAGCAATACTTTGCATTTATCAAAGCTGAATAATTTGAGCCAAGTGAGTACATGATTACAGTCCTTGAAAACAAATCACAAATTATACCTATCATTTGACATCAAGTAGATAAAACAGCAGTAGATATTTTCAGTCTTTTGAAATTAGCAAAAATACATAGTTTTGTGACTGCTCTCTATTTAACTACTACAATTTATTGATTACTCTAATAAACCAGCCTTGTAGAGGTTTAGCAGTGTAGTGACTTTGGGAGACAAGAACAAATACAGTGTTGGGTGTGGTGGTGCATGCCTGTAAATCCCAGCAGTCTGGGATACTGAAGCAGGAGAATTGCAAGTTTGAGCCCAGCTTGATCAATTAGCAACTTAGTGAGAGACTCTGCCTCAAAATTTAAAAGAGCTGGGGAGGCAGCTTAGTGCAAAAGCCCTAGGTCTATCCCTCATTCTCCCAGGACTGTGCACATGTACATACACAAAGAGTATA
This sequence comes from Chinchilla lanigera, assembly GCF_000276665.1. Lineage (NCBI taxonomy): Eukaryota > Metazoa > Chordata > Mammalia > Rodentia > Chinchillidae > Chinchilla > Chinchilla lanigera. The sequence continues at coordinate 21,717,453 of NW_004955433.1, read as the reverse complement.
AGATGGGATTCCAACTCTCAGTTAGTTCACAGCTTCCTCAGATGCAAAGTTGGAAAGGGCAGATAGTCATAATAACAGAGCTCTGCACATGGGGAAATCAAAAGCATGAGGTACCCTGAAGTTCTCTAGAAGCCCTTTGAGTTCACACCAGGAAGTGAGGGGAAGTTGCCCCAAAGTTACACTGAGAGCAACTGGAAGAGTTCAGAGAGGTGAAGAATATGTGTAGAGAGGACCCAAGAGCCTGCCTGCCAGGGTCGGCCTCAGGCAGAGCTTACCATCACAGGAGGTAAGGTGGGTTGGGGAGGATGGGGGCAGAACAGGGAGGCACCCATGAGCTGAATGTAGGCATCTCCAATCCAATAGGAAAGCATTTTGGGTTACAATATTTAATTAATGATAAAATATAAACTGGCATCCTTCTAGGTGGTTGCTTCTGTCCAGAGGAAGGTTCCTTTTTTCCATGTGCATTATTTTCAAGTGTTCCCATTCATACAAAGAGACAAATAAGCAAAATAAACCACTAAAAATAGATAAACAGTGTTGGGGAGCATATATAATCATGAGTATACTGGTTGCTTTGTTTGTACCCCAATAATTTTCTCTAAACTCGCTTTCAGAACTTGATTGTGTTAATTGCATTAGCTTGCCACCTCCAAAAAAAAAAAGAAACAAATAAGTAACAATGATATTTTAAATATCCTCAAAATTTAGAGGTACAAATAGTAGCATTTTAGGGCAAAAGTAAAATATATATTTTCTTCTAGGTGTTCTCAAGCTGTATAACAATATACCTAGGCTCAATGTTTATATGACACTTTTATAATGGATACACCTAGATTCTTTCCTTATTCTGATTTTTGTCCCATTTTCTTTTGTTTTTTAATTAGAAGAAGAATCGTCAAGGCAGAGGGAGAAGGGCAGGGCCTTTGCAACCAGGGAAATCTAGATGAGAATTCCCAATATGCTAATTAGCTTGATTATCTTGGGTAAGTTCTTTATTTCTCAGAGGTCTACTTTCCTTTTCTTTTGAGAGGTAAGAATGGAATCAACCAAAGCCCTCCTCTCCCTTCCTGTTGGGAATATAAATTTAAAAATAATGCATGCCATAGCACCAAGGCAGTAATATCAGAGACGTACAGTAGATGGTAAGTGCAACTGCAACTTCTGGTGATGCCCTATGTTAAAGAGAAAGTAAAACTTCATAATTTGGACAAGATATAGGGAGAAAATGTAGAGAGTAGCAGGAGGTTTGCTCATATGCTAGATGACTGTTTGTTTATTCATTTCCCAAAGATATTACAAAGGCTGTGAATATTTATTTAGTTCTGCTCCCAATAGCCCTTCTAATAGGGAATTATTCGGGTACAACGAAAGACATTTGTAAATGCGGCTGATAAGACTGGCATTAGACAAGGAGTGTTTTGTTGGACACAAGAATTCTATTATCCCTGGCTTCAGTTGTCAAGTGCCCGGGGAACCCAGAATTTATGGTGGCAGCACAATGGGCCTTTCAGGGCTCAGCGAGAGAGCTGTGAGATCCTGCTCCCTGGCTTTTCAGGGCTTCTAATCTTTTTATCGGGCCAGGACAATGCTGAATTCAGCTACTGCCTGAGCCTCCTGACTGTCCATTGGCCGTCAGGTATTGTGCAGTAATTACCATGGTGACAATGGACTCTCTCTACGTCTGTCCATTGGAGCTTTGGAAAATGACGAAGGTTGTCACTTTGTATTAGGTGCTTTTAAAGGCACGGCTTACTTAGGGAAACTACTAAAGAGAAATAAAGATAATCGTGTTAAGAGTTCCATTTAAAGGGTTGCTGTGTCCAATCCATTTGGAGCCCAGCAGTCTTTATGGATGTTCCCTTGTAATTGCAGTAGGATGTTGGGCATCGTACGCCAGTACAGGCAGCAAGGAACCAGGCTGCAAGCTTGCACAGGGAGGAGTGAGTATGGGAGGATGGCTGCCCTCAACCACACAGTGGGAGCACATTTCTAAACTGAGCCAGTGAACTTGAAAGGGTTTCTCAACTCCTCTGAGACTCGCTATCCTTATGTGAAAGAAGAATGATGTGGAAATCACTTATAGTTGAATATTTATTACATGATATATGATTGTATATTAACATATGCTGCTATACCAGTACTGATTCTCTATAAATGCTCACACATCCACAAAAGGGCATATAAGAAAAGGTAAAACTCTTAATCATACATTGTAAAAGCATAATGTAGATCTTTTTATACTCACAGCTATTGATTATTGTTAAGCAAAGTGTTGCATTTATTACCAGTATTCTTCATAACAACCCTCCAACGTAATTATTACGTTTACTTTTTAGTGTGTGCACGGAGGCTCAGAAAGTTCTCGTCTGCTCAAAGTGACACCAGTTTGGAAGAGGCAAAGCCTGGATTTTAAGTACTTTTCTTTCCTATTGATAGCTTACTGGCTCTCCTATCTTTTTTTTTAAATTCATAATCTACAAAGCTATCTCACAAAATATGCTTCACCATATGGTTTTGGAACTTTGCAGATAACAGGAAAGAAAAACACCCAGTGGCAATTATTAATTGAGTTTAATTATCACTTTAACAATGCTGAAAATACACGACACCTAAAAATGGAAGATGGTCCCATCTGCAGGCACCCAGAGTCTGCTGCATACATACAGCCCCTGCTCCCGCTGATGAGTGAGACAAATACTGGGCACCACCAGCAGACCTACTCGGTATTCCTAGATGGACAGAAAAGTGTATGGCCATTGCTCAGCCTCTTTACTGCTTAATAGATGTCTCAAAAAACTATTTTTCACTCATTTATAAAATATTTATAAAAATTTATAAAATAAAAGTATATGAACATTTAATCTGTTCCAAAATACTGTATCTTAAATTTCCTATTATGTCATTATAACAGAAAGTAGCTAATACTTTTTGCAACATACCAGAGAAATACGCATAATTTGCCCTGAGTCTCAGAACCGGTTCTTAAACTTGTGTAACTGACTGGTCATGTTGATGATTAAACACAGGCCACCTCCTTGCTTTGTGCACTTGGGCACATTTATCTTAGCCTCAGCTTCTCCATCTATAAAAGGGAGCTGTCACTGTCTCTACCAAGTACCTTGCTCTTCTCAGTGGCAACTCTTTTCCAATTTGTGCATCACTTGGGTTGGACCTTTTCCAGTGTCAAACTCACAGTGCATTCAGACTCAGGTCTGGGGATGCTGAAGCACACACTGATGAAATAAATGAAGTGGGACTGTGTTTTGTTTTGTTTTGTTTTGTTTCATTTTGTTTTGAGATAGAGTATTGCAATGCAATTCAAGCTGGCTTTGAACTCATTCCATAGCCCAGGTTTGCCTTAAACTCATGACAATCCTCCTGCTTCAGCCTCTTGAGCACTGAGATTACAGGCATGGGCCACCATGTCTGGCTGAACTATTTTAATGTAATTCACATGTGCTTTCAGCCAACTTTCTCCTCTCCATTACCAGCGTAAGTTGTTGTTCACTCGTGCTATTGGCAATGGTCCTGGCACACATTGGGCCTGGCAGAGCCCATATTTTAGAAGAGGATCCACACCTAGAAATGTATGACCCCAGGTGTTTGCTTTGAAGCAGAAAGCCAAAGAGAAACATCAGCAAAGAGAAGGACATAGTTCTGTATGTACTGACCCTTCCTTCCATACAGTGAGAGTTCAGCAAAAAGTGACCATCACACCCACCTCGTGTCTTTCCTGATTTTTCTTCTTGATTTTGGTGTGTGCACAAGTATCTCTCCATCTCACTTTATCCTTTTGGCTTCACGGCATTCTTACTCCTGACTTTCCAGTCTCTCTGAGATAATGCACGGTGTGCAGTGTCTGTGCCCGTAAGAGGCTTTTTCCTGTGAGCAGCCATGCACAGCATTGGAAGTAGTTGCTGGAGGGCAGTGGTGTTGGCCTGGAAGGTGGCTCTGGTGGCATGCAGACATTGAAAAATAAAGGGGAAACCCCTGAGAGTAGGTAGGGGGCTTTAGGCATCAATACAGCAAGGCTGGGTTGGAGCTTCCTGGCTTAGAAGGGAACACAGGATTGCAGGGCTGAAGGAGTCATGGAGAAGATGGAAAACTGAGCACTCCAACCAAGAACTGTGCAGAGACAGGCCTTTAGCAAACCTACATTGCTTTCCCAGGCTCATCATCTGTGCTAAAAGCACAGGGAAAAGCCGAGGGTGCTGATAAGCATTCTTTTCTAAGACCCATACATGGGGTGGGACAATATTCTTCATAGCCTCTTTTGCAAAGGTTTGCAGTTATTAGAATCTGTAAACAATTTTCCACTGCTTTGTTAACTTTTCTTCCAGGGATTTTAATTATCTGTTCCTGTTTGGGGTGGAAGGAATTTTATAGGAGACATTTTATAGGGCAGGAAAAAATCCAAGGCTAGGTGTGGGATCCAATTCATTTTTTTTTTTTTTTTTTAATTTTAAAGAGAAAAAAAAAACTGGAGGCTGGGGATTCAGCTTAGCGGCACAGCACCTGCCTGGTAAGCACAAGGCCATGAGTTTGATTTCCTGGTACCAGAAACACCCCCCCCCCAAAAAAAACTAACAAAACAACAACAATGAAGACAAAAACAAAACAATACAAAAACAACAATAATGATACATGCCCTCAAAACAAATGATAGAAATTAACAGTGGTTGCCACATTACATACTGTTATCTTCAACAAAGGATTTGAGAAGTAAATTCAAAAACATATTGACATGAAGATGAATCAGCCAATAAAAAAAGATATGGCTGCATTATTAACTTACTAGTCTGGAAAAGGAAAAGAGCAGAAACATAGGCTCTGACATCAACTGTGCTGGAGTCTGACACTACCTCGTGTATTATGGGATGTATAACTTCAGTAAAATCTTGTGCATTTGAGTTGGAGGGTAGCAGTCAGGGTTTGTGATACCCGGTGTAGTTATATAAAGATAACATTGTAGAGGCCCCTGGCAAGTGTCTCCTTCACCCCTGTTTATAATGTTCCAGTTATCTATTGCTAGCTCACCTGCCATCCCAAAATTCACTGTTTTATAACAACAATTTGATTATATTTTACAGTTCTGAGCTATGTGGATTCATTTAGGTGGTTGTCATTGGATGTCTCTTGGGCTATGTTATTGGATAACTGAAGTCAAAGAAATTTTTTAATGGGTGGACGTCCAAGATGGCATCTTCATTCACCTTCACATGGGGCAGCTAACGATGGGTGGGCATCTCTCTCCCTCACTGTCTGTCTCCTTCTGTCTCTCCTTGTGGTATGTCCCTCTGTCTTCTGCATCTGGGTAGCTGGAGCTTCCTTTTAGAATGATGCTACAGAGTAGTCAGACTTCTGACATGGTAGCTGACTTCTCCGAAGACAGACTAATAAGCACCACAGAGGCTACAAGTTTTCTGCATTACTCATATCAGGCTAGATAGCAAAATACCACAGACTGGAGTACCTTAAATGATAGACATTTTTAACTTTTATAGTGTTGGAGCCCAAGAAGTACTCAGAAGCTCATGTGATGTTCTTTTGCAATATTTCATTGGCCACCCAGGGCTAGTTCAGATTTGTATAGAAGGAGACACACAATGTTACAAGTATCTACGTGTGTGGTTTGTTGGCGGGGCCATGTCTGATGATTGGCTACACCACATAATGTGGTTGCCAAGCAGACTCTTTCCTTATCCATTATGCATTGTGTGAACTCTTCTGAATGGCTTTTCCTCCATGACTCAGTGTGCATCTGGAAATAATCCCAGTGTTATTCTGCCCTTGTCTTCTTGGGAAGAGGAAGAGACAGTTTCATTGTTCTTGCTACAGTTACCAGAACAAAGGTGCTATGAACGCGATTTATCTACAGACCTGCCATACAGTGGGGATTTCTTTATTTGTTGTTTGGGGGAAGTTGCAGTGAAGAGCTGTTAGATGGAAGCAAGACGAGGCAAAGAAAAGTAGATTTGGAAAGAAATGAAGTACAGTAAACAAAGTCAAAGAAAGAAACCATTTCAGCCCTCAGTGCAAGCCGCACTGATCCTAGAAGGCAGAAGTTCTCGAGATGCGGGGCGTTTGAGAATTCCTTTATTCTGTTGTGCTAGGGAAACTGTACCAGCGGCACCTTCCCTGGTTCAGTGCCTCAGTTTTTAAAGACAACAGCTGTTTAGCCACTCCATATACTTCTCTTCGTTCATTCAACAAATATATGAACAGCTGCTCTGTTCATAGGCTAGGGAATGTGTTAGACACTTCAGTAGACGTGAAGATGAATCAGACCAGAACCGAGGCAGAGCACAGTCCCACACAGCACATCCGGAGTGTGGAGCTGTGAGAGGAAATGCCACCTGGATAAAGATTTGCAGCTCTGTCAGTCTGATGCTCTGGTCTTCCAGAATGGAGATGACATCTCTTATCACCAGCACCACTGAGACACTTTGTTCCTCACTCTTTTTTTTCTGCAAGGATCCGGCAGCTCCTGAACACTGCTCCTCACTCTAGGAGTGAAAGTATGACTTTGGCTTCAGAATAAACTTTCTACAGGAAATTGTCTCTAAGACATCATGTCTGTCACCATTGATTTACCTCAGTGCTAGAGCAAATGTGTCTGAAGTTAATAGGGCAAATGGTTGGATATTTAATTGATCTTGTTTTCTTTTTTTCTTTTAAAAAGAAATAAGAAATAAAAAAGGACAACATAGACAAAAACAAAACAACAGAAAAAACAATACATATATGTTGAATCACACCATCTTGGTATCTCAAATCCAAAGCAAGTTTTTCCTACTCTTCACACAGTTGTAGTGATTCTTTTAGATCTTCTTTGCCTTGACTACTATCTTTCAAGAGAAAAATTTGCCTTATGCAGCTATGTGCCCCATTGTAAAGCAGAGGGCCGTTTTATTGGTTTATGTCACCTAGCAGTTACTAATGATTCTTTTGCTTTTTCCAGAAATCACTGTGATTTTGGCTTGGTGGTCCTGTGACATTCATTCCAGTCTTCATTTGTTGAGTGACCAATCAGATGGGTGGAGTGTGTTACAGAAACTGGCAGCAAGTATCCAATGGGTGAAGAAGGTAAGATAGACCAACATTACTGAGAGGTTCATGTGTTACTATTTATATGGAAGCAGAAACTATATCTACCGAGGTGTTCCTCAAACCTGTTTGCTTTGAACCACCTACCAGATGCAAAGTAGGATCTAAGAAGGAAGAAAAAGTCTACCTTCTTGGGCTTCTACTAATGTGATAATTCAGTGTCATTGTTAATTGAACACCTATTTTGTGCCAGTAAAGGAGTGATAATCTTTTGGAATATATAAGTTATTAAGGAAAGAGAAGAAACTAAAGGTATTGTAAATCTTTAGCAAGGACTTGGCTGAATAAAAAGATTGAGATGATTCAAGTGCTTTTTTCTGTTCCCTTTTCTTTCTTTTGAAAAGAACTCTTAAAATAGGAGCAAGGTGGCTTACATCCCACAAAGCAGAGATTTCTAGGAGGCAGAACTGTTTAGATGACAAAAGGAATGAGCTTTGATCATACACCAGGAGCCCTGAGTTTGACCTGTAGGTCCCTCTCTGGTATTCACTGTCTTTGTACCTTTAGCTTAATGAGCTTTGCAGGGGAGCCAAAGGGTGATTAGACCCCATTTCTCTAACAGGTCTTAAGGGTTAGAATTCTGCAAATCCATTTACCTTCATTCCACCTGGTCAGGGGTAGCCAGAGCTATTTTCACAGGACAGCTAAATAGCCAGCTAGGAATTTTCAAATTAATTCTGCCAGCATGGCCTTCCCCCACGAGGTATCTAGACCGCCCTGTCTGCGTGGCTGTGGCTCGCATCCACATTGCCCAGTAGGTGCCTTTTGCTCCCAAGTCAGAGGCAAGTCATGATTTTCTCCTCTAAAACCTTACCTTGTCCCATTTCCCACATTTCACTGACAGCATCGCCATTCATCCAAACAAAAAGTATGAGAGGGACCCCTTATGCCTCTCAGCCCCTATACTTCCATAACATTTATTCCTATTGATTCATGTTGGTTTTCCTCTTAATTATCAAGATGAGCACGCCTTCTTTAATATTACTGAAATCACCACCTCATAGGTCTTTTTTTCCTCCTGGGTTACTTCTCCCTCATTAGCTTCAGTAATTTCTATCTTCAATACACATTCTGGCCTCTAAATTGATGTACTATCTTTTTCTCCCACAGAATTTCTTCCAACAATAGAGCTATGAACTCCTTAACAAAACACTAGGCCCCTCTAACAATGGTGTCAGGGACACTGCTCATCTCTCAGCTACCCTTTCTTCACGACCAGCCTTCATTCTGTGTAGCCACTCTGTGACTTGCCTACAGAGCACGGCTACATTTCCCTAAAACCGTATAATCTCCTTTCTTCATACACACACTGAAGTTATTTCATAACTTAGCTTGAACTTCAGTATCTTTTGAAAGTTCTTTGTGACCCCCTAAAACTGAGCTATGCTTGTCTCCTAGACCCCACCTTAGCAGGCAGGGACTACAGCATTTCCTGTGATTTCCATATCGGATCATAATTCTCTATTTAGTTGTCTGTCTTCTTAACTAGATCTTGTGGTTCTTGGGAGCTGAATTTATTTTGGGGCCACCATGCACCCAGATGCTGGTGCTATATCTGGCCAAAAGAATAGATGTGATAATAATTTATTGGGCAAATAAATAGAGTCCTTCAGTATATTTTTAGTAGTCTATTAAGAAGAGGGACTAAGTCACAGACAGAAAAGTCATAGTAATATAAGCTAACAAGTACTATATGCATAGCCTATGTCAGACTCAGACAGTCTTTCATGGTATAAACTCCCTTAAACCTTGCAAAACAAGGTGGACACTAGCAGTATGTAAAATTTTATAAATGAGGAAATTCAGTCTTAGAGAAGACATGTAAGTTGTGTACGGCAGTATAGAATAATTTTTATCCTTGGAATTTCGTCAGTGGAGCGTTTGACTTGACCTGAATCTTGTGTCTTTTACCACTCTCCTCTTCTGCCTGTGCTCTGAATGAATGTGCTACACTACAGACAAAATCATTTCTTCCAAATTAATCTAGCGGCTTTCTCTGCAACCTACATAACTATTGTTAAATATATGGTCATCTCTTGGGATTGCTCTGCATAAATCGCTCAAGCTTTCCCATTTTTTTGATGCTCATATGTTGAGGAGTGTCTATTTGGGAGAAAATTTCAACTTGAGGAGTCCCCAGCTTTTGCTCTCACACCCTCATCAATATTTGTTAGGAAAAACCAGTGAGCGACAACACTTGAGTTGGAAGCAAAGCTGCACTTTCCTACAAATGCACCAGCACGATTTAGAACTTGCATGACTGACTTCTCTTGTATTCACATTTATTGCATTCACTTGATGTGAAGCGCGGTTCAGCCGGCAAAATGTGTCTCTCCAGTGGATATGCCTATGAATGATGATCATCTCATTTCTGCTGAGTCAAATGGGCCTCTTCATCTCACCGGCCCTTTGAATTCTTCAGTAGTGTATTTGAGTGACATTTCCTATTTTTCTAGATAATAAGGACAATTAGAATGAGGTTTCAATGAAACGGAGTCAAAAGTTAAATAGAAAGCACTTGAATTTAATTTCACTTCCAGGAAATCTGTTAGACTTTTTTCCACTGAAAATTAAGAGTAGCCTATTTTGCAGAGCTTTGCATAGTCTTTATTCTCAGAGAAATAAGATATTTCAACACTGGTACAATAAGCATTGTGATAAGGGGTGTCTGGTCAAAGGTCTACGTTAAAAATAAAGAAAGGTTGATACAGGTGGAACACCATTTGGGGGGTTCAGGATAGGCTTCTGGTTTTAAGGAGAGGAATTGTATGCCTCTTGAGAAAGAAGAGCTATTTCATGTTTCTGGTGTAAGATCTAGGAAGAACAAAATAAAACTAATTAACAATTTTAGCTCAAGTCTCAGATTCGTGATCCCTGATCAGGATGCTGTTGTTTCTTGACCTGGTACCTCTGACTTGCCACACACGTAGAGGTGAAAGGAGCTTTCCCTAGCCTTAAGGAGTTTATAGTCTAGCAGCTTCTTAGAGAGCAGTCAAAATTTGAGTTCGTAGGGCAAAGAGGAGAGAGAGACTTTAAAGAAAAATGTGGTGGAATAGCTTGGGTTCTCAGATAGGATCCGCTTTCTGGCTAATGTCCAGAAAAATAGACTCAAGCTTCAGCTTTCATTCCTGGAACACCTGTATAATTTAGGTACCTCCTCAGATAAAGGGAGGAATTACCTTGGCAGCTACAGAAGAGAGATCTCTGGCTTGCTGTTTTTTGTGAATAGGGTCTTAGAGCCCAGAGCCCAGAAATGAATGTTTTAGAAAAGTGAAAGTGATGTGCTCTTAGCAAAAGAAGACCATACACACGTCCATACCCTGCTGAGTAATAATCAGCAGGGGCCTCTAGTGAAGGGTCACCCAGTTATCTCATTTGAATAGAAGTCACTCCCAGAAAGCTGCTGGGGGGCTGCAATTCACCTGCGCTGGTGAATCCACAGTGCTCGGCATTATCCCTAACAGCTTGAGATGTGGATGTCGGCAGTCAGGTGCCTAACCCTCTGTGCCTGCTGGGCCTGTCTGTGAATGCACATTTCCTATTTCAGGATATAGGCCACTGTGGGGAAAAAGGCCAAGTGTCTGTCTATAGCTGGTGTCACTGGAATCATAAACAGACACTTAGTTCACTTGTTGACCATACCCTGCAGCTCTTCAGTGTGTAAAATGTGACTGCCCCTACTGAATTCAGCGAACAATTACATGAAGCTCTTATATGCTGGGCAAAGCGGGTATTCTGCCACTGCCCAAAATCAAAAATAAAGGAAAAATCTCAACCACATTGGAAGATCTTTGACCTTGTTTTATTTAACTAATGACAGAGACAGAGAGGAGCAATCACTCCCAACAATTTCAATGAAAGGTGAGATTTATTGTGAACGTCCATGTGCCAGACACTGTGTTCCAGGGTCTGCAGTTATGCGCTTGCTTTATGTCACCACAGCTTTGATTGGTGAAGGCTAAAATCTTGCTGAGCATCATGTGCTTAAAAATGAGTGGAAAGAGTGTCTCCTTTCTTGAGTATAACTCTGCAGTACCCGTGTTGATCAATAGTTCTCTTTCACTTTTTTTTACCTTGACTTTCAGTCTTAATCAAGTTGTGTGGGAAGAAATTGGGGGGAAATTTGCATTGCATACAACATGAAAAGATGATCTTTAAAAAGGTGAAATTGGTGGTCTCTCCATAATTATCATCATCATTATCATCATCATCATCATCATCATCATCATTTTGGTGTGGTCATCTCCTAAGTCTCTGCTTGGGTTCTATAGAAAATTTAGCTGACTCTACCTAAGGTAGTGACAGGCAGCTAAATGTATTTGTTGAATTACAGGTACAATTAAAGAAAGGAAAGTAGAGCTCTTTGATATGTTCTTTCCTCAACTATCTCTGGAAAATCATCTCTATTTTATTTCCTTGAATTAAGTACCAGGGATGCACAAAAACAAAGTTCCTATGTATCGACATGTCTTGGTTACTTTTCTCTTGTTGCTGGGACAAAATGCCTGATGCCCAAAATTAAGAAAGGAAAGGCTCACAGTTTGTGGAGGTTTCAGTCCATATCTGGCTGGCTCCAAGGCACAGTGGCACATGGCACAGGACAATAGTTCATGGTGGTAGAAAACAGCAAAAGCAGCAAGAGGGAAGAGGCAGGAGTAGCAGAGAGCAAGCCTCTTTCCCTCCCTTATATTGTATGCAAACTACCTGCCCTAGAGTGGGTGTTGCATACAAACCCATAATCCCAGCATGGATGATGAATCAATCAAAAACTCCAGAAGACCGCCCCATGACTGCACTAGACATTGGATGGACATCTACACACAAAACATAACACAACATCATAGTGAAACTGAAGTCCTTGCCTTTGAAGAAGTTCCTTTCTGGTAACTGAGTGGTTGGCAGACAAATAACCATGGAACTGAGTCACTTCCAGATAGTTCCATGAATCTGTGGGAAGACACAGGCTGATTCTGCTAGAAGAAAGCAGGAGAGGCTTCAGCAAGGCCGTGATCTTCAGGTTTAGACTCAAGCCTGAGTAGTAATTTACATGGAACAGGAGACTAGGAAATACTTACTAGTCAAAGGGACCAGTACAGCGATGGTTAAATAGATGAAGTTAGCTTAAAATTCAAAATGTGAAAAAGGTCTACAGTGAAGTCTCTTCTAATTTCTTCTTCAATTTTCTTCCTTGGATTTAACAAATATTTTTGGTTTGTGTGTGACTTTCTGGAAAGTTTCTAGGCAACTACTAACACGTACTTCCATGTAGCTATGTGTCTCACATTTGTATGTGTAAATAGGTAGTAATTAACTGTAAACAGTGTTCTGTGCATCATCCCATACCTTGATTTTTTAAAAAATGCTTTTCCCTTGGTTTGCTTGCACTTGTCTGATTTGAAGTGTATTTTTTTTTGCTTTTAAAATATTCCAAACTTAAAGAAGAAAATTTCAAAAGTTATATAATGAATGCTTGTGAACACTTCATCTAGACTCACTGATTTTTAAAGATCATCTAGCCATGCCTCATGCAATGATTTTATGAATTTAATCTGTAATCAAGGTACAGCTTGAGTGTCAGTTAAGCAGAAACCCAAGCAAGCTTCTGTGCTTGGGACTTATTTAAGGAGAGAGCAGGGATGTATTTTCAGCTGAGAACATATTTCTCTCAGTGGCAGTTTTTCTGAGCTCCCATATGCAGCAGAATCACCCCCAGGTTAGAGATGGTAGGAGCCCCTCTCTGGGTCACTTGATCTTTATGGAAGGATTTGGCCTTGTCTCTTCTTCAAGGACTCAGCAAGAAAGAGTGTTCCATGTCTGTAAGCTCCCTGTGCTTGCCTTCTGGGACCAGTGATCCATGTTAGCAATAGACAGTCTAGTTGAAATCTAATCACTTCATTTCCGACAACCAGCCATTTAGATAGCATTATCTCTTCTGTTCTGCTTGTCAGAGTCAACATGGCATCTTAAAGGCTGGTGTAGGATTCCCTCATTTTAAAGATCAAAGCACCTGAGCACTGCCTGAGTTATCTGTGCATTTCCTCTGTGTATTACATGACAAGGGATAGTCTGTACTCAAAGCAAGAGGGACTTTGAATACTGTGATAGGCAGGAAGTAACTTAATAAGACAATCTGATAGGGTTTTGTGGCCATGTGCTCTGGATAAGAGAATTGCTTTTGAATATTCTTTCATGCATTCTTTCATCAATTAATTCCTGAAAGCTTTCCTGACATTCTTCCGTGCTTTGTGCCAAGACACGTGCACGGCCTTTGTGGACGGGGTCCTCAGGATGTACTAAGGTGACAAATAAACATCTCTCAGTTGAAGACAACAAGTGAATCTGATTATGGAAGGATGAAATTTCCAAAAACTGACTGCCTAGCCTTCATTCATTCATTCATATATTAGATGCCCATGGTTTAGGTCTTCATTTTATACAATATTTTTGTGTACCCCTTTGAATAAGAACAATGAAGTTTGTATTCTCTCAAAATTCATGAGCCAGTTGGGGGTATTCTCTGCTTCCTTGTGAATCTAAGTTGAGCCAGTCAGGAAGGTCCAGGCATCCTCAGAGTGTTTCAGGAGGAAATCAGGCCATGGTCCACCAGACTGCCCTAGCCTTATATGATACCTAGGCCAAAGAATAGCCATTTCCTCTGGAGGCAACTAATCCAAATTGCTCTCTGTCCTCTGGAGAACTTAGAACTGAAGACAATGTGAAATGGGGAGCAGAGAAGGAACCAGAGAAGTAACAAGATGCAGAGAAGCAGAGAAGTAACAGGTAAAGTAACAAGGAGCCAGAGAAGTAACAAGCCACACTAAAATCCGCTACCAATTTATCATGTCCGCTGAGGATCCCAAAGGTTACAAGCAGACACCTGGAAGATACCTTCATTTGGAAGCTTTAGAGAAATTGTAGAGGGGCCAGTGAGTTCATCTTTTCGAGAGGCTTTGACTTTTTGTATCTAAGCACCTTTCCAAATACTGTTATGTTACCATAGCAACAGTTCTTATACTTTTTATTTTACAGAAAAAGAAATGTTTTAAGAATTTGGCCACTCACTTGCAAGGGCTAGTGAGAAGGTACCTCTCTAAATGAATGTCTAACAGATTTCCTGAAGTGTCATATTTTTGTCCATAACAGTATTTCAGGCCACTTAACACTCCTAACCATTTTTTCAGAATTTCTTCTTTAAAATATGGATTCAAGATTGCTATTCATGTCTCTAAAATTGTTTATCTTGTTCTTGGGCAATGAAAGAAAAAAAGAAAAAAACAACCTTTGTGGCTTATACAATGTTACTCCCATCAGGAGTTTGAACTGGGCTACACGTATTTATGTGCCAGTCCTTCTTCCATGGTGACAAGCACCCTATGGCATTTGCTCAAGATTGGCCAAGCTGACTGCTGTTCAAAGTCATGGGAGCAAGTCCAGATCCATGTTCTCTTCCCTCATGCTTCTCCATGGAACTCCAGCTTGGTTTCTCTAATCCAGATTATATCAAGTTTCTTCAATCTGAAATTCAAACTGCAGAAGTTTATAGTCCTGCTCAGGATCACTTGCAAAGTCCCTTGCTGGTTACTAAGACTGGCACAGTCCATTCTCATCTCCAGAAGCCCCCATCCATGCTCTCATTTAACACTCTATGCATATCGCATTAGTGGAAGTCCCTGGACAACAGATAACGTTCAGATATTGATTTCAGCACACACATTTTCAAGTCCTGCCCCCATTTGGTTGGGTGTAGAAAGAAAGATCTTCTCCAGGTGGGTTCCAGGCCCATAAAAGAGTTTATCACTTCTGCTCTCTCTTTACAGAGGCCTTGGTTGCTCGAGTTCTCATTATAACTTCCAAGGGCCCTGAGCATGATTTTACTTGAGAGCACCTTTTTTTCATTAAAACACTAAAACTATATTTTATGAATATTTTGGTATACAGATAAATATACTTCACTACCCTTAAAGTTCATTTATTTCCCAGTTTAAAAAATTACTAAACTTCTGTGGGCCCTCTAAAATTATTGTGGGCCTCAGGCACGTGTTCGCTCTTCTGCTGGAGAAGTCTGTGTTGCTGTTTCTCTGTTAACACATTACCACTTACTTGTCTTCAAGCCTGCAAGAGCCTTGAGAAGAGAATTTAGATGTTTAACTCAGTGGTATCTATTGCAGGGTGCACATGATGCTTGGTCAATAGGCTTTCACAGGAATAAGATGTGGTCTCCATCTTCAAGGCCTGCCAATGCTGAGAGTTGTTTTAGATTCTTCCTGTTAGGCTAATCGTGTGCCAAGTCCATTTTCAATCAGAAAGTATCCTCCCAGTCCTTTAAAGTCTGTAGAGATTCCTTTGAATTATCCACTGTCATCCTCTGAGGTAAATATTATCCTCATGCTGTAGAAAAATAAACCGAGGCTCAAAGAAGTTAAGCAGAGCCTAAGAAATAGAGTTACTCCCTGATAGGGTCATATATGGTACATGCCAGAGCCAGGATTCTACTCTTTGTCTCTCCCCTACCCATTCCAGTTTTTCTATAAAATCACAACCCAAGTTACATCAGAAATATCTACATTCTCATTTAAGTATTTTGTATGTATCAGGATCAGTTGATACCAATAGGGAGAAGCACTTCTAAACTCAACACTACATGTGTTAGTCAACTTCCCATTTCTGTAACGATTACTTGAGGTAAATCAAGAAAGATTTACTTTGGCTCACAGTTTCAAGGGTACAGTCCATACTCAGTTGGCTCAATTTTTTTTTTTTTTTTTTTTTTACCGTGTGTGTGTGTGTGTTTTGGGGGAACAGAGTGCTGCAGCAAAGAGGATCATAATAGGAGGGACCATGTGGCAGTGTAAAGATGCTTCCCTCTTGGTGGGTGGGAAACAAGGTGAGAGAGGAGGACTCAGATCACAGTATCTCTTTAGGGACACCTTTAGTGACCTAACTTTCTCAAACTAAGCCCTACTTCCTAAAAGTTTTATCACTTTCCAGTAGGCTAAAAATGAAACCTTCAACACATGACCTTTTGGACTGTTTAAGATCTGAAATCAAAATATTATACTCCTGGTCCCCAAGATTCCTATCTCACAGTATAAAATGAATTTATTCTATCTCTAAGAGGCCCTGGAATCTTAAGTTTTCTAGCACTGCTCCAAATGTCCATGTGTAAAATTTCATCTGATACTTAAAGTTAATTCTCAGCCACGAACCCCTGTAAGAATAAAATGAACTTTAGGTATTTGCAAGATATAGTAGCACAGGATAAACATTCCTAGTCCAAAATATAGAAATAAGGATATAGAATGGAGGGGCTAGATTTTAAAAAGATGGAAATCTAGCCAGGTAAATGTTAAGTCTTATAGTTCTACCTCCAACATCCAGGGCATATGGTGTGAAGGCACAAATTTCAGGGAGTTCAGGGAACCTCATCTTTGTAGCCACACAATTGCAGCCCGTTTGGTCTCTCACTTGCGCTAGTTCTTATTACTGCTTGTGGCTTCCGGTGGTAGATGATCCATGTTGCTGTCATCTCTACCTGTCTGGGTTATCTCTTCAATTTCAGCTTTCCTGTCAGAGCTTCATGTTACATCATATCAGTGGCTGCTTGCAGAGACATCTGTCCTTTCCCATGCTGCCTTATCTCTCAGTCTTTCCTTTGAAATCTTGGTGCAAGTCTGTATGACTCCATAATTCTTGCATTCTGCATGCCTGAAAAATCAGCACTGTGTGGAAATTACCAGCATTTGCTGCCTTGTGAGCTCTACCCAGGCTTAGACCATGGCTGCAGCAGCCACTGAGTATGGACAGTTTAAAACTAAAAGGAATCCCGGGGGAAAATTCTGTAGGCAATCCTGTGTGATGAGGTTACCATAAGCAGCACTTCTCAAAAGATAGTCCTTGAAAGATTACATCTTATACCTGTAAGCAACAGTGGGTAGGGTTTTGTTGATTTCTGAGATGGCCTTGAGCCATCTTTTCTTTGTGTTGCAAAGGACTTGGCTCCTTTTTAATAGCACTAATCTCTTCAGCAATTGCATCTCCTTGGCCTGAACTTTATTTTGGCTTTTTTTCTGGCCAAACTACAAGGTTTTCAAATATTTGTTTGCTTTGCTTTTTGCTCCTGTTTCTCACTGTAAATTTGACTAAAAATTGCCAGAAATATCTATGCCAAACCTGAAGTTTGTGCTACTTGAAATTTCCTTCACCAGATTTATTAGGCTGTCACTATTAAATTCAATCTCTTATATAATCTTATGGCATGGAAAAAGGGTAGACTCATACTTTGCCAGAATGTAACAATGTGTGTGCTCTCATCAAGTTCCCAGTACAGGCTCATTTCTATCTAAGACCTCATGAACACAGCCTTTACTCTCTGTACTTCTATCTCAGCACTCTTGTCTTCTTAGCTTTTACCAGTTTGACTGCTCCAACTCTGTTTACAGTACTCCAGGCTTTCTCTAATCTGATCCTGCAAATCTTTCCAGATTTCCCCCACAAACAAATTCTAAAAGCTTCTTAATGACATTGTGAGTTAGTTGTAGTCACAGGCTGAGTCCCACTCCTGGTACCAATTTTCTATGTTAGTCACCTAGCATTATAGTAATCACCTGAGATATATCTCCTTGAAGAGGAAAAGTTTATTTTGACTCATAAGTTCAGAGGTTTCAGTCCATGGTCTGCTAGCACTATTGTTTTTAGGCTTATGGTGGGACAGCATCCTGACAATAACAAGTTAGTAGAGCACATTGCTCATTTCATGATCTCTGTGAAGCAAACGAGAGAACAGGGGCTGGTGCTCCAACACCCCTTACATGGCCTGCCCAAGTGGCAACTTTATTATGCTAGGTCTAATCTCCCAAATGTTCCATCACACCCTATTTAGTACTATGAGCTGGTGGCCAAGCTTTTAGCACATGGACATTTACAGGACATTCGATATCCAAATCATAGCAATACACTACCTAGTTCCCCATTTGCTGAAGGAATGGTAGTTCCAGCTTCTGAGAGTACTCTTGTCAGATAATCTCCAGCTTAGCCTTTTCAAGATGTTCATCCCTTGTAGCTTCTACCTCTTAAAGTGCTGCCTCTGCTGAACTAGCCCACATTAGAGGATGACCTTTTGGACTGTTTAAGATCTGAAATCAAAATATTATACTCCTGGTCCCCAAGATGATCCCCAAGTAAAGGTTTGTCCATCTCAGTTCTACTCAAGATGCTTTTGAAGGCCATTATTAGCCTAGAGGACCATGTGGGATACTTGGAGCAGTTGTTGGGTTGCATGGTGTCACCTTCTCTGTAAGTATGCTCTGGTTTTTCTTGCCTTTTCCCCAAGTGTTCTTCTCAAGGACATGACTAATAGGTATGCCAGTGCTAAATTCCATCTCAAGTTGGTGTCTCAGAGAATCAAACCTGTGACAAACTCTACTGAGTATCTTGCAACAAGATTTCTGTGTCTGTGCATGAATGCAGCCATTTCACTTGTTTCTTTATTGTTTTCATTCAATGCTTATTTATATGATGCTTAGCACTGTGTTATGTGCCAAGATATTGTAGTGCACAAGACAGCAAAGATCCCCTGGTCTCATGGATCTTAAGTGGCTTTTACTCTGAAAACAAATTTTTAATTGTGTTTCTACCCTTTAATTGTGCATCTCCCAGATCGTTCTTGTCTCCCTATCACTTAGATAGAGGGGCAAACGAAATCTCCTATTGCCTGAGCTCTGCTGACAACTTTGTAGATTAAATGCTACTTCTAAGAGATTGGTAGAGTGTCTCAGTAGCCTTTCCTTTAATATTTCTGGTACTTCCCTCACTGTGGGTCCAGAGTTAAGTCTAGGTTATGGGGAACTCACACTGCACCAGGAGAATGGGCTGAAGTGGCTGCCAGAGTGTATTTTGTCCACTAGTAGAAGTGGAATTGAAAAGATAAGATGAAAGGTAATCAGGCCTGTTTCCTTTCCAGCAAAATGAATAAGGAGTATACAGTGAAAGAAGGGGAGGATTTCTTGGCATTGCCATAGTTCTTACTAATGGCATTCCATCTGAATTGGAATCAAACCTGGACCCTTGACTATGCTGCCACTTCTCTCCTTGCTATGTTCTGTCCTCACTTCTTCCTCTGCTCACTGGGCCAATTGGGCTGGCAGAAGGACTGCTCAAGAGGTGATTGGGCTGTGAGGGCACTAACCCCATCAATGGGCTACCTCAGTGATGAATGTATCAGACATCAGAACTATATCTGACCTCCGACTCTTTCCTCTTGGCTCTGTCCTCTCTGTCTCTTCTGTTCTTCCTTACTGGATGCCATGAGTTGAGCAGCTTCCTTCTGTCAGACCCTTCAACCGTGATGTTTCTACCTTGGAGTCAGCCCAACATGGACTGAAACCTCTGAAACTGTGAGCCTCAATAAATCTCTCTTCCTTTAAATTTCAGGTGTCAGACACTTTGTCCCAGCAACAGGAAATTCTGACCAGTACACTCATCCACTCCCCAGCATGGGGCTATTGCTGCCCCTTGAGCAGAGTCAACTCCTTCTAGCTTCATGGGCTTTGAATTTCCAGCCTTCTCCATCCTGGCATCCTCTCCTCATGTCTGGTTCCTTCTTATCACTTAGTGCTGAGCTTAAATGTCCACACGTGAGATGGTGTTTCTGACCTCACAGCCTCTAAATCAACACCCTCCACCCACTCTAAAGTCCTTTGAATTTTCATCATTCTGTCTAATTTTTCCCAACCACTACTGGGTTTGTGAATACTATATCTATATCTTGTTATTTGACTTTTGTATTGTCTGTCTCCCAGGTGAGTATGTGACCCCCAAGAGTTTTTACATGATCTTTCCTTACCTTCCCATATGCTCTTTCTTTACCTTCCCATATGTTCTGAGTGTCAAGAGCAATGCCATCCACATTCACAGAAGCTCCATAAACATTTCTTGAATTAATCATAAAGGTAATGCGTAATTATTGCACATTTCCATTATGAATTAACAGGACTACTGTGGTTGGATGTCTACCAGGGCACAATGTAGGGCAGAGAGCTGAAGCCGATGCTCAGTGAAATTGTTGGGTTGAGAAGAATCTTCACTAATCTCTTGCTCTGAGCTCCTCCTGGACCACCAGTCAGATATGAGTGGCACTGGTTCCCAGTACACTCCATTCTCAGGAAGCCAACAGCTGCATAACAGCTCCTCTGCATGTGCATCTGTGCGTTAACATGGGCCTTTTGGGCCTGCCATGGCTTGCATGACTATCTCCCTGCAAGAAAAACTGTACATCTGTAATACCCCAGAAAACTGGGACTGACATGTAGCTCAGTACCCAAAGTGGTTTCACTCAAGCAAACACAAGGAATAATAGCCATGTACTTAAATGCTTGAGTAGGTATCAATTGGAAGAACGTTCCAGTAATCCATGTTTATAAAGCCTGTTAGCATGAATTTTTGAAATAGCACTTACTCCACTTTATTCTTGACAAATGGAGTTTGTAACCATTGAGATATTTTATTTCAATTATGTGCCGGTGTTGTAGAGAGGTTTCTGACAATAACAAGGCATAAGCCATTTTTATTGTGCTTCTATCACTGTTCCTGTTGTTAATCTCAACTGGACAGTTCATTAAGATGAAAAATTAACAGCACATGCTTTGGGGAGAATAATCGTGGAACATGACAGCTTGCGGAGGCATCGGCATTCAGAGAAGCAGACAGATGACAAACGTGTAGCTCTTCAGAAGAAGTGGCATTTGGCTAATCAGTTAGTACCCATGTGTTTATCAAACAACTACTTGTGTGTTTAGCCCTGAGCTGCAATGCTAAGGGAAAAATAAAATACAGGAACCGTGGTCATTGCCCTCCAAGAATATACTACCTATTGTGGAAGGGTAACAGGATTTCAATTTTCAGTGAAGGAGCCCCAGAGAAGTATTCAAGTGCCTGACACTTTGGATCTGGCTGTAAGCTTAGGGAACAGTCAATGTGGACTGTAGAGACTTCAAAGAGTAGAAAGATGTTTATTAGTGAAATATGTTCTATAATCGGGAACTGCTAATGGCTAAGAGGTTGCTTTTGGAGGGATGATAAAAATCTTCTGAAATTAGTGACCATGTATGAAGAAATTTGTAAACATGGTAAGAAATACTGTATACTGTAGTAGGGTGAATTTTATGATATGTGAATTATATCTTAATTAAGCTTGTTATTATTTTAAAGTACTCTCTACAGATAACATAGCAAAATTATAATAAATTTCATTATATATTCATAGAAGTGGGCTTAGCAGGATAGTAGGCCAAAAGGACAGGGCAAGCAATGGAAACGGAAGACTTCTTTTTTTTCTTTCTTTTTTTTTTTTTTGGTTTTTCTCTGGTACCGGGAACCGAACTCATGACCTTGCGCATGCCAGGCAGGCGCTTTTGCAGCTGAGCTAAATCCCCAGCCCCAGAAACAGAAGACTTCTTTCATGAGGTATGAGTGGATATGTCCATTCCACAGATGAGGAAACTAAGAGTTAGAGCAGTTTGTGTCTGGCCCAAGAGGCCACTGTTGGTAAATAATGGGACTGGGGCATCACCTGTAGATTTTCAGGCTCTAGTGAGTGAATATTTCCTACTCTATCCTGCTGCAACATGGAAAAGACAGATCCTAGATTGTAGGAGTAACACAGATGGTAAAAACAATAACCGTGACTCACCACAGCAGACTGTTTTAAAATTTGGTAAGTGCCTTCTTCTATGTTCTTACAGCGTCCCTGAGACAGCTGTGTGTGGCTGCAGAGGAGGAACATGTCTCAGGAGAAAGGAGGATGGGAAGAAAAACACCAAGTCTCCAGACTGCCTAAAAAAACCTCTGCATTCTCTCTTCCGTACATTTGAAGGGTTTCCTCCGTGCTTTCACCTCCATTTCCAGCTGTCTTTCCTTAGACGTTCCTAGGCATCCTACTTCCCCAGTGCAAGAACGATTTCTAAGGGAAAACTTAGAAATGTGGGACCACAGATATCTAGAAACAAGGCTTAGAGTCAGATGTGCTGTGTGGTAACTATAGAAGTGTTATTGGCTTTCGCCTTTGTAGAAGGAGAAGATATGCATCACGACAGTAAATCACACATCTAGATTAAAGCCATTTAAATCATTACCTCCACTGTGCTTCAAGATAGTGTTTTTGATGTTATTCTCAGCTTACGCATGAAAACGATGGGTCAAATTTTCATCCTGGTGAGCAGCACCAAACTGAGTCAGGATTTGTAAATACTGCTGCACTGAATTTATTTTCATGGGGACGTTTTCTTCCCCTCAGACAGTGCAATGACAGCATCCCTGGAAATCACAGAGGAGTCAGGATGTATTAACCTAAGCAGTCAGATCAAAACAAAAGCTCCACTTAGGATCCTGCCAGAACTCTAGTCACTGCAGCTCCCACTGTTTCAGTCCGTTCAGGAAGTGCAAATAAAATTAGATGTAAAAAGGAAGTGGGACTTAGGAAATGCAAGTCTTAAGAAGCAAGCATCCTTTCCTCATACCTTTGTACTTGTGTTAGCTTTAAAGGAATTAAAAGAACAATACATTAAAGAAAGGATTAATGCTTCCTGAAATGTGCCCCTGCTGATGGAGGAGTGTTTGTTTGTTTTTGTCTTACTAAAGGGTTTAGAAAGAAGACCTGACCCAGAAGCAGGTTCTAATCGTGTGTTTAACATTTACCAGACAATTGACTGCTCTGTGCTTTTCTGCTCGTTTGTCAAATATGACCCATGGTGGTAATAATCCATATCCATGCCATAGAGATTTTGTGAGGACCAACCAAAGTGTTATCTCTGATGTACCTGGACCAGTGCCTGTCACACTGAAAGGCTCCTGAAACAGGAGCCAGGATAACAGTCATGGCAGCACATGAGTCTGTACAATTTCAGATTTCCAGGTGTTTCCAATTTTGGGGTGGTGTAGACAGAGGATGCAGTGACCGATGGAATCCAGGTCACAGTTCGGTTTTTCCCAGTGTGTGCTGGGAGCCTTGTCAGCTCTTGCTGGTGGTGACAGTATTAGTGTCTCAAGAGACTCTGCTGCCCTACATATTGGTCACTGTGGGCAGATTTTTTTTTTTTTCCCTTTTGATAGGGGGACAGTGGCTGTAAAAATGCTGTGCAGAATACAGAAGCAGTGCAGTGTCTTTGAAGAGAAGTGAGTTGTGGTAGGAATGCGCTGACCTGGAGTGCAAATTCATGTTTGCTTCCAGCTGTATAACTTCGGACAATTTCTCATGCATGACCTCGTTTTCCCTTTCTGTACAGAACAAGGAGGAAACAGTGATGATCTCAACCACCTTGCAGGGCTGACGAAGGACTTCCATTTTTAACCTGGTGAAATTTTATGTGCCTTCCTTTATCCTCAGTGCAACAGAGCACAGCACATAGGATCAAGAACCCTGATAATGCTCTGTGTGCGTCATTCAATTTCTTTGTACCCTAACTGTGTGCCCCCAATTGTGTGATTTCACTCCATGCGGCTTCAGTTTTCTCATCTTATAAGTGGGTGTTTTAGTTTCTCGCTGCTGTTGTAACAAACTACCACAGAGGAGAGCTTAAAACACTAAGAACTTTGTCATCTTAGAGTTTTGAATATCTGAAATTCAAAATGAGTGCTCGGGACTACAAGCACGTCACTGGCAGGACTGTGTTATTTCTGGTGAACCTAGGGAGAACATTTTCTTATTCTTTTCACTTCCCAGAAGACCATGGCCTCTTGCTGGATCTCAGCATGCACTCCACCCACCTCACTTCTCTCCTCAATTCTGTCTGTGTTCCTTCCGCCCTCCTCTTGTGAGGGTCCTTGTGATTATGTTAAATCTACTGATATATTCCAGGGTAATTCTCCCATCTCAAGTCCTTTCATTTAACCTAATCAGCAGAGTATTTTTTGCCATATAAAGACTTTATTTTTCAGCAGTTCTGGGAATTCATTTGTGGACACCTTTCAGAGGATGTTGTATTTTTGAAAGAGGAATACAAGTAATACCTACTTACCCCATGGTACTGTTTCAAGGATCAGGGAGGGATTGCGTTAAGAAGACCTAACATAGTCCCCAGCACATAGTAATGACTCAATAAATGATAATTCTTCTCTGTGGGATTACTATTAACTGCGTTTGATTGCATACCTTTGGGCAGCAGCCAAGGACTGTCACAGCTCGGCAGTCTGGGAGGAACGGTGGCCCTGTTTAACAGTGGCTGGAGGCATCCAGTCATTTCAGCCCTAGAAGGAACCTGGTCCGCAGAGATAATTTTATCTGAAATAAAGCTCCTATGGCATTGTTAGCTTGATGAAGTGTTGCCTTTTTTTCTGAGCCTTAGATTTCTTGTTTGTAAACTGAGGGCATGTAGTAGGAGGACTCCTCTTGAGCTTCCATTTCTGTAAGATGGAATTTTTGAATGTTATCCTTCAAAAACCATAAGACTGTGTGCCAGTTAACGAGAACAAATGAGTAGAGTGCTCACCACAGTACCACTTGTGGAATAAATAATAGGTAATTGTAAGACACTATCATCATCAGCTACTACTAATCAGTTCTGTCTTCCTGGATAAGAAGCATGGAACAGAGAGAAAGCTGCACTGACGTGGGTTTGGAGATATATACTCCTACACAGAAACTGTATTTTCTCTCAGGGAACTGTTTTCTTTTCTTTAGACGGAGCTTTCAGCCACACTGTGTTCTCAAGTAGCACCATTCTCCCGCACTAGTATCTTAGAAGACTAAGGACTGTGTATGACTTACTGCTTTGCTCTCCATCAATAAATTGAGGATAATAATAACCCTCACCTTGGCTGGTTGACTGATGTATAAAATGAGCTCATGTTGAAGAAAGCTCTTGGTAAATTACAAAGTGCTATAAAGTATGAATTATTACTGTGATCATTCTATTGCAAGCATTTCATAAACAATACAGGAAATTAAGGACAGATACCTCTGGTATTCAGAAAGCATTTAACTCTTAAGTATATAGCTATAAACTATCAGCAGATTGGCTTGGAAATGCCCATTCAGAGCCACTCTAGCAGGGGCAGTGCTGTGGACACCAGCGGGCAGCAGGACCCAATAGGGTAGCTGTAACAGCCCTGGAACAGCAGCTTCAGACAAGCTTTGTGACTCTGAGCCCAATTACCCAAGGCAGTCTGAACCGGATGTCCCTCATTTGTAAAATAGAGGTAGCAATAACTACCTCATTCAGTTACTGTGAGGAGTAAATAAGATGAGTCACAAAGCCCAGGGCACATTTCCTAGTGTTTTTCTTTCCCTTTAGCCCTCTCAGGGAAACACTCATCAGAGTTAGAGCCCTTGACATCTCCCTGAAGGTCGCTGCCCCTTGGTCTGCAGACTCACTCCCAGCACCTCACTGGCCCTCCAGGATCAGTTACAACATAGGTGGGTCTTTGCGGATTCCAGTGTCTCTTCTTGATAAATGGGGCAGGAGGGAGAGATAAGAATAGGAAGAAACAGTCCAGTCCTGAATTCCTGGCCACATCCCTCTGATGGTGAAGGAGATAATGAGAGGCTAACTAAATTCCAAAGACTCTTCATGACCGGCCAGCTCAATCCGGCTAGTCCTGCTACAGCTATGTCAAGATTACCTAGATGATGAACAAGAGATATGTAAATTTGATCTTAACATTATTAAATTCTAGAGATCTGAGGTTTATTTATTTATTTATTTATTTATTTATTTTCCAGTACTGGGAACTGAACTCACGACCTTGTGCTTGCCAGGCAGGCACTGTGCCGCTCCGCTAAATCCCCAGTCCTCAGGGGTTTAATACCATTAATAATGACAGTTTTATCGGGCATTTATTACAAGCTATTAATAATGGTTAATGCTCCATAAGGATTATTTCCTACAATCCTCAGATCAATCCAGGGAGAAATGTTCTGTATTTTTACCCATATTTTCCAGAGGGGAATGCACGGTAAGGAAGAAGAGAATCTTGTCTGAGGCAGCACCTTTCCATTTGCAGGGAACAAATGTCCTGTGAGTGGGAGGCCTCGGGGGATACCTGGCATCGTGGCATCTCTATCCATCTAACTCAGTCTGCACTTTGCCCTTCCCTGGCTACATTAGTTTCTTGGGATTGCCATGGTACCAAGTATCACAAACTCCAGGCTTAAAAACAGAAATTTAGTGCCTCAGAGACCTGGATGCTAGAACTCCAATATAAAAGAGTAGGCAATCAGTTCCTTCTGAAGACTATGAATGAAAATCTATTTTATGCTTCCTCCTTGCTTCTGGAAGCTTCAAACTTTTCTTGGCTTGTAAGTGATCTTCTCCTTGTGTCAAAATTTCTCCTTTTTGAAGAATATCCCTCATCATGAATTAGAGCCCAACCTTAGTAACTTTGTCTTACCTTGACCGTCTACAAAGACTGTATTTCCAAATCAGACCCGTTTACAGATAGTGGGGGTCAACATCTGCTTGTGAGACACAATTCAACATGTGATACCATCTAAACCCATTTCTAGAAGTATCCCTTTAGCTAAAACGTATGCAAATGTCATTTTCTTTTATCTCATATATTCATTCAACAAATACTTATTGAGTGCTGCTTGTATGTCTGCTACCATGCTACCCACTGAAGATATGCTGATGAACAAAGCAGCTGATAATGCTCATCCTCTTGGAGCTGATGACGCAGTCTTGGAGAATTGTAGATTGTCACAGAACTGCAGTTGAACCTTTTATCATTCCATCCAAGTGGCTCATGTGAAGGGAAAAGTGGGTGCAGCTTCCTTGCTCTGAGTAAACCTATAGAGAACATAACCAGAAGACAAATATTAATATTTGATTAACTTTATTTGCGTGTGCATAGCTCCAGTCCATCCACTGATTTGCAAAATGGCTTGCCATCTCTCAAAGCCCATATGTGTTTTCCGCTAGTTTACTGGTGGGGTCCTCACGGGCTTCCCAGACCAGGCCCGTAAGCTCAGAGATTTTAGCCAGGGTGTATCACATATTAGAAGGGAGAACAATTAGCCCGTGCTCTGCTTAATTAAGCCTCACTTAATGGGCAAACGTTTCCTTTAACAGGCTTGCTGTCACTTCATCAGTTATTTAAGGCAGTTCATTTCACACCAGGAGGGAAAAGAGAGAAAGTAAAAGAAAAAAAAAATTCATTTGCTCAAACTCAATTGGTCTGAGGAGAAGCGTGTCTGTCTAGAAGATGCCTAATTGCTGCTGTGATCCTGTGCTTATTCTCTGTTTAGTCCCAGCCTTCTTATTGAAACGCTAATCAGGGTGAGGTCTCACCTCTTGATGAATGATTTTGTAAAAACTTGATATTCCTCATCTTAGCTAGGCATGCCCGCATGCAAGCATAATGCCGCTGCGACTGAATGGGAAGATAACTAATGCCCTTAATTTTGCAAAGAGGGCTGTGATTTGGTACATACAGTACAGATCAGGGGAAATCAGAATAAAATTAATTTCCTTCTTTGCATAAGCACTGCCTGTGTTTTATCAGGAGCCACTTTTCTTTGGCTTTTTTTGCTGGAGAGGTGGAGAACGCTTGGCACATGCATGTGGGCTTATTTCTTATACGTGGGGTCAAATTGAGGCTATGCCATTTTATCTGACATTAGAACTTAGTGAATCTAAAGTTCTCTGACTCGCTGTTGCATTTGTCATGTTAAGACTAATTCTCCCTGCTTCACAAGAGTGTAAAGATTAAGGGTCAAGTTTTTAGCTCTAAGTTTAGCCTTGTAGTTATACAAGACATTAATTTCCCTTTCCCTATGTTCCTTGTTCCCTCATTCACCAACTCTTGAGAGTGGGACAAAGATATTTAGTTTTCCCCAAAGTTGTACAGACCTATCCAGTATTTGAGTGATAGACAACTCTGTTCTTCTAAGTTTGAAAAGCTAAATAATTCAAAAGGACATCCATTTATTTTGACTGAGTGAGGCCCAAATCATGGAACACATATATTCTGCGTGGTTACCTGAGTTGCTACTGTTTCACCTTATATGCTTCAGTATAGATCTAATGTTAATCACTTGGCTGCATTTATATTGCTCAAACAGTAAAAATCATCGCTGCTGTTGCATTTACTATTTTATTATTGGTGTAAGTGTTTATTTCTACCATCTGCCTGCATTTCCTACCTCACTCCTTTCTTCTTTCCTGAAAAGTCAGTCCCTATGATTTCACAGCTGCTAATTCCTGTGATTCCCTGAACAGAGGCCCAAATTTCAAGTCTAAGATATTTGTCTGTGCTGTTACCCCTGCTTGGACTGTTGCCCCTCACCTTGAATATTTGGTTCATTTGTATATGTGCGCTGCAAGACTAAATTCAGACTTACTGGCTTATCTACTAAATCTTCCATGACCCACACTCCCTCTTGGTATCTTGGTTTGTATGGCACCCCTCTGAGCTCTTCAGGAACCCCAAAAGCACTTTTCACACTGTATTTACAGTCACCCACTTTGCTTGTTTTGTTTTATGCTGCCCCTCAGTGTGCCAAGGCCACTGTTAAGCTACCTTCGAATATCATGACAATGTTGTCTTCTTGGGGTGCCGCGGCTTAATACAATGGCGGGTCCCCCACCCATATGGGGGGGTTGATGGGCACAGTTCTGTTACTTTTTGGAGCATATGAATACACACCCATGAGTGCTGCATTCTGCAAAGCCCTTGCAAGTTTCCCACTAATCCAGTGTGGTACATGCTCCTCATATAAATGATAGTCTCTCCAGGATTTGGGTATTAGTTGTTTTTTGAAAACCAGTGTCAACTCTTGAAGATGAAAGAGAACATTAGCCCTAATTCCTCAATCAATTAACACCACAGATAATCCTTTCATCCTTAGGCCCTTTACATTGTAGGTCACCTGTCAATAGGGAAGGCTCTGTTCTCCCTTCTCTGGAGGAATCAGAGATTCTAGCCTGGATTTCTCTGACCTCAGCTCCATTGATGTTAAAATTTGCCAAACTGCCAGCAGTTCTCCGTATGTGATCTCCTTTTGTCCCAGGATGCTGCTTCTTAGAGGACCAAGTGAAAGTGTTCTCAGTTCCCAGAGATGAGAGAGAATTAGAAAGCAAACGATTCTGGACTTTAGAATACAAAATAATTTGGAGCTTGAACATTGACTCACCTAGTTCAGTTCATTATTTTGATAGATGAGTTCCCACCAGGATTGCTAGACAAAATATAGGGCTCTAGAGAGATTTAAATTTCAAATACATAACAAATAGTTGTCTTAACATAAATCCCTCCCATCAAGTATGTATGGACATACTTAAATCAATCAGACAAACAAATAAACAAACAAAAAAGCAAGAAGTCATTGCCTATTGAAAGTCAAGTTTAGAAGTATCTCATTTTAATTTGCTAAATCTAACTCCTCTAGTTCCCACACATGTTAATGACTTGTTCATTATTATAAGAGAGACTTGGTATATTAGTATAACAGAGTTTGAGCCATTGTCCAGGCTTTATAAGTCCCAGACTAATATTTATTTATTTATTTAGTCTTTTTGAGACAGGGTCTCACCATGCAGTTCAGGCTGGCCTTGAGCTTACTTTGTAGCCTCGGCTGGTCTCAAACTTGCAACAACCCTCCTGCCTCAACCTCCCAAGTGCTGGGATTACAGGCGTGCACCACCACGCCCAGTTTAGTATTTATTTTTGAAGTTTAGTGACTAAGAGAAATTGTTTACCCTGTCTCCAAATGCTTTTTTGCAAATATGTGATGAATTGCTAGGTACTGTATCATTAGAAAAACAAGCCTTGGTTTCACATGGGATCCAACTCTGTGGACATCAGCCATGTTAAGATAGCTTCATCAAGAGTATTTGTGCCATAATTCTGTCAATTTGTTATACCAGTCTGACTGAAAATATCAAGTGAGTTCCCATTAAGGCCAGGACCTCTCTGAGAAAAAAATACTGGAGGTTTTATCTGTGTAGGGCACTGAGAGGTTAATGAAAGTAAATCTTTTTTTTTGTTTGTTTGTTTGTTTTTGTTTTTTCTCCGGTACCGGGAACCGAACTCACGACCTTGCGCTTGCCAGGCAGCCGCTTTTGCCGCTGAGCTAAATCCCCAGCCCCCTAATGAAAGTAAATCTACTGAGGATCATCAAAACCACATAATAGAGTAAGGGCAAGTAATTTGCTTTAAAGATATTCCTGTGACCAGCATACATGGTGTCCAGTTGTCTCCCGTATGTATACTCCATTCTCTATGCTTACTGAAGAACTGATTGAAAATTCTCCGGCCAGTTGTAAGTGAAAGAACTGTCGCTCTTCCACTATAATTCAAATTTCTCCTCATCGTGTTTTCTTTATTCCAGGATGGCTTCACTCAGAAAGAAGAAAATAAATCACATCTTTATGTCAAAATATTTATTATTCTTTGTGGAAAAGAAGTTCACCTTTTCTTCCTCATCTGTTTGGAGTTCAGTATCATTGCCAAGTTTTTGATTTGTAATTATTTGAAGAAGACTTTGCTAGTTTTAAATATATGTTTGTCAAAACATCTGCTCTGTTTCCAGGAACATTTCCTCTGGCTTTTCATGTAGATACTGACCATGCTTCATGCTGAATTTTCTCACAGTGCTACCTCTCTACCCCTCCTTGTGTCAGAAAACCAATACTTTGCTCTCTTCATGGTAATCTGTCAGTTAGGGTGCTGTTAACACTTATACCATTTCTCCTAAGCAGGAAGTTCTTTTTGAATTTTTCCTTTCATTAAAGAGAAACATTTTATTGTGGTAGGAATACTTAACAGGAGTCCTGCCATTGTAATAGAGTATGCAATTCAGTCTTATTTATTAGAGATACAGTGCTATATAGCAGATCCCTAGATCATATTTAGCTTGTTTTACTGAAACTTGATAACTGTTGATTAGTGAATTAGTAATTCCCCATTTCTCTGTGTCCCTAAGCCTAAGCAACCACCATTTCACCTTTTATTATGTATTACTATGTATTCGAATGTTTTAGTCATACAAGTGGGATCGGACAGTATTTGCCTTTGTGTGTCTAGGTTATTTCACTCCACCCATATTCTCAAGGTTACTCTATTTGTTGCATATTCCACAGAAATGGTTACCCCAGTGCCTAGAGGTGGGCATCTGTTGAAGGGAGCTGCACAAATTGATGAGGTACTGATATAACAAAATGATTTACATGATGTAGCAGAGGTGGGCTCAGGTCAACTTTTAAAAAGTTGCATTCTGCAGCATCCTGCAAAGATTCAGCCACAGGGGCAGCTACAGTGTAGAGGAAAGGGAGGCACAGGCACACAGTGGGGTGAGAGTGGGATGTGTAGTTATAACAACTCCAAGGCTGCAGACACTATTAAGATTGAAGAATACTTGATTTAAGTTTGTCCAAAAATTGTTCTTCAGGGACAGTGCACAGTTACACAGGAGATCTATAGATACAGGCAGGAAACAGCATCATTTACTGTCTTCTCGGCCCAGGTAGAAGTCGCACCTCAGGCGGTAGGCAAATATGCCAGTGGTAGGAGCAGAGTCCAGGAAGAAATCCTGGCATGTCTTAAACAGGATCTTAAAGCCATGAGCAGTGAGACCGCTACTCTCAGCAAATGAATAGTAACAAACAGTGGGTTTCCCAGGAAATGAGGCATAGACTTGTGATGAGAAGAGCGTGGCCACAGAGGAAACATGAGGCAGAAGCTACAGTGTCTGCTTCCCATTTCTGTCTTTCAGAATTATACCTACATTCTTCTGGACCTTGGCCCTCTCTCCTTTCTTTGTGAAGTGGCCCTTTCATCCTGAGTATATTTTTGACTTCTTTTTCTGTTTACATGTCATTTGCTTAATGAACTCTGGAACTGTTAGTCACTTTCTGTCTCTGCAGATTTGTTATATCAACTCTGTCAGGTGCTAAATTCCTCCCCTCTTTGTGAGTGTTATCTGAGCTAAGTCAGGATGCTGGGAACTAAATCCTGAGACATCTTATACTATCTAGAGGTAGAAGATGCAGAAGGTGAAAGTTAGGCTTTGGGATTGCAGAGAGTCCAAGTAAATGTCACAGTTGAATTCAGAAGCAGGAATAGCCTCAGTGGTCCTGACATGTTTCTGTGATTTCACAGGAAGCCTACCTGAGATACAAGGATAGACATTTCTATGATGGATATCTGAGCAGGAAAGCAGCAAGTTCTTGTTAGCAGATTCCATGGCTTATAGTAACTGTGCTTTATCATTCTTTCTTCATCTACTCTGGCTGACTGGGACAGTTGTGGTTTGAAACAACATACCCTTAGAGAGTAACACTGCAGAATCCTCTGTGCCCAGTCAGTGGTGCCATGGGTTGCAGATTTAGCCTTCTGGTAAACCTCTTTAGAAGGAGCTGCAATTTGTCAATAGTGTGTTAGAACTTTGAGAGCAAGGGCAAAACACAACCTTAGACACATATGATTTTCCTAGAAAAATATTATGTCTCTAACACTACGAATTTCTTGAATGACATAGCCAATCTCTTTGACAATGTTTAGCGCATGATGTATAACAGAGCTGTCTCCTATTAGGCTGGTTCCACTTGTTAGGAGATATTTATCACCAGGTTGGCTTCCTACAGTTCACCACACTGCTTACATTTTCTTACTTATTAGCACCTTTTTTTTTAAGATTTAGGTACGGAAGGATGTAGAGCAAAATTCTGTCCTTAGGTGAAAAATGTTATCAGAGAGGGGTTTGAAAATCATGATTCATTCATTTGGGGACTAATTGGAAGAGATGGGCAGAGTAGAGAACATCTGTGGAAGGATGAGTACTATTTTTCTAAGTAAGTGGAAAGAACTGATCCTATTTGAATGGGAATGTTAAAGCCTGTTGGGAAATGCCTAATCTGTAAATACTGTACCGAACTCTTAGTTCCTGGAGGGCAAAGAATGTGCTTAACAAAATTCTTAACATTTGGCTACTGCAGAAAACCTAGTCTCCACTAATATTTCTTAAATAGTTGCCTTATATCAAAAGGGTTAGCTGACTTCTGAGCATCTCCAGAAAGTAAAATTTAGAATTCCAAAGAAATAGATTTTACCACAGTATGAAAGGGTAGAAGGGGAGGCCTTCCAAGTGGGACATAAATAGCTTCAGAAGTACTTTACTCCCTTGTTGCTTTATCTGGACAGTGGAGGCAATAATATTGACATCACAAAGGTGTGAGAAACAGACTATTGAAAATGTATGTAGGACATGGCACACCATCTGCCACATAGAATGCCTTTAGTGAAAATAAGGTAATTAATAGATGGTAGCTCACTAACAAATATGTCCACCAATGGATGGAGATGTTTCAGGCTGAGAGCTAATGGATGATTACTGACTTGACAAGATGAACTCCTGGGACTCATCTGACTAGAAGAGCTCACATCTTTTTCCCAGAAGCTTTTGTCTGTTCTTCCCATGATCCATTCTCATCCCTTCTCCAAGAGTTTATGCACAGGGACTTCAGTCCTATAGCCCCATTGATTCTGTGATTTAAAATGTAACATCTTTGCCTGTTGGAATCAGTCATTGTTCCTCTTTCCACCAAAAACACCATCCATTTACCAAAGAGCTAAAATCAGGGTCCTCAGTGTCAACAGTAAAGAATCCCATTGGATCTAGGGGAAAAAAATGTCCATATTCATAAAAGGGACCAATTTGTCGTATTGGGCAAATTTCACATGGTTATCAGAGAAAAGGAAAGAATCACATATCCTTTCTGTACTAATAAAATACAATTTACATTTATCTACAATCCTCACTGCTGAAGGTTAAAAGCCAAAGCTTTTAAAATTAGCTAAAGAAATCTTAAGTTGCCACTGGTGTCAGCATTTCATCATCCTTATCCTCACCTGTGTAGCCTGCATTATGCTTTCATAAAGAGCCTCCCAATCCATTATCTCATTCGACCCTCAAATTAACTTGGAGGCAAAGGAGGTCAGCCATCGTTCCTCCTTTTCTTCATAAAAGCAAACAGACTCAAGAGTGGTAAAGTGAGATGTCAGTTGTCAGTGGTCGCATGATTTCTTGAGCTGAGGCCTCCTCCCTGTGCCAGGAGATTATGGGCATTGAAGCAGGAATTTACTAGCCTGCTGCTGGAGTGAGACTGGAAGTCTGTTAGGTATCAAGATATCACAAACCGTTTTGTTTTTTCTTTATTTTTTATAAAGAGCAGAGTTACTTTTTGAAGCGAAATTTTGTTGAATCCAGCTCTCTGTTTTGTTTGTTGTGGAATATGGGGCCAGTGGAGCCAGCTGCGTATACCCATTGTCACCCTCCATCTTGTGACTTTTTAAATTTAATTTTATTAGTACATATTTGCAGCTCATACAGTGTATTATTGTCTTGGGGAATGGCTACATGTGGGGGAGGGCAAGGAAAAGGGGATTAGGGAGAGAAAACAAACAAGTTGTAACATCTCTTGATTTTCGAGAGTATTATGCTAATCACATTTGGAGAGCTGCCCATGATGCCCAACCTTTCATTTCAGATGGAAAAACTAAAGTCAAGATTTTTGGGCTTTATGCAGTTAGTGTTAGGTCTTTGAATGCTTAGTGCAGTGTTCTTTTTACACCTTCTATCATCACACAAACAAATTCTGTATGGTTCCAATGATGAGTTTTAGTGCTGACTAATACAACTTTTTACAGTGGTGGAAAGGACCACTTGAAATGAAATGAGCATACTGAGAATTTCAAAGGGGATTAGTACATGGAGAAACTTTTTGCTAAAACTCAATGAAACTTAAAACTCAAAAGGCACAGTT
Source organism: Chinchilla lanigera (assembly GCF_000276665.1). Taxonomy (NCBI): domain Eukaryota; kingdom Metazoa; phylum Chordata; class Mammalia; order Rodentia; family Chinchillidae; genus Chinchilla; species Chinchilla lanigera. Next base: position 21,682,591 of record NW_004955433.1, on the reverse strand, counting down.
ACCTGCTGCTACCTTGTTGGCCAGTGTCACTCCAAAGCACTGTATCTCAACTGTAGATGTACATTAGAATCACCTGGCAACTTTATAGATACTGTATTCTGGGTTCCATTGATTTTATTTGGTGTAGAGTAAGGACAATGAATGTGCAAGGTTTACCAGTTGGTTCTGGTGCTCAGTTCAGATGTAAAACACTAGTCTATATATTTAGTTCCAAGAGGGCAGGAATAATGTCAGTTCTAGACTCCACTGTCCCTGGGGGGAAGGAATTCAGTGAGGAGTTAGCTATTATGCAAAATATTGCAGAATTAGTATAACCTGGGGAAGAGGAAGATGAAATCAAGAGCAATGAATTACTGAAAATGCCATGATTAAATTTTAAAGGACAATATGTTTCAAAGGAAAGGAAATGGTCAGTTCTACCTGACAGAAGTCAGTGAGAGAGGGTGTCCTGACAATAATGATTCTGGTAATAAATTAAAAATAAGTTTTTTTTTCTTTTTCTAGAAATGCATCTAGAGCAATAGATGTTTCCATGTGGCCAGCTAAAATTGATGTCTGTAATTCTCAATAAGATTAACCTGGCATTATGAAAAATTTAATTAGCTGAACCATATCATTTGAGACCCACAAAGGCACTTGACATTGCCATTGACAGTCCCACCTATCTGAGAATGTGTGGTAAATGCCTCAAAAGGTCTTTCACATACAAGATACTTGACTAATTTGCTACATCCCATTATTTTTCTGTTATCCTTCACATTTTAAAAGAGCCCATCCCTTCTGATAAATGGCACTGATATGCTGAAAGAAAGAATTAAGCTTCAAAGATTGTATTATTTGAAGCAACAATAAGATGACTATGAGGCTATTGTTGGTATCTGCTTCCTAAAAATAAAAGGGCTGGGGAACCTTCTACATCTAGATACACAAAAAAACCCATTAAAAATGCAGTAGGGTTTCCTTTGCTCTTAGCATGACAGTGGTGCAAGTCATTGCTTTAGGAAAGAGTTCTCCTGAATAGCCTAGTTAGACTCTGGGGAAAATCAAGTTTTCCGTAATTGGAAGCACCATGACTCTATGTACACCTCAGTCCTATTTGGTGGCATCTACACCTTCTGATTGAGCTGGGAAGGTGCATGTGGATCTCAGTGGAAGGGAAAGTGACAGGCTGCACTTCCCAGAATTGTAAAGCCTCTGGGCTCAGATGATCGGAAGCAATCTCTCCCTTGGCTTTAGTAATTATTTCAAAAGACTACATTAAGCCATTGTCAGTTATTAAGGCCACTTTGGGACAATTTCTCCTTCAGTGTTTATAAATAAAAAACCAGACTGACAGTGGTTCTCTACAGGATGTTATATTCCAGAGAGTATATGCAGATATTGTCCCTGTCCTGTTCTCCTCTGACAGGTTATTTAAGAAGTCTTTTTCCCTTATTGAAACTGATCTGTTTGGTTTCATAGAAATGGTTTAAGAGGGAAGACTGTTTTTAAAAGCAGGTTTTGGGGAGAGAGGAAAAGGTAGACCTATAAAAATTATCTTTCTCATCTCCCTCTCCCTTTGTTTTTCCTCTATATGCTAAAGCATTGAGATTCTTCTACCATTATCTTTATGATTCTGGGTAAGTTATTTACCTCTGTATATAAGGTTTCCTATTTGTATATTAAAATTCAAGACTAATAGATCAAGGTCCCTACCTTGCATCTAATTCTGAATTTTGGAAACTTAGCAAGTTAACAAAGTCTCTAAACTTGAAAAAGAGAGTGTGAGTCTGCACTCAGAGCTTGCTCCATCCCCTCTGGGACACAGGGCCTCCTAGAGGAGTGTGAGTCTGTACTCTGTGCTTCCTCTACTGTCTCAGAGATGGTGGGGACTTTGAGAGGAGTGTAAGGACACACGCCTTTGTCAAGTAGACTGACAGGAACCCTGAGACCTGAAACACAGGACAACAGCCAGGTCCCAGGTGCACAGGTGCACACATGCGTTTGGAGGGCAAAGTAAGTGGAGAGAGCAGAAGCATGGAAGTGTCTTAAGCAGCAGTGAGGAGCTAGTGGCTGGACTCCAGAGAATTCCACCAGCAGAAGTCCATACAGTCCCAAGCCCCACATCCAGAGGCCAAGATTAGCGACATACCCAACACATTTCTGGGGTTAAATATGTATACTATCACAGACTGTAAAAATCAGAAGTATTTTATTATTTTCATTCTCCCTCGTTTGTCTGATTGGCTATCGCTCTCCTGTCTGGTTGGATGTCATCTAGTTTTCTTCTGTATTTTGTAGTTAGTTTTGTATGTGGTTTTCTTTTCCTTTTGCTCTCTCCTCTCTTTCTCTCCTTTCTTTCTTTTCTTTCTTTTCATCTGTTCATTTTCATTATCTTTCTCTTTTACCCTTCATTTTTTCAATGTTTAGGTTTCTTAATTTTTTTTCATTCTCTTCTATAGACCCACTTTCTCTCTTTCTTTAACTACTTTTTGAGTTTAAACTTTCAAGGGAGTAAATATTTTCCCTGCCCTTTCTTACTACTCCTTTGAATTTTATTTTATTCTTTCCCTCCTGTGTTCTCTAGTTTCCCAAAACTTGGGTGATCATCCTTTAATTTCCAGCCCTGACTCTACTCGGTTTGATCTCCTCACTCATCATTTCAGCCTGTCCTCTGACCATCTTAACCCTCCTGCTCCCAACAGAAGGGTGAAATTACCTGACTAAGGGGAAAATCATTGCATACAAGTGCACAGTATATGTTTGATTTTGTTACATAATGTCAGAGTTTACTCATGGTCAGAGGTAACAAGTTAATGGTTACCATAGTTTATAAATAGTGAATCTGTACTTGAAACTATTGTTATTACTAATTGTCCTACTTTAGTTAAGATTTCCTACATGTGATAAACAGTTTTCTCCCCTGAATGATAATGCTGTGACTGCATGAGGTCATAATCACCACCACAGCCCAGTACCAAAGGATTGGCAGCTGAGCCAAATAGTAATCTTGCATCCTTTACAAATTGGGAAGCTAGGGCCTTGGGATACCCATTAGAAGCCACCTGCATCTAGAAGACAGGCCTGAGGAATAAACACCGTCTAAGGAAACCTAAATACTAGTGATAAAGCTGTATATTATAAGAAACTGGCAAGTATGAGCATAGAAAACAAAATAGAAAAGAGAAAATAGAAAATGACAAGATGCAGAAGCAAAATGCTACCCCAGATTCCCAGCTCACACAGGACAAGCCCAGAGCTCAAGGAGATAGATGGAATTGGAAATCAAGCTCTGACATTTCCTAAAACAATAGCAGCAGAAGTGAAAAAACAAGTGGAAAAAGCTATAGAGAAAATAATCACTCAGGTCCAGAAAGACATGATGCTTAAAATCAAAGATATTAGAGAAGACACAGAAAAAAGAATGAATGAGCTTAGAAAAATGATGGAAACAAATAATGTCCAGCATAGAAAAGAGATGGAATCCATGAAACAGATCCAAACAGAAATTCAAGAGTTTAAAATCTTTATTGACAGTACATGCAACATGTTGTATGAAGGAGAGGATAGGATTTCAGATCTTGAAAACAGAATTACAGCTAGTGATAATGGATAGAAAGACATCTTAAAATTAGCAAGAATCCATGAATAAACAATCCAACAGCTACAAAATGAAGCAAAGAAGAATAACATAACTCTGACTGGGGTCAATGAAAAATCTGGAGACAGCACAAATGACATAAAAAAATCATCTCAGAAATAAAGGCAGAAAACTTCCCAAGTATGGAAAAAGAATTTGACAAACAAATAAATGAAGCATTTAGAACTCCAAACATTCCTGACCAAAGTAAAACTACGCCAGGACATATAATAGTCAAGATTCCAGATATTCAGCACAAAACCAGAATATTAACAGCTGTTAGAGAAAAGAAACAGATCACCTATAAAGGAAAACCCATTAGAATCATGGCAGACATCTCAACACAGATCCACAAGTCATGAAGAACTTGGAGTGAAGTATTTCAGGTCCTGAAAGTAAACAACTTCCAACCCAGACTGATGTAACCTGCAAAATTATCTTTCAAACTTGATAGAGAAGTAAGATATTTCCATGACAAAGAACAATTGATGAGATTTATAAACACCAGCCAATGCTAAAAAGAGTACTAAAAAATATTCAAAACAGAGAGAAAAAATGACCACAATTCCAAGAACAGCAACAGAAACACTACCAGGCAGAGCAACTGATTAAACAGAGGGATAAAGCAGGGAACCAAATAGGAAAATACTGTGATCAAGATAAGCCAATACATATAAGTTATAAACATCAATGTAAATGGCCTCAATTCACCAATCAGAAGAAACAGACTAGCAGAGTGGATCAAGATACAAGATCCAACAATATGCTGTATACAAGAAACACATTTAATGTAAAAAGCAATTCATAGACTGAAAATCAAAGGATGAAAAACAGTCTTCCATGCAACTTGAGCTCCCCAAAAAGCAGGAGTAGCTTTTCATTTGCAGACAATGTCAACTTCAAACCATGAAAGATCAAGAGGGATAAAGAAGGTCACTACATACTTGTCAGGGAAAAACTTTAAAATGAAGAGACAACGGTCATAAATATATATGCACCAAATACAGGGGCACCAACTATATAAGATACTTATTAATAGATACTAAAAATCAAATAAGTAATAACACAATTGTAACAGGAGACCTCAATACCCCATTATCACAAAGAGACACTTCAACTGTACAAAAATCAGCCAAGAAATAGCAGAATTGAACCAAACCTGTGAACAAATGGACTTAGTGGATGTTTTTAGACTGTTCTACTTAGCATCATAAGAATACATGTTCTTCTCAGCTGCACATGGAATAGTTTCTAAAATAGACTGCATACTAGCCCACAGAACATGCGTAGGTAAATGCAAAAGAATTGAAATTATCCCATGCATAATATCTGACCATAGTGCAATGGAATTAGAAATTAATGGTAAAAGAAACCTTAAAATCTCCATAAACACATGGAAATTAAACAATAACCTCCTAAACAACCAATGGGTCACAGATGAAATAAAGGAAGCAGTTAAACAATATGTACAACTAAATGAGAATGCAGACACAGCATATTGGAACCAATGGGGTGCTATGAAAGCAGTCCTAAGAGGGAAATTTATAGTGGTGAATTCACACATCAAGAAATCAGAACAAGCATAAACAAACAACCTAATACTGAACCTCAAGCTTCTAGAAAAAGAAGGACAAGACAAATCCAAAACCCATAGAAGGGAGGAAATTATAAAGATCAGAGCAGAAATTAATGAAATGGAAACCAAGAAAACAATACAAAGGATAAATGAATTGAAGAGTTGGTTCTCTGAAAAAATAAATAAAATTGATAAACCCTTAGCAACCTTATCAAAAAAAGGAAAGAAAAGACTCAAGTTCATGCACTGAGGAATGATAAGGGTGAAGTCACTACATATCCTGTGGAAATTCAGAAGATCATCAATAAATACTTTGAAAATATGGACAGATTCCTAGATATATATGAATTACCAAAGCTAAATCAAGAAGATATAAAAATTCTCAATAAGACAATATCAGTTAATGAGATTGAAAATGTAATTAAAAACTCACTAACAAAGAAAGGCACAGGTTCTGATGGATTCACTGCTGAATTCTACAAAAAATTTAGAAAAGATCTAATGCCAATACTCTTCAAACTCTTTAATGAAATTGAAAGGAAAACAATACTCTAACTGTTTCCTGGAGGCAAGTACTATCTTGATATGAAAACCCGAGAAAAATCCAACCAAAAAAGAGAATTGCAGGCCAATCTCCTTAATGAACATAGATGCAATAATCCTTAGTAAGATACTAGCAAACAGAATTCAATAAATCATCAAGAAAGTTATACACCATGACCAGGTGGGATTTATCCCAGGAATGCAGGACTGATTCAACATACACAAATCACTAAATGTAATACACCATATAAACAGAGCCAGAGACAAAAATCACATGATCACCTCAATAGATGCAGAATAAGCTTTTGATGAATCCCAGCACTCATTCATGTTAAAAACCTTACAGAAAATGGGAATAGGTGGTCTTTATCTCAATCTCATAAAATCCGTCTATGACAAAGCAACAATCAACATCATACCAAAAAGACAAATACTGAAAGTTTTCACTCTAAAATCAGGAACAAGACAAGGATATCCACTATCACTACTTCCTTTCAATATAGTTCTGGAAACACTAGCAAGAGCAATTAGATAAGAGAGAGAAATAAAATGAATAAGGTAAGAAAAGAAGAAGTGAAATTATCATTACTTGCAGATGTCATTATACTCTACATAGAAGCCCCCAAAGTTCCAGCAAAAGACTCCTAGGGTCAATAATAAAATTCAGTTTGTGGCTGGATGCAAAATCAACACTCAGAAATCAATAGCATTCTTGTAAATAAATAACAAACTTATTGAGAGAAAAATCAGGGAAACTACATCCTGCACAGTAGCATGCAAAAAATGAAATACTTAGGAATCAATCTAACAAAGGAAGTAAAAGAATTATGTATTGAAAATGACAGTACTCTGAAAAAGGAGGTTGAAGAGGATATCAAAAAATGGAAAAATATCCCTTGCTCATGGATAGGAAGAACCAACATAGTAAAAATGACCATACTTCCAAAATTTTTATACAGATTTATTGCAATCCCAATCAAAACATTAGCATACCTCACAGAACTAGAGGAAATGTTCCTAAAATTCATCTGGAACCAGAAGAGGCATAGAATGGCAAAGGCCATCCTGGGCAATAAAGATGAGTCAGAAGGCATCATAATCCCTGACTTGAAATTATACTACAGAGGTACTGTGATAAAATCGACAGATGCTATAGATTAGAAGATGTGGACACAGCTACCAGCACACTCAGCCACCTTATGTTTGACAAAGGGATCAAACATGTTTACTGAAAAAAGATAGCCCCCTTAATAAATGGTGCTAGAAAAACTGCTCTCCACATGCCAAAGACTGAAATTAGACCTGTGTCTATCACCATGCACTAAAGTCAAAATGGATCAAAGATTATTAAAGCAGAAGCACCAAATCTACTGGAAGAGAAAGTAGGTAAAAATCTTGAAGACATAGGAGTTAGTAGGGTCTTCATGAACAAAACCCAAACTGCATGGGAAATACTTCAAAGAATCAACAACTGGGATCTCATCCTATTAAAAAACTTTTATACTTCAAAAGAAATCACCAATAGAGTGAAAAGGTAACCCACAGAGTGGGAAAACATTTTATCTAACTGTCATTTAGACAAAAGACTTATATCTACAACATATAAAGAATTTAAAAAAGCAGGCCCCCAGAATTCAAAGACCTAGTCCAAAAATGAGCATCTGAGATGAATATGTACTTCTCAGATGAATAAATACAAATGGCAAATAAATACATGAAAAATGTTCAACATCTTTAGTCATTCAAGAGATGCAAATTAAAACAGCACTGAGATTCCTTCTCACCTCAGAAGGAATGGCTACCATCAAGAGATCAATGAACAGCAAATACTGGAGGGGCTGTAGGGAAAAAAGGAACCCTTCTTCAGTGTTGGTGGCAATGTAGACTGGTGTAATCGCTTTGGAAATCAGTCTGGAGATTCCTCAAAAAATTAGAATTAGAGGCCTCATTTAAGCCAGCTATTCACCTTCTAGATTTTTTCTAGAAGAATTAAAAACATCATACTATGGCAATATATGTGCACCCATGTTTATAGCAGCATAATTCATCTGGATCATAGCAAAATCTTGGAAACAATCCAAATGCCCATCAACTGAGGAGTAGATAAAAAAGATGTGGTATTTTCATACAGTGGAGTATTACTCAGCTATAAAGGATGATAAATTCAAGGCTTTTATAGGTAAATGGATGCAAGTAGAGACCATACTCATAAGTGAAATAAATCAGACCCACATGTGTAAACACCATATTATCTCCCTTTTGTAAGAACCTGAAATAAAATCTGAAAGGTACTATAGATATTGTGAAAGGGAAATAAACTGCTCACTAGGAAAGAATAACTGGGATGAGGGAAAGGAGAAAAGAAAGAAAGAAGGAAGGGAAAAATATATGTGTATATAGACAAGATAGCTGAGATAATTGTACTACTAATTTCTATAGATTCATTGAAAGGAACAGATACTGTTTAATTGTTTGATCCATCTTGCATACCTATATCTAGTAATCTGAGGAACTACTCTGAAGATAACAATAAGTAATGCAACAACCGTTGCTGATTTCCTGTCATCTTGTTTGAAATGCTGTATCATTTTTATAGTTTTTGTGTTGTATTGTTTTTGTCATTTTGTTGTTCTTTTTTCTGTAAAATAAAAAAAACAAAGAAATAAACTTGAAAGGGAAATGCTTGCATTGATAATACCTGTTCTTGGGAGTAATTTGGAACCAACCTTTGAGTGTCTGCATCCACTGTCTTCACAGATTAAAATGCTCGAACCTTGATGTTCTTTGTTTCCAAATCAGTACTGCTGATGGGAAAGGTGTTGTAATCCTCTCCTTCTCTTCACACAGTTGCATCCTCCTCCCTCCTCCTCAGTCAGTTCAGTTCTCAGGGCCTCCACAACTTGCCTGCTTTCTAGAAAGGCCCATTTCTTACACCTGTGTGTTATTTTTCTAGTTCATAATTCCTCTCACAGGTTCAGTGAGATATTGTGATGCCTTTGGGAAGTCTTCCTGATTAGATACTCTCCACTGTCAAGATGCTTTAGAGTCTTCTAATTCTGCATGATCCCATATGTGGCTACCAAGCTATTGAAATATGGTTCTTCTGAGCTGTGCTTTCAGGGGTGTTATGGTTTAAATGAGAACATTCTTCAAAAGCCTCATGTGTTCAAAGATGGGGCTTTTGTTAGGTGACTGGATAATAGGAACACTATAACTGACTTGGTATCAGGAGGTAGGGTCTGGTCTGAAGAGATGGGGGACTGGGCAGTGACCTGGAAGGGAATATCTCCTTCCTGGTTCCTTCCTTTTCTCTTTGCTTTCTGGTGACCATGACCTGAGCGACTTTTCTTCTGCTGTCCCCTCTGTTGTCCTGTGTCTCCCTTAGAGCTGGTGGACTCTGGACCAAAACAGTGAGCCAAAATAAACCTCTCCTCCTTTAAGTTGTGGATATTGGGTGTTGTGTCCCAGCAATGGAAAAAGTAATTAAAACAGGTATAAAATACACACTGCACAAAAACAAATAAGACAGGCCAATGATTTATATGTGGACTTCATGTTGAAATGACACAACTTGGAGCATACTGGCTTAAAGATATCATATTGTTAAAATTAGTTTCACTGGTTTTTGAGCTTTCTAAGAACCATGTCTTCTAGAAAATTCCAATTACACATGTGACACATCTTATATTTTTACTGGACAGCCCTGGCCTACTGTAGCTCAGCCTCTCATACACATCTGTCATTACATTAACAATCCCTATTAAAAGTATTCATTGCTTGTTTCCCTTTAATAGGCAGTGAATCCCCAGAGCTTTTCATGAGGCAAGTTCCACACTGTATCATTGAGCTCTGTTTGAGTCTTGCTTTAATAGACTTCCCCTTGCTTGGATGCTCACCACGTGGCAGGTACTATGCACAGTTCTCTCACCACATCACCTCTTTCCATCTTAGAATGCCTGCTTTGACACTGGTCCTATTGCATTGCCCATTTCTCAGTGTGGCAGCATGGAGATTTGTGGAGCTGAGTCACAGGTTCAGTGAGCTCTAATGCCTCAGCCCCTTCCGACTTCTGAGACTGTTCTGGTGTTTGTCACAGCTGCTGTGCCTTGCCTTAGCCTCTTGTTACGGTTTAAGGAGGAAGTGGCCCCAAGAGATGCATGCCTTGAGAGCTTCAATCCCAATTTAGCAATTGCCTTGCTAGACCAAGAGACGTGACGGGACTGAAAGAGTGCTGGCCTTACCAAGTAATCCAGTGGTGAGCTCATAGCAGAAGCCACTGTTGAGGAAAGTGGCTCATGGGGCCGTGACTATGAAGGCTAAATGTTGTCTGTGCTCCCCGCCTCTCTGTCTGGCTTGCACACTCCCTCTGCCTTCCATCTCCCATGGGGTGAGCAGCTTTTCTCTGTCACATTCTGCTGTCCCAATGTTTAGCCTCACTGCAGGCCCAGAAATAGTGAAGCCAGCTGACTCTAGCTGAAGAAATCATTAGCTAACATAAACTTTTCCTCCTTGAAGTTGATTTTCTCAGGGTTTTGTCTCAACAATGGAAAGCAGACTCTGACACCTTTGAGTCCATGGATCTTCTGATCAGAAATCTTACGTGCATTCCTATTGTCCAGAAGCACATTCACTGTTAATCCTAGGAATCAAGGCTTGTTACGTTAGCAGACTCAGCCAGCACTGTTCCCATTGTATTCCATATAAGTGAAGCTCCTGGCATTGTGTAAGGCAGGTTCTACCAGCTGACCCCAGACCATCCCAATTACAGAAACACCTACATTGCAGGAAGGTCAGTCTGTCATCAAAGTACAGACATACAGAAGATCCCTACAAGGCTAGTTCCAGCCTCCCCTTTTATAGAAGAAGAAACTTTGTCCCTAGGAAAGAAGTATTTTTTTTCCTAAGGTTGTGCAACTATTCACTCACAGAACCTGTGCAAAAGCATATGCATCTTGAAGTTTGGTCTACAGAACTTTCTATTGCCCCTGTGTTCTTTGGAAACTCAGAGGAGAGGAAGACATTTTCTACTGCTGAAGAAATCATCTCCATAGTTGCAGCATTTCACCTTTGACCAGATGATCTGCCTAACTTGCATCGTTATCATAGTTTCCTAGGTTTGCTCTTTTAGTGATAAAATCAAGACCTCAAGTTAGTTCATGTGCTGAAAGTTTATTGTCATCAGAGGGACAGATCAGTGTGTGCGGCTTTGTAGACATGCAGAAACAAGAGATCAATAAGGCTGGGAACATGGAGACAACAGAAGAAATGCCAGATTGCCAAGGTTTTCAAAGAACAGGGCACATATTTTGCAACTTGCATGGCTTAGGCACAGAGGCTATATTTCTTTTGGCTTTTTACCTGGCTTGTTCATAGCTTTGATTTAACTGAAACCTGGGCCATTAGATATCACCTTGTGGCTTCTTCATCTCTGAGGAACCTTAAATCCTGCCTGTTTCAGCTTCCTCACTGGAGAGGGTTCCTGCTTTCTTCCATTCAAAGTCCTCAGAGAATCTGATTCACCTAGCTTGTCATTTTGAGCCAGGTTGCACAGGTTGAAACAATCAGTGATCACAGTTGATTCAAGGTTTGCTTGTCACTGGAGTGGGCATGGTTCACTCAGCCATGCCTCAGAGCAGAGTGGAATGAAGCATGCAGTTTATTTAGAAAAGGCGGCTGGAGGCAGGTGTCAAGAGAGAGGACCGATATTTGAGGACATCACCTCCAGAGGTATGGACAGTGATTCCTCTGTGCTTTTCGTCTAGTCTTATTTGTACTGATTACATTATAGCATCATTCATTTCCTTAGACCAACGTCTCTTTATTGTTTGAGGATGGCCTGTGGGTCAGAGCTACTTTGACACCTATGCATCCCCAACATCCTGTCCTGGCCTGGCATTGTGGGAAACTATTGCCAAATGAAGGAATAGGCAAATAAAGAAAGCTTTGTGCATATTGACTGCTCAGAGACAAAGGGAGGTTTATATATATAGGCTTTTCATATCATAAATGATGTTACATTATGTTAAGCATCTGTTTATCATTGCCACTTTGCCCTAATCTTCCCTGAGGTAGTTTAGCTCATGTGAAGGAAAAATTTAAAATGAACTATATCTCTCTTTCCACACATTTATATCCAACATTTATTCATAGTCAGAGATAACATGCTGATAGTGTTATTTCCTGTATGTGTTGATGTATTTTATTCATCTCAGTGATTAACATTTAAAAATATTACAGTGAGAAAAAAACTCTGACGGATTGAATAGAGCACGAATAATAAATGCTTCATTGCACACATTGTACATAATAATTTTATCATTTGAAGATGATTTAATTACTCAGAGATAAATAACCACAGAATGATTCTACAACTACAGGGTCTGGGTCCTTACATTTGAATCCCCAGTGGTACCTTGTGGCCATGAGACTCTAAGCATATAAAGTCCAGGTGTACCTACTTAGAGAGTACATGGAATTCACATGTAACAAAGATTGTCATCCATATCAAATAAAATTAAGGAGGTGAATTTATCTTGAAGATGGATCATGCAAAAATCTGCTTGTACTGAAGAACAAGAAAATGACTGCTTGGAGTAGGAGAGCTAGGTAAAATATTCCAAAGCCAAGGGTGGGTTTTGCAATCACGCAGACTTGAATTTGAATTGTAGCACTTCCAGCTACTCATGCTGTACTTGAGTGAATTATTTTACAAGTGTAAGCTTCAGTTTTCTCACAAATAAAATCTAAATGACATTTTTATACAGTGATGGTTCAAAACCAATAAAATGGTATGTGCCAATCTCCTGAGCAAACTGCCCAAACTGGCATTCAGACCCAGGTTATCACAATATGCAGGCCGGAGATGATCTTCTCTCTTCCAAAGCTGAGCTTCTGTAGTCCTCTATTCTCCAGAAGCAAAGAATTAGGTTTACCTTTGGAGCAGTCCACTCACCTTTAGAGAATATCCCTATCTTTGACAAAAGGCCTTATTTATTGCATATTATAATATTTGACTTTGATACTAGATGGTAGAGCATATATCATAACCTTTTTGTATATATATATATATATATATATATATATATATATATATAGTATCTGAGAAGTGATTACCCAAAGCTTATTCCTTGCTCCAAGTGTGGAAATCAGGGATGAACATTTGTGATTCAATAATTCTTATGATACATCTTCTCCCTTTTCTCTGTGATTTTCACAGCCAAAGCATAATTTCTGTGATTTGACTTGAAATGAGAGACCAGCTCAGTGCTGAGTGATGAGATCTGAACGGGGAATAAAATATGCTTGAATTAATTTGCATAATAGAATCCGATTGGTTACAAAGCTGTGTTTGTTGAAGGGAAAACCAGAGTCCCTGAGCTCACCAACAAGGGCACATTACAGATACAGAATAGGATTTTGAGTTCTGGTGCAGGCCTGGGTAATATTCTTAATGTAATGATAACTTGTCTTTAGCTGTAAATTAGCTACCTGGAAATAAAAAGAATGGGTCAGCCTGTCTGATCCTTCCAGCTCTGTGGGGAGGAGAAAGCTGAAAAACCAAATCCACTTGCTTTTAGCTAAGTGCTTTCGTCTTTCTTTCTCTACCCGATAACAATTTTCAGCAGGAGTCCAAATATACTTAAACACCGGTATATGTCATTTTCTTTCACAGAGACAAAAGCAGGCATAGGGAGAGTTTTATGCTCAAGGCACAGTAGCTCATGACGGGCTATCTGCTCTCAAGATAGAGAGGTGAGCCTTCCACTTAGAGCCGGTGGTTTTGCAAATCCATTTTCCTGTCATGTTATTACTCCTGTGACTTCCAACAACATTTATTTTTCCCTCCAAGCGATGTGCTTCCATCGTAAAGTAAAATACTCCTATATGTTTTAGTGGAACCCCAATGCTTAGGCATCTTGGCATGCTGCTGGAAAGTGCTTTAATGGAAGGCTTGTTCAAGAACTACCTTGGGGGAGGTCTTTATTAAAACTAATTAGAACACTGATGTATTTCTCTAATTATTACCAATGTCAAGGTCTTCTTAGGAGGGTGGTCTCCTATTAATTTTCATGTGTGATTCCTGCAAAATCTCCAACCCTGAGCACATCAATCAGTTCTCTAGATCCTAGAAGTATATTTTTAAACGAAAGCAAAGTTCCCTGAGTACATCCTTTTAACCTGTACACTTAGAAATTGTGAAATGGGGATTTTAGAATAAAAAAGATTAACTTCCATACAATAGATAGATTGAAGCATGGTTTTACTGTGTTGTTGATGGATATGAATTGATGTGATTGCCTCCTGCTAATTCTCACTTTGGTCATTACTATGGAATATTTTCTCTTTCTGGTTAGTTTAATATTTAGGGGGATAGACTGTTTCCGCATCATATGTTAAACCTTAAAGTATTATCATGATAGGGCTATTGTATATCTATCAGGCTGTGTTTCTATGTTTGATCGTTTGCCTTCTCTCAGAGAAATAATATCAACTAGAATTTGAGGGGTAGAAGTACAGGACTAGACTCCAGCAAGAAGACTCAACCACAGCTCCTTCACTTGCTGGGCTGTTTAACCCGGGGCAAGTTGCTTTATTTTGATACACCACAAACTATTTACCTGTAAAGTGGAACTAATAATGTCACTATTTTGGGGGGAGGGGTATTGTGATAGTATATTGACTCAACTCATGGAAAGTCCTTATGAGAACGTTAGGCAGATACTATCTGATAAATGTTTACTATTATGAATATTTTCATTCTAATCACAGTATTGGTATCCATTAAATTCTGATAATGGCTTACTTCCCACATTCAGGCAGCTCATGGTTGCCATTTTTATCATAGTATCTGTATAATTTCCTCAATCACTTCAGAAACAAACAAATGTCATAAAATGATATTGTTTGTTCACTGTTTAGAATAGTTACTAGAGCCAGGTAGCGTAAGTTCGGATACCATCTCTGCTATTACTGGAGCCTAACCTAGCACAAGTTGCTTAATTTATCTAGGGCTCGGTTTCATTATTTAAAACAAGAAGATTCAAGGTACTCATTTATCCAGTTCTTACAGAAATCAATAGATGAGTTAATATTTGTCAGGTCTTCAGAAAAAAATAATTTGCTAAATAGATTTTCATTCTGAAAGTAAATAAACAAAAATGTTAAAATTTATCTGGCACAAAACTAAGACTAATCATTAAAATAACATATATTGTACACAGTTTTATAAGCACTTAAAACCGAATCTGATTAATTACTTTAAAGGCAAGTTGGCTTTGCTATTAACTGCAACATAACAAAATAGATAAATTTATCTTTTTAACAAAGGGTGAGGTTTGTTGTTTATTGGTCATATGGAAACTCTTAAACTCATTAGTATTAAGCTCGAATTTTTTTATACAGGGGAAAAAAAAGTCGTCATCTAGTTTCCACACTTCAGTGTCAGAAATAATTGTGCTTTACAGCAAAATGGCAGCCAGTAGAACGAAGTGCAGAAATATCAACTTTAATTAAGCCCTTTCTCTCATGTACACTTCACAGTTTATATGCAGGAATAATTTATCACCATGTGAATGAACACTTAATACTTGGCATGGTACAAAATGGGCATGGATCTTGCCGCACCATATGCTCTTTCCTTTTTCTTCCTTCTTCTAGAGCTTCCATAGATGCAGAACTCAGTGTGAATTCATCGTATGTGGTTTAAATCACACATTCGCATTTATGGATGGCCTGTTTTGAGCTCAGATATATACATCCAAGCATGGCATGGTGGTGCATGCCACCTGTAATCCCAGAACTCTACAAGGATGAGGCAGGAGAATATCTTGGGGAATGTAATTACTCACCAGACCTTGTATAAAAATAAAAAGCGTAAAAAAGGGCTATGGATGTAGCTTAGTGCAAAGGTTCTAGCCTCAATCCACAGTACCACCATCACCGCCACCACACACACACACAGAGAAAGGACAGTATGTCAAGTAAAAGAAATGCCTCACAATCTCTTTCCAGAACTCTAGCTATGAATATGAAGCTAGAAATTCTTGCAGAGAATTCTACTCAGTAGCTTTATTTTTGCAGAGGAAGAGGCAGAGAGATTTGAACAAGTTCGTGACATGCTTATGGCAGATTTCTGGCCAAATCTTTAGCTTCCTCTCTTAAACCCAGAGAGCTTGTTGCTTCCCATTGCCTCATTTGAGGATCTCTCCTCTGCTGGGGCCCCTCTCTGTGCTGTTTCCATGAAGTCTGTTTTGCTTGTTAAAAACAGCTTTTGATGTATTATTAAAAAGCTGAGTTTGAAGGTGAAGCTGTTAAATGATGACACTGCTTTCTAATTCGCCTCTTTCTCTCCCTCATCGTTTCCCACCCCGGTGTGTCTCTATACAACAAACACCAAAGTTTTGAACTCCTGCTCTTTGAAAAGTGACTAACAATACTGTCACAAAGTGTTACTGAGCATAGCGGTGGACACCTGAAATTAATTGTACATTGCAGCCTCCCTAGATAACATATTGTCATATTATAAGAAAAACAGAAAGGCTTGAGTTAGAGTCAACGACCCCAGAAATGAAGGAGTCTGTATCAACAAATTAGAATTCCTCCAATTCCCTTATTTTCTAGACCACTAAGACCAGATGCCTGTAAAATGTTGCATAACTCTGTTCCTCAATTTCTCTCTTGAGGAAAGTACATTACCGCCCTCTTCTGGGCATCCCTATTTGCAAGGCCAGGTCACCTTTGTCTGCTGAGACCTGAAGGCTTAGACTGTGGTACTCTGCGGGAAGAAGAAACCCAGCGCATGCCTTGTTCCCCACTCTATAAAAGTTCATATTATTTTCATTGTTCACAGAGGACCACGCAGACTCACATTGGTTGAGTGACATACACGAGGTCACTTAGATCATTAGATATACAAGTGGTATTCCAACCAACGTCTGTCTGATCTCTAAGTCTAGTTACCTTCCAGTATGCCAAGATGCGTATCCTCTCATTCCTGCTTCAGCCAAACTAGAAGGCGAAGAATAATGTTGTAGTAGTATTCCTAAAGTTCTCGTTGAGCTCGCCAATTCCGTGGAGACCCTCCAGTGTTGAAATGAAAGGACATTCTCAATATCAGTGCACATCCACGTCCTGAGACCCCTCACAGTAGTGACGGTAGAGGGTGATGTTGATGTAATCTCATTTCGGGAGCTGGCTTCATGACCGGAGTCTGGGTAGCACTGCTTAGACGGATGACGCTCTTCAAGCAAATTGTGGAGCTCCAAGGGAGGGGAGCAAACAAGAGAAGATACTAAGGGAAAAATTAAGTTTCCAGAACCAGGAATATTCTATACAGTGAAGAAAGAGAAATGAAAAATTGGAGAGAATGGGAGGGACTGTGAGGAATGCAGAAGGGTGAAATATATAAATGGCTTATCCTTGTTATTGAGGAATAGCTGCCTCATGGCTGGATATTAGAAACAAGACTTCTGGAGGGGTTATTTGGCATCCCGTTTTATTTTACTTGTCCTGGTTAGAGAGAGCTTATATTGTATCCTTTGTAAGGGCACCTTGGTAAGATAGGATATAGGACTGCTTGGGTGGTCCTCTGATCCAACAAGTAGATCTTGTCCATTAGCTCTATTGTATAGTTTTATTGGTCACTGTAGTCCTAATTGACACAAGAATGGGTCAATTTTAACTTTATCTATTTATTTCTCTAACAAAATGTCTTAGTGACATCATTATTCTTGGAATGCCCCTCACCCTCTCTTCTCTGGCAGCGTCCACTGACTACCTTCCTTAGATCTTGTAGTAATGCTAAGGTTTGGGGATATGCTGTCCTTTTTTTTTTCCATCTCTAGGTTTTGGATCATTCTCTCTCTTCTGTGTGCTGTCGCTTTAGGGCTGAGACCAGCCATCCCCTTCTCTAGAAAGTCTCACTTAACTGCTTAGCCTCTGTCATCCCAGGGTAGACCTGTGTCCTTTCCTGTGCTTCCATAATGTCCCATGTTTCTCTCTTACTAGAGCATAGTCAGGTATGGCTATGATCAATTATAACAACAGATTACTGCAGAGTGGTCTCTTAGAGCCCGTGTGTGAGAGACCAGGCACTGTGTGGAGTGACTTACAGACGTTGCTCATGTAAGCCTTGTGACAGTCTTGCAATACCATTCCTTTCTCCATTTCATAAATGAGCAAGCTGAGCTCAAAGAAGTCAATTTACCCAGCTCTGGCAAGTGGTAAAACTAATATTCAAATCTGATATTTGCTAATTGGTAATGAAATGAGGTGAGGATGAAGCCTGCAGCTAATCAAATCTGTCTGTCTGTTTGCAGAGGCTGACTGGGGAAGTGGGCAGCCCTGACGTGATGTGCTCAGAAAGCGAAGACATTCTGTTCAAAGAGAGGTCTGCTTGACGCATCTGGGAGGCCATCATCAGAAAGACTGCCACTTGGTTGGTGGAAGGGGTGACAGCTGCATTCCCTTGTGCCTACCACGTAACCAAAAATGAAGGAGAACTACTGTTTACAAGCCGCCCTGGTGTGCCTGAGCATGCTGTGCCACAGCCAGGCATTCGCCCTGGAGCGACGAAGCCACCTGCATCCCTCATTCCATGGGCACCACGACAGGGGCAAGGAAGGGCAGGTGCTGCAGCGCTCTAAGAGAGGCTGGGTCTGGAACCAGTTCTTCGTGATAGAGGAGTACACTGGGCCTGACCCTGTGCTTGTGGGCAGGGTAAGGTTGCTTTCATTCCGTATTTATCTATCTTTCTCCACCATGGAAGTGGTAGCACATGGACACTAGCAAAGGAAAAGCAAGAGGGAAAATGCAGTGATCTGTCATCAGTACAGACCCAATCTGTCAATCAGTACATCCTTCCAGTCATCTTCCCCAAATTCATATTCTTACTCATGTTGAGAATACTTTTATTTTTCACTTATTATTATACCATAGAAATGCACTTGTACTGGCTGCTTAGTAGATTCCTGAAGTGGGAATGACCATAGTTTATTTAATCATTCTTCAGACAGGGACTTTCCTCAGACCATAGTTTAACTGCCAAATGGATGCCCCTGTATTTTCTTCTCATAGCCTTTGGTCTTTTTTGTCACAGCTGTCTCTTCTGTGTCATGCATAGCTACTTTTTGTTGTCTTCTTCACTAGACCTCAAGATGCCTTGCATTATGAGTGTGATTTTATCCCATTTGCTTCAGTAGCTGGCTCACTCTCTAACAAGAATAGATGTTGTAGGATAGGTGTAAAATTTATCCTCTTTGCTTTAGGGTTGGTAAAACCTTGGTAGGATGACTCCAGATGTTTAGCACTAAACAAGTTATGCATTCTTTGTGTAGCTTGTCCAAAAATAATACAAGTGTAAAGAGTCCAAGACACATTTGGGGAGCTGACTTCCCACTATTGTTTGTGCTGGAAGCAAGCATGCAGCTATCTTCCAGATGGTATTGCCTTTCAGTAAGAAATGCAACCCTACTACAGTCCGGTGGACTGCTAGACACATGGTGAAAAAGAAGCTCAGAATGTAGGGAGAAAGAGTTACCTATGCAGTTATAAAAGAAAAACTAAAATAAGAGAGAGGATAATGAAATTCAATGTAAGTGATTATGAATTGTATGTAACATTTTGGAGAAATGAAGGAAGGTTTCATGGTGAATAGGGTAATAACTAGTGACCTAAAAGAAGAACAGGACATATTCAGTAAAGGTGGAAAGGAGACAGAGAATGTCAGAGGTACTGACTTCTGATCCCATGGATTCAAATACATTTGTCTTTGTTGTCCCTTAGCATGAGAGCAAGGCTCCATATTTATATCATGAGCATACTTAGAAAAGGCTCATGATAGTCTCAATAATATTGTTTAGGATTAAGAACACATCTACTTGCAAAGATGTACCAAGAGAATTTCATTCATTTATACCCCAAAGGGAAGGCTGTGGATATAGTCGTGCAAAAGAGAGACACAGGGGAATAAACGGCATGCAGAACCTGCGAAGTAGGGGAGATGAGTTGTTTGCTCAGAGAGGATGAAAAGACTTCACTCAGGGAAGTAGCTGTGTGGCTTCGCAATGTGAAGAGATGTGCAGACATTATTCTAAGAGAATAGAACTTCTGCTCTGTGACTTTCTCACTGGGGAGCAGCAGCTGGAGTTAGGGTGGTAAGGTGCTGAAGACAGGACCTGGGGACACATTTTGTCATCTCTGCAAATCTAACAATTGCCATGCCTGCTAGAAGGGAATGTAGAAAAAAAGGGGGAAAGAGGAAAAACCTAACCATTCCAACAGAATGGTGTTCAAAATCTAGATATTTGAAAATCAGTCTTATTTTTAGCTGGGGCTAAAAAGAGGCCAGATATTGTAGCTCATCCTTTGGAAATAGTGCTGGGATAGTTCTGCAGAAGTAGGAAAGACAGAGCAGTTGGCTTGTTCTCTAACAATATTTGACTTGATGGCATTCAAGGCTGAGTAGTTTAAGATTCCCTAAGAGAGTAGAATTTGGCAAACCATAGACTTTCAAATTTCTTATAGTGAGTACAGTCTGTGTCATACTGTGCTATGCAGAGGGGGAAGCTGTCCATCCTTGGATCTAGGAATTGACTGTTGCTTCCGCACCCAGATCCCTTGATAGCCTTCAGTGGCTTCCCAAACTGCTTTTTGTCTGGAACCTAATAAACCTCACTGCCAGTTATACAGATCATCTTTGTAAGAGTGAAAAGAAAAATTTATATTCAAATTTGAAATATGAAAACAAAATAGAAAAAATAATATGAATGATATTTTGTAGAATTTTCATGTATTTGACTTACCATGACACATTGCTTAATTCTTATGAGATGGCCATATCACATATAACATATAAAGTTCCCAGAAGCTGTCAATGACTAAACACTCCTGTGTATTTCTTGCTCTTCATTTGCAGGACTAATCCCCTAACTTCACACAGATCTGGAGCAGGGAATTGAGACAATCAATGTTAAGCTTTCTGGGAAGGATTTAGATTCTGGGTGCAGGGTCCATCCTCTGTTGAAAAAATCTGTATGAAAACTGGAGTAATTCTGTCATTGTAGGCCATCAGATAACTTTATATCTCACCCAAAATGAACTTATTCTTAAGAAATGTGTCAGTCATAATTTCAGGACAACAAAAGATTTGTTATAAATAACCAAATCTGAAAGTGTTCTCCTCTGCCCCAAGAAAATCTACAGTGTAAATAAATGATAATTATAATTTATAGATACACATATATCCCTCCTAGCTGAAATTTTTAATGTTTCACTGAAACACTGCAAATCAATTAGATATCATTTGGGAAATTGTAATAATACAAGAATTTTAAAACAGTGTATCCAATTTGCTTTGTGACTCTGGGCAAGCTTGCTAGGCCTTGGGTTCTTAGTAATAATTAAAATTACAGTAATAATATAGTAATATTAAGTAGAGTTAATAACAGTAATCATTATTTTTGTTATTCTAACTGCTAATTGGATAAAACTATTTAGTTTATAATGGGTTTTCTTATGTAGCAAGTAAAAATGAGGGCTTTTTTCACTTGGCTACTCTAGAAAGTTGCAAGAACAGTGAAAGTCAGGCTGATCTGTTCCACAAAGGAGATAATGTGGGCCAAGGAATTCAGATTAATATGACAGCTGCAAAAATCAAAATTGGAAAATGGAGGACAGTGAGAAACTCATTGCTGCAGGAAAATCATGCGAAGTCTTTAGGGGAGTTTTGTGCTCCACAACACAGTACAGAGTCAAGGCAAAAAGGCATAGGATTGGTAATAAAGAGACCTGCATGATTTCTGGGGCCAGAAAAGTTAAGCTTTAGGAACGTACCATCCTATCTCCAGGCATTCTCAAAGAGGAAAATGAACAAGGATATTTAAGGCTCTTTCCGGGGTGTGAGGATGCATGTCCACCAGCTCATCCCACCCACCCTATCTTTTTGGTTGCAGTGGGCCCTTTTTCCTTGAAGATCACATCCTCAGCTCTTCAGAACCTGTGTGCTGCACAGCTGGAATTCTAGGAAGGTGTAATCAGTTGAACTGTTTGGAGTTAACACAGCTGGGGAACAACCTAAGTGTTTGGAGAGGCCTGCTAAAAGAAATAATAACACCCTGTGGGTGAGGTAGATCTGTGTGTATAATATGGAAGAGGCACCTGAATTTGCTATTAGAGAGAAATGGCAAAGTGAAGAATGATGTGTGCTTTAAGGCACTTTAATATGTAAAAATCAGAGTGTATATGGCTAGGCAGAGAGGAGCACTGTAGACTCTATGCATAGACTAGCATGTCTTGTAGATGATTCACAAGAAATTTAACAGTGGTGACTTCTAAGCAGCCAAAATGAAGGAATGGAAATTTTTCATGTATAGTTTTAAAAATATATTTAAAATATATTTCTTTCTCAAAATAATTTTTAAGATGTATGTACGTGTGTACATGTGCACAGTGTAGCAATCATCAAGCATGTCTGCGTCTCCCTAGTTCCTCCCCCATCCCTTTTGAAATTATAAATCTTGATTTCTCTTTCCCTAGCTTCATTCCGATCTTGACACTGGTGATGGGAAGATTAAATACATTCTCTCAGGTGAAGGAGCTGGAACCATTTTTGTGATTGATGACAAATCAGGGAACATTCATGCCACCAAGACGTTGGACCGAGAGGAAAAAGCTCAGTATACGCTGATGGCTCAAGCGGTGGACAGGGAAACGAACCGACCACTGGAGCCAGCTTCCTCATTCATCGTCAAGGTCCAGGACATTAATGACAACCCACCGGAGTTTCTGCATGAGATCTATTATGCCAACGTGCCTGAAAGGTCCAATGTGGGTGCGTAAGTGGGAAGATCTGCTTCAATTCCAGCCTGGCTGCAGGCGTTGGGCTTCTGTGTCTTCCCCAATCAGGACATAGATCTTAGGCTCTACTTTCATTGCCAACATAACAGCAAAGAATGTTCATTCGTAGAGATAAAATTGCAAATGTTTACAATGGGCTCAAGGCTTTTAAGTCTAAACTTATTAAAAAGAAGAAGAGTAGAAAAAAGGAAATACTTTGATTGGGCCCAGGAAACCCTGACGTTTGTATTACTAGCTTTGTAACTTAGAACTAGTTAGACCTATTCTCTTAGCCTTTGTTTCTTTTTCTGTAAAATGGCAATAATAACTCCTGGCTTTGTAGGACTGGAGATAACACTCATCCACTCATAGCACATACTCATGTTCAGTAAGTAAGAGCAGCAGTAATATTTGTTGCATATGGACATTATGTTAATTGGTGACTTACACACACTATTATATTTAATGTTTGCTGTGCTTAATCTTTGTAATGAGGCAAGTCTAATTGGCCATAGTTTACAGATGGGAAACTCAAGCCAGAAACAGATTTTCTAATTCATCCAGGTTAATCTTTGCTTTTACGTGACCCAGAATGCACACCTAGCCACGGCACTATGACATCATCTATTGATTCAGAAGTAGATATCTGCTTTAATGTACTAGAAAACACATTACATTGTGAAAATATATGTTTTTGAAGGGTTTCTTTAACTAGCCCCTTTATCCAGCAAAAAACTTTCACTTGAGTTTCCAGAATACATGGAAGTCTTTTGAGGAATATGCTTTATTGAAAGATGTTTGCCTGTCACACAGTGAGCAGGGAATGAATCTGATCAGATGAGTGCAAATGAATGTAATGCTTATCAGAGAACAGCAACCCACTCTACAAATGAGAAAACCAAGCACTGCTTAGGAGAAGGCTGCTCAAGAAGGCTAACTATGATCCTGGGAGCCCAAGCCCTTCCCTTCTGCATGTAGAGCCCCTATGTCAGAAGATGGTGCCCTCCTCCTAGAGTTCTTCTCACATTTTGTGAAAATCAAGCTGAGTTGTCCCCCGCAGTCCTTCGTCTGCCTTTTCCTTGTTAGTCCTTTACTTTTTAGACGCACACATGCAGATTCTAATGAGAGACAACAGACCTCAAATAAATCTGCATAAATAGGGCATAGTAGTGTCAGCAGCCGAACACTGGCGTGGAGGGTCAGGATGGGAACACCAGGCATCATAAAGGATGTTCTATGGGAACTATCATTATTCTCACCTCTGGGGGTTCTTTGATGTTGGGAGACAGTACGCAGACTCTCTATTATGGCACAGGAAAGTGCAGTGCAGTCTTTATTGTCAGGCAGTATCAGGACTAACTCATTGCTGTACCTTTAACCAGGCTTGTGGACCTAGATGTCTTCTTATACCTTTCTACGTTTTTCATTTTGTCATCTACAAAAAGAAGATAACATACACTGTAATGATTGTTAAACAAAATACATGTAAAATAAAAAGGTTTGTGAAGCATTCAGAATTCTGGAAGTAAATTTAGTACAAAAATAGTAATTTCCCTAACACACCATAATGCTATTTTTCATAAATCTCTGTTGCCTAGCATATTTGCTGGGCCTGTGGGAAGAGCTCAAAAAGAGTCATTTGTATGAAATAGTGAATTACAGAAGACTGATTTGAAAACAGTGAGATTTACTTGTACACCCCACAAAAGTTGCTGACAACCCTCTAAAGAGTAGTTAGAAGCTCTGTAAGTGGGCCACCTTGCCTCCCCCATGGAACTTTGCCTTTCTGCTGAAAATTTCACAGAGTGAACTTGGGTATCACTGCTTGCCTGATTGACTTTAGATTGCTGACTCTGGAAATAAACATCTTTGTGAAAGAGATTGTATAATGTCATACCTCTCACACCAAATTTGCCCCACATAAATAGATGTGAAATACTAAGTAGAAGAGAATGCTGACAAACATACTATGAAACAACTAATAAAAAATAATGCTGGCAGTATACGTGGAGTGTGTCCCCAAACAATGCCTTGAACAGAGAAAACTGTATAATTGCCAAATCTCTCCTTCTAATTCCTCTTTCCTCACTCTGAAAAGCAATATTCCATGTTCCAGATACTTGTCATTTGTGACCAGCAAGGAACAGAAGGGATTTTTAAAGAGAAAAAAATCTGAATTTCATATTCCTTCAATTCCCCAGTTTCCTGAAATTCTCACCCAGAAAAGCTTGCCTTAGTTCGCACCAGGTATCAACTGGTGGTTCCTGTTTCATGGATACCAGACCTGTTAGAAGTGGGAACATGCAATTTTCATGCCAGTAGGGAACAACATTCTGTACAATATTTATAGCCATAAATTAATTAAAATGTAGTATTAGCAATGATTTTATGGCATGAAAAGCAACAATAAAATGATGTATTTATTGTTCTGCTACAGATGGGGGATTGTACTCTGTCCTTTCTTGAAAAGCAATTCATCATTAATTATCATTTATTATACTCTTTGGGGAGATTTTTATTTAATTATGTGATAAACTCAACATTTGAACTGCATGGGTCTGAGAATATTTGGCAATAATGTTCCTGTCATCATTTAAACTACTAAGCTTACCAGGATGTACTATGAATATAGAAAGTTCAGTTTTAATCTATGAGAATCAAAAAGCGAAAAGAAAGTACAGAGGAAGCAAAAAAAAAAGGAAGATTGTTTTGCATCTCAATTCTAGGAAAATGAGAGCATGTTGAATAATTGTGCAGCTCTCTTCTGGATTTATTTTATACCGAAAATTTATAAATAATAGTATAATCTGAAAAGTCAAAAGCATGCTACTAATTAATTTATTCTCCTTCTAAGGAACATCGGTGATCCAGGTAACAGCTTCTGATGCAGATGACCCCACCTATGGGAATAGCGCCAAGTTAGTATACAGCATCCTTGAAGGACAGCCTTACTTCTCAGTGGAGGCACAGACAGGTATTGTGGAATGTTGCTGCCCTTGTGAATTAGGACAGATTGTAAATCAGAGTCCATGCCTGCTCACTAAACCTACTTAAATCTCAGTTTTCCCAAATAAATAAAAAGGGAACAAAAAAGGCCACCTAAGTAGATTAATGTGAATATTTAGTGCTCTATGCACATCCTGGTGTACAGTTAGCACACAGTGAAACACTTATTATTGTTTCTGCCCATACTTCACAATGCAACCATAACAAATAATCTTTAAATTTGATATTGTTAATGTCAGAAGGGTCTTGAGCTGTGGATCCAAATTATGAGACTACAGAAATCAGAGCCTGGTATAAATGCAGGCAGCTGTCAAAGGAGGCTTTGAAGATCACTCTTCAAGACTAGGGGTGGCAGGGATGCATGCTGATATTCACATTGTTTTAAAATGTAGCAATTTGCAATCTCTCTTGCTGGGCTCAGAGTTTCTTAGTGGACCTCATCACACAGAGAGGAGATTCTGTATACTTCTTATGGAAAACAAAGAATAAACCAAAAAAGTGTATTAATGTACAAACAAAACCCAAAAATGTTTCACATAATTTATACCAAAGTTAATTGTTTAGAATGAAGACTAAAATCCTATGAAACTTCTCATCCATGATATTTTCTTGGGAACCTTCCCCCCACACACAATATGTCTCATATTTCTGAAAGATGAGGACAAATAGTCTTCAGTTATTATCATTAGAATTTATAACATATGTGTGTATGTGTGTATACACTTTGCCTACCAATTGGATATTTTGCTCTTTTACTTAAAATAATTTTGATTTACTTATGTATTCATTTATTTGTAGCTACCTTGTTTCAGAGCACAATTTATGGAATTATTTGCTATGATTACATTAAAGACATTTGTCATTAGCTTTTCTGGGTTAACCAAGGAAAACATGGACTTCATCTAGACTTTTGAGATGTTAAAGAAAAAATCTCCACCCTTCTTTGTCTCAAGAACTCATGGCTAATAACTGCCCACTTGAATCTACCAAATTACTTAATAAGTAAGGAAGCGAGGGCCCGTGAGTTCTAGGGTACTGCACAGAAACATACCAACATCAGGGAATATTAATCCTTCCTCAGTGTTGTTTTTATATGTCTAGTACAAGTGTTACCTTAACTACAGAGAAGAAAAGCTTCCACACATCCTCCAGAGGTTGAAGTGGATGTAGTTTTCTATGAAAACCATGTTTCAGTATTCAGAGATCACAAAGAACTCAATCACTAATTTGCCACTGTTGTCAGTGGCAGGTGATTTTAGACAGTAAATATTTGCATAAACATTGTGCATAATTCTAACCCATTTGGCTCACTCTTTCAAAAATTAATATTAACATTTTAGTGTGTTACATGAAATATGTACCTCTTATTTTAAATGTAATATAGAGTATAAAAATATTTGTAATAATTGCATGTGGGAATAGATTTCCAAAAGATTTTGCTAGAAGTCAAAACTATGGTTTTAATTACAGTTGACACTCAAATATTTCAATCTTCAGGATCCTTATACCTGAGAAGGTTATTACTTGCATGTATAGAGAAATAAAATTAATGCTCTGTAAATAATTTTATGACTAGCTTGAATACAAGGGTGCTTCAAGAATGGTTGCTTAGGGTTATTTATCATATTGAAATTTTCTCTGAAGACCTGAGGTGTTTTATGCATCTTTACCTACCCCATATCCAAGACATGTAGTCGTTCTGTTCTATATAAATGATTATCTCATGTTTCCTGCTCTCTGCCCAGGTATCATCAGGACAGCCCTCCCCAACATGGACAGGGAAGCCAAGGAGGAGTACCATGTGGTGATCCAGGCCAAGGACATGGGCGGACACATGGGCGGACTCTCAGGAACAACCAAAGTGATGATCACTCTGACCGATGTCAATGACAACCCACCAAAGTTTCCTCAGAGTAAGTAGGTGGGCTGAGCTTTCACCGTTCAGCAATGCCGCAGCCAGCCCGCATCTTCTTTTGCCCCTTCCTGCCTTACACAGCTTTCCAAAAGAAAAATCTACAAAACTGAGAGGTCATTATATCAGTTTTGCAAGAAGCAAGATGAAAATAATAACAGAGCTGACATGGTGTAGAGATAGAGGAAGAAAAGAAGATATTGAAAGTTCTGACCCTGAAAACAGAAAATCGATTTTTCTGGGTATTTGATTTGCTAGGTAATAGTAGTGTGATCTAGTCTAAATTAACTTTTCTGTGTTCTTGTTACTAACCTGGACATACCAGTACTTGAATCAGTTATTTTTTCCTGTGTAACAAACTGTTCAAGAGTGTTTTGAAATAATAATCATTTGTTTTTGCTGTGAGTACAAAGTTTGGAGGAGACAACTTTTATTTGTTTCTCACAGCACCACCTAGGGACAGATCCACTGGGGATGAAAGAGTGACTTCCAAGAATTTTTACTTACATGGCTAGCAAGTTCAAATGCATTATTTGCTCCTCTGCATGTGGGTCTCTCTATGGCTGTGTCTGACAGCGAGAGCCGCTAGAGCACCGGGCACAAATTGTATTGCCTTTTCTGAGTCGGCCTCCGTAGTCATGTAACTTCCTTTCCAGTGTACATGTAAGAATGCCAGAATTTAAGCAGAGTTCCTCAAAATTATCTTGAAGAAAAGCATCTGGGATGACCAACATAGATCTGAACATTTTTGCAAAATGAATTCTTCCATCCTACCTAGTTAATAGGATTACTGCGAAGTATAAACAAGCTAGTGTAAAGTCTTGTGATGACAACTGACATAGTTGTCAGCAAATCCTAGACATTGTTATTTGGGTTCTACAAAATTTATAGAATTGCTAAGGAAATTAGAAAGAAAAATGATATTTAAATGGAATAAATAATTTTAATTACAGATACCTGTATCATCATTTCATGCCCAATCATTAACTCTGTAAATCTCTACAAAAGCCTATATTTACATTTTAAAGAAAACATGAGCTTCTATAAAGTCTAGAGGAAGATGGCTAAGGGAATGTGGCCAAAGGAACATGGCCAAGCCAGAATTTGAACACAAGTCCATTCATGTATGTAGAGGTGAATACAAAGGTGTAGTATCATGCACTAGTACCAGAGCACTTCCACCATGAAAGGGTCTTTTTCATCATTAGAGCCTGTGAGTGTATTACCAGAATGAATGTTCTTTTTGCAATTGAGAGAAGAAGGAAGGTAATGAAAAATGGCCTTAGGGAGGTACCGTAATTACTCAAAGGAATCCAAAGACAGCAATCTACAAAGGGAAGCAATAGGGGAGAAGTTGAGGAGGGCACAGTCAGGTCTCATAGGGTTCCACAACAGATGCTTTACCTCTGCAGCTACAAGGTTCAGGCTCTCCAGAAAGATGAAGGGTCAAAAAACATTCCAAAGCTGCAGGTTCCACTGCACACACTGTACAGTTGTTAAGTGAGCTGGGAGGAATAGGTCAGGCAGGATTAGTGAGTAGCCATTAGTGTCTTTGCTCATAGTCAAATGGTAAAGTTTTATTACTACTGTCCCCAGCTGTACCAGGATCACAGCCATAAACTTAAATGAGATTTGGAGAAAGTCATTTTATACTACACTTTGTAAAACCCTTCTATGCATTTGTAATTATCTTCCCACCATACTTTCCCACCATACCAATATGAAAGGCATGTGAGATTGAGTTGATTATAAATCCAAACTGCACATATAAGTAGAGTACTGTAACTGATAAAATCTGCATCAGAGGAGACTAAAGCACGAAGAGGTAAATAGCAGATCCAATGACTTGGCTTATATTTCTTTCCCCATACAGAGTATCCTTAAAATGTGAAGATGAAAAAAAGTTAGTGGCAAAACTCGCACCCCAACTGAAAAATCTCCAGTGGTTGCCTAAAGTTAGACAAAACTTGAAGCTTTTTCATCTCCTAGAATGATCTCTTTTTTTTTTTTAATACAACTGAGCCCCAAGCTATCTAGGTGCTCTTCTCTTTTAACAGAAGACCTTTCCCACACTTGTCCTCTTGCTACTTCTGTGTATATCCAGGATGTTGCCACATTTGGATCATTGCCGTTCACACTCTCTGAACCTGTAATGTTTACTTCTTAGATATTCGTTCCCCGGCTTGTTCCTCTCTGTTTCTTCAGTGGCCTTCAGATACCATTTTTTTCTAGAAATCTTCTCTGGCTACCTTGATCCAAATGAATCTCTCACTCCTTCTCACCCTCACACACTTAACACAAGCATTGACATTAGCTTTCATTCATCCACATACATAAACATGCTCACATCAGTACATTGTAACATGTTCAGTTGTACTCGCTCATGTGCTGCTACCCTGTACATGTAGTCAATCATTCACTTTCACATGCACAAATGCAAAACATCTACTCACATTCACATCATCACACTTATACACAAGTTTACACTTACATACACAACCACATACTCATTCATGTCCCTCTACCCATTACCATTTTATTTTGGTTTCCTGTCTTGGTTTC
>NW_004955433.1:21635271-21652440 GCF_000276665.1 Chinchilla lanigera | reverse complement strand
CTTTATTTTCTTTTATTATTAGTATGCTTAATTAAAGACAGAATCATGACTGCTTTGCTTACTACTGAGTTTGTAGGGGCTATGATAGTACCTGGTACATATTATGATCCCAAGAGATATTAAATTCATATCAATGTGGAAGAACCACACTTTAAGAAATCTTTCCAGAGAATGCCTGGACTCATGCTGAAGGGGGTGAAAAAAGAGGAGAATTAAGTATGGAAGAGACAAGGTTTTGAAAGATGAAGTTTGCATTTGATTAAAAAATAGACATGAGGCTGTTATGGCTTTTAAATAAAGAAGCTATCTTGGTTTGGTTGGGTTTGGTTTGTTTGTTTTTTTTTCCTGGGCACCAGGCTATGCCATCAATTCTTGAAGTTTATTTCATGGACCATCCTGCAGACATGATAAGGAAGGATCATCTGTTTGACAGTATGACAACATATGTACCTTGTTGGGGCTGGGGATTTAGCTCAGCGGCAAAGAGCCTGCCTGGCAAGTGCAAGGTCATGAGTTCGATTCCTGGTATGGGAAGAAAAGACAAAAAAAAAAAAAACAACATATGTAATCCCCATCATTCTCTGTTGAGAAATGTAACTGAGCATTATTTACCTTCCTCACATGTGGCCGGTGACCCCAAAGTTTCATCCAGGGCCCCAACATTGTTTCATCACCCTTTACACAATGCATTCTTTTGGCAAGCAGGCCATCAGGGATCTTCCTTCCATCCATTTTGTTCTTCCATGTTTTCAATCAATGGAAAGTTCAATTTCAAACCCTTTGAGAAATTTATTGGGATTCCATGCAATTTGAAGTCTTAGAGCTGCCAAATAAAAAGAAAAATAAAAGTAGATGTCTTCTTCTTGTAGGCGTATACCAGATGTCTGTGTCAGAAGCAGCTGTACCCGGGGAGGAAGTAGGAAGGATGAAAGCTAAAGACCCAGACATCGGAGAAAATGGCTTAGTCACATACAATATTGTTGATGGAGATGGTATGGAACTGTTTGAAATCACAACAGACTACGAAACACAGGAGGGCGTGGTGAAGCTGAAGAAGGTGAGTTAGGGTGAAGAGTGGGCTTGTCTGTGCGTGGGCTTCTCTGCTGAGGCAGTGCTGTGGGAAACGGAGAGTCCAGGTTGACGGAGTGAGAATATGGGTAAGTGGGGGCTGACCTCACTTTGTGGCTGAAAGCTGAGCTCTACAGAGATAACACAACAGTGTTTCTTTCTGTCACTCCAGAGGGGCCTGACCGAAGGGGCTGATTACGCCTGCCTGAGATGGCTGCTTAGTTATTTGGGCACACTTCTCCTATAGAAGGAAATGCAATCAGAGAAACAGACTTTAGAGATACAGCTCTGAGTTCCTTTAGCTGTGCCCAGCGGAATCGTTTAATATAGGGTGTTCAGAACTTCTCTCACTTCCAACACCCCAGGTTCACTGTGCTCCTGGGCCCTCTGTGAAATTTAAGCCAATCCTCTTCTTTCTTTGCTTTCTAAATTGCAAAGACAGAAGCCAGAATAATGGCTCTGTCCTCCTAGTCAGCTAGATCCTCATTAGAAAGATGGCTGTTAAATTGATTCATTGCAAAGAAAGCACATTGTTTCTTCCCATTTTTGTTCCTTTTTAAAAAATAAATGTAACATCTATTCAGTACTATCTATTGGACAGACACAATCTGAGTCACTTACAAATATCTCATTTATTTTAACATGCCAACGCTCATCTAATGTAAATAGTATTGCCCCAATGAACAGCGATACTTCCAACTTAATTTTGAGATTAGGACTCTGAGGGATTAAATATTTGACCTAGTCACAGTCACAGACATGAAATTCATACCTACAATATTTTGTAACACCTTTGGTCTTAAAGCATTTTAGAAATAATTGAGCCAGAAAGAGCTAATACAGGCAAGTCAGTTATGATTTCACTTTCAAGTGAAGAATCAGTTACAATATATTCTAAAATGTGCCTCTCCTACTTACCTCTTAGGAACCAACACTTCTCCATCCTCAAAGTGTATGGAGCATTAAATCTGAATTGGATGATGAGATTACGCTGGTTTTAATTGAGCCTTGTCATTTTCTACTTGGTTTGTAGCATGAATATTAAACTTCTTAGTGTGATGGGGAAGATTGTGCAGTAACACTGATGAAAAATTGATTTGAAGAATCAATAAAAAGGCCAGTAGTTGAAGAAAAATAGGGGTGGGAAAGCTGGAGCCTTGGGGGAAGCTTTTAGGAAAGAAGCAAGGAGTGAAATGCACCAGACAACTGACTTTTAAAACATTCAAAGCTGTTAGGTTTGGGGAGAATATTGAGGAGATACAGACCAAAGAGAAGGTAGAAAGTAACATAACGAATAAATAAAATGGAAGGTAGAGAACTTGGAGTGAACTTTGGATACTTACCACTATAGCATACATGGTCTGACAGAGGAAGCCTGGTTTTCTGCCACATGGGGCTGGGGTAGTAGTTTCCTCTGCTTTCTCCTCTGGAAAAGTAATAGTGTGAATTGTATGTCACCTTGAGCTCTCAACTTACTTTGTTAACTCGTATCCTTCTTGCTTGACACTGGTATATGAAAGCTGAATCAAAAATTCTTGTCTCCCTTTCTTTCCTGCTGGAGTAATTGGTTAGTTGATTATGTTAAAGTTGTCACCTATTTTCAGTATATTAAAGGCATAAGCAGACACTGTAAGTCTAAAGTCCTGAAAGATTTAAATTACCTTTGTGGAACTCACTCGTGGCAGATGAGTTATCTGCATGTGATTAATTTGTATACTTTTCCCAATTCAGTACATTTATTACAGACAATGGAACAGTCTTCTGAGTGACACTAACATTTAGATTTAAAGCAATGTAAGATATTACTTTATTTGTAAAAGAACATTTACTTACACTTGTAACATGAAGTTTTAAATGTCCACTAGAGGGAAAAAAATCAAAGGTGAATTTTACAACATAAAACTATGAATCCTGTGGAGGTCATTACATACAACTTAATAATATGAAAGGATGTGGAGATATCATGCAACTATTTTTTTTTTTTTTTTGGTTTTTCTCCGGTACCGGGAACTGAACTCACGACCTTGCGCTTGTCAGGCAGGCGCTTTGCCACTGAGCTAAATCCCCAGCCCCATGCAACTATTTTGATTTTAAAAGATATTCTTTAATGTAGTATTTCTACTCATTTATTAATTTATCTATTTTTCCATCAAGAGCTATTGAGTTATTATTTGTCAGGTAAGACCTTGGCTCAGTAAAGGCTGGAAATCTAAAGTGGAGGGGGTTCTGGCTATGAGGACCTCACAATTTCAGAGGGTAGCTCAGTGAAAATCACAATCAAGTAGAGGTTTTTTATTCCTCCAGTCCTGGTAGCATTGGTATTTTCAGCTGGGTGACTTTTTGTTGCAGGGTCTGTAGTGTGCATCACAGGATGTTTAGTTATATCCAGGCTCCTCCTCACTGGAGGTCAGGAAGCACTTGCTCCAGTTCATCTCAACAGTCCTGTTACAAAACACAGCTCTAGACATTGCCAACTACCCTTGGATTGAACAAATCAAAATCACTCCCCAGCAGAAAATCTACTATAAAAAAGTACGATATGTGTCAAGAATGATTTCTAAGCTGGGTGTGGTGGCACATGCCTGTAATCCCAGCACTTGGGAGGCTGAGGCAGGAGGATTGTTGCAAGTTCAAGATGAGCCTGGGCTACAAAGTAAGCTCAGTGCCAGTAGGAACTACATGCCAAGACCCTGTCTCAAAAAGACAAAAAAAAATTATTTCTGAGGCGAATATTTCTTGAATCAAGTCTTGGTAGTTGAATAAATTTTCCCAATAGATTAAGGGAGAAAAGACAGGAAAAAAAGACCTCATGAAGGACTGGAATGTGTGAAAACAAGACATATTAGGGAGATTGCAAGATACTTAGTCTTTAGATAGAGTAGGACCAATTGAGAAACTGGTGTTGGGATTCAAGAGATATATTGCAATGAACCAAAGAAGGAAGAAGAGGTAATGGGATGGTAGTAAAGGAGAAGAATTACAAAATGTAATTAGTGGATAGATTCGTTCATTTGTTTTAATCAGTTAGAAAATAACACCTGTTTCCAGAGTTTAGATCCTATATCAGGATTTAACAGTGAAGAACGATAACCTACTCACAGGGTATTTAGTCAATTTGGTTAGCTGAAGAATAGGGTTAAATACAGATAAGCTTTAAGGCATTCGGTAGACACCAGGAGGAAAATCCAATCTGTTCATTGCAACACCCTTGAACAAGTAGGAATCACGCTTATTGCAGAAAAATCCCAGCACAGTTTCCAAACTGCTTATTTTCAACCAAATAAACTTGTGAAGCAGTGTTAGAGCAGCATTATGAGGCACTTTAAATATTCTCTATTTTAATAAAACTATTTTTATGCCTGATTTTTTTATGTTCATTGTCCACATATATATAGATGTGGATACATAACATTTAGCACGGTTGCAATCACAGAGCGATCTGATTTGTTAACTTAATGTCACATTGTAAACACTTTACATGCTGTTATATAATATACATAATCATTTTTAATGACTCCATAACATCCCATTCTATTGATGGACCATTATTTCCTTAATAAAATCTCACAGTTGGATTTGATGTTTCGTGTGCATATTTCCCCAGATTAGATATAACCTTGTACTATATCTAGCAAATATTATGCATTTGTGAATACTGTTTATTTGGGTTTTCTGTTGAATTAATCCCTTAGGGAGAATTTTCAGAGGTGAGGATTAGTATGAAGATTTTTATGGCTTATGCAGTGTGTTGCCTCATTTAGCTTTATTTCAACTACTCATAACGTGGATATAAATGTTCACACGGGAAACTACCTCAAATCCTTTTTGGAAGGAGAAAGGGAATAAATTGTAAATAAATGCTTAGATATTATCCATCCATCAGTCCTGCTTTTCATTCATTCAGAATGACTGATGCATTGATTCTTTCACTGATGCAGTCATTCTTGGGCTTTGGAGAAGAAAGATCTGAAAAGATCACCAAGACTCAGGAGAGTTCTGTGGGATGCTTTTAACCTAGCACAGGAGGGAAGTGAGGAATGCCGAGGACAGATTAGTGGCCACACCAGTCAGCCTGGGCTTGATGATGAGGATTTCCCAAGGCCTGAGTGTTGGGCTAACTGCCAGAAGACTGAGTAGAAGCTCACCACATTGGGAAAAGACACGGAAGGTCTTAACTTGTGATCCAAATGAAATCTGTCTGTTAGATAGCAGCGTGATCTTACTATCTTCAGCATCCATAGAGCTTTTCAGGGAGGAATGCGGGTCTGGGCTTTTAAGCACATTCTTACATCAAGTTCAAAAGGATTTGTTATAGGGGCAGCAACACACTGAAAAAACTTCACCTTTTCTGATTACAAATTACCCAGTCTTAGAACTATCATTTGCCAATTTTTGATTCTAACTAGTAATTACAGAGATTTCTGAGAGATTGCAGCAGTCTTATATCTTTAGCCCTTAAATACTAATTCTTTCCACTACTTAGTAATGCAGCCAAGAACAAAGGAGCTCCTGGGTCCCTCCAAGGATGAAGAAAAGGCTGAAGGGATAATTAGCTTAGGAAATGGCAGTGTTCCCTGACTGTGGGAGGCGGATGTAATAGGATGATAGAAGTGTCAAGAATATTGGGTATGTTTAACTTCTCTGAAACTAGGGTCATCCTTGATTTGGACTTTTGCAGAATTAGACCAAGACTAAGCCCCTTGATCCTGTGTGCATTCAGAATAAGTGTTTGCCAGGAAAATGAGAATGGTGTGTCAAGCAGATGCTTGCCTCAAAAGATACAAGTTTTTCCAAACATTTGGTAGCTCAGAATCATCCAGAGTGCTAATTAGAAATTTGTTTCCTAGGCTTTAGGGTTTGTTTCTTTGCTGCAATTTTACTTCTACCCTTTGCTGACAGATTGTACTTTCCGTGACTCAAAATTAAGGAATGTTTACCACCAATTTTCCAGTACCACAGCCATTTGAATGCTGGTTCTCTGTTGTATTCCATAGCTTCATATAAATCGTTACTGATAATTCTTGTTTTTCTTTAGATAGGTATTTTCACTGTTTCTAAAGCAAAGGATTGTCTTCATTGTCTTATCATTTACCATTAATATAAGGTAACCTAACCATAAATCCAATCAAAATAAAACAGCCATTACATTTTAGCTATAGAGTAGTATTTTAGTTTCCTAAAACAGATATTGAGAAACACAACATATATGTTTAAGATTAGTGCTGTTCCAAGATGCCCTGGATTTAGAGAATTGGAAAAACTCCAATTATGTCAATAAGTAAGTTAGTATTATTTAATAGCAACTCCTCTCAAAATTACCCATAAGGTACCTAAAATGATCTTATGGGTACATCTGGTAAAGGTTTTTTTTTTTTGGTACTGGGTATCAAACTCAGGACCTTGCACTTGCCAGGCAGGCGTTTATGCCATTGAGCTATATCCCCAGCCCATGGTAAAGGTTTAAGGTTTTGCAGAACACAGTGTATTCAGAAATTTCAAAATGAAGCTATCACTATGATTGAGGGGGCTGGGGATATAGCTCAGTGGCACAAGCACCTGCCTAGCAAGCACAAGGTCCTGAGTTCAATTCCTGGTACCAAAAAAAAAAAAAACCTATGCTTGAGGTACACGAGTTGGTGTCCATGTAGGAGGGCAAGGCAGTCAAGAAATAAGACACACTTTTACTAGTTAGTTGAAATTCAGTGGGCAGTTTTATTAACAAGATCTTTAATACTTTACAGGATGGGCTAAAAATTTGATACAGTTCTATTTCCCCCTTTTTGATGGCTTTTAGTAACTGATTAAGGAAACCTTTGTATTACTGTATAGAGTGGGATTCCTTTTAGATGACATACAGGTTCTGTATCAGTCATGGCCCTTGAATTACCCATTAAGCACTTTCCACATTTCAGGAATTGATTCATCTGATTTTCTAACCAAATAGCTCAGGTAATTGGATGTTGAACAGACACTGATTTTGTCTCTTTGAGGAAGTATTTACTTTGTCCTATAAAACAATCAGGTCTTTCTCTTCCATTATTCTTTCAAGGAATTGGTTGTCAATCTTCTCTCCATTCTTGCCAGCCTGTAGATTTTGAGACGAAAAGAGCATATAGTTTGAAAGTAGAGGCTGCCAATGTGCACTTCGACCCGAAGTTCATAAGCAACGGACCTTTCAAGGACACCGTCACAGTCAAGATTGCTGTCGAAGATGTTGACGAGCCCCCCATGTTCTTGGCTCCAAGTTATATCCATGAAGTCCAAGAAAATGCAGCCCCTGGCACGGTGGTTGGGAGAGTGCATGCCAAAGACCCCGATGCTGCCAACAGCCCAATAAGGTATGGATGGATTAATTATTAAAAAGCTGGATGGGGAATTTTGGAGAAAAGGGCCTTTGGGGAAGCCCCCTGGGAACCACATCATTCTATTTCAGAAAGCATCCAAGTTTATCAGGTTCAATGAAATTTTAACAGGATTAACACCAAAAGACATGAGGTCCACTTGCCTCTGTTACTACCTTTCTGTAGGGGCTTATTCAAGCTACATAATTTTTCTCTGCAGCAGATTTTCCAAGGCTTACTAGATGATTTAACCATTAGCTGAGCCTGTCTACCTTAAGGGCTGCAGTCAAGTATAAATAATCATTATGAAATAATTATAGTAATTATAGCTTATTGAACATCTTCCTATGCCCTAGTTACTTTACTAGATGTGTTAGACATGATCTAATGTATCCTCTCAAATTTATTATTGCATGAGTTGTTATTTCTTAAACAAAGAGAAGATCGTGGCTCTGCAAGATGAAG
Source organism: Chinchilla lanigera (assembly GCF_000276665.1). Taxonomy (NCBI): domain Eukaryota; kingdom Metazoa; phylum Chordata; class Mammalia; order Rodentia; family Chinchillidae; genus Chinchilla; species Chinchilla lanigera. Next base: position 21,644,566 of record NW_004955433.1, on the reverse strand, counting down.
TCACATGTCCTGAATGTCACAACCTGAGGGCAGCAGGCTAGGGAGGAGTGCTCTAGCTGCTGCTGAGCACTTGGAGAAGGTAGCAGAGGGGCAAATGCACTTAGAGTGCTTGTATTATTATGAATATATTTTTGTTGCTTAGAAAAGTGTAATAGATATTGGGAAATGGGAAGAAAGTGTTCAAATGACAAGGGGAACAAAGGAAGGTAGAAAAGGAAAGGGAGAAAGGGACAAGAAAAAAATAGAAGGAAAAATGGAAACTGCAGACAAATCTACCCACACCTTACTTACTTTCCTTTCTTCCTTCTCTCTTTCTTTACTTTTTCTTTCCTTTCTTTTCTCTTTCCTATTCTTTGTCTCTTCTTCCATCTCTGGAAATTTACATATCATAAAGCATAAAATTTCTCCTTTTAAGGTGTACAATTCTTTGGCTTTTAGCATATTTTATAAGGTTGTTCAACATCATCGTTACTTTACAAGCATTTTCATCACTCCAAAACAGAAAAAAGTAGTCTCAGTAGCCATAATTTATTCTGTATGTTCTTCTATGTCTGACATTTCCTATAAATGAAATAATATGATATGTTGTCTTATGTAATTGCATTTTTCCATTTAGAATGTGATTGAGTTTAATCATGTTATAGAACGTGTGTATATTTCATTGTTTTTATTGCTAAATCATATTCCATTGTAGGGATAAATTATACCTTGTAATTCATGCTCAATTGTATGAATATTTGATTTGTTTTTTGATTTTATATATATATATATATATATATATATATATATATATGAATTTCAGCTCTGAGAAATGGAATTGCTGGCTCATACAATAACTCTATGTTTAACTATCTGAGGAATCACCACAAAGCTTTCTACAGTAGCTATACCACCTTACATTCATATCAGCAATACATGAGGCTTCTAATTTCCCCATATCCTCATCAACACTTGTTATTACTTGTGATTTTTTACTTTAACTCTCCTTGTGGGTACAAAATTATATACTCCTGTGACTTTGACGTGTATGTTCTCTATTGATTATGATGTTGAGCATCTTTCCACGTGCTTTTATGGCAATTTACATATCTTCCTGGGGAAAATTTCTATTCAAATCCTTTTCGATGCTGTAATGTAGCTTTCTCTTTCTATTGCGGAATTGTCAGACTCCTTTATATCTTTATGTTCTAGAGCTTTAGGAAACATTTTCTCTCATTCTCAGTTATCTCTATTTTCTTGATTATATCTTTTGAGCCACAGAAGTTTTCCATTTTGATGAAGTCCCTTTTTCCACCCTTTGGTTGCTTCTGTGTTTACATGCCACAGTGTTGCCTATTTATACCTCATATGGATATTTATACCATACATGAAATTCATTGGTTTCAGCTCTTACATTTAAGTTTTTGATCCATTTCAAGTTAATGTTTGAATGTGCTATTAAGGCAAGTCCCAGATTTATTATTTAATATGTGTATATTCAATTTATCAGTACCACTTGTTGAATGTTCTTCTCAATTGAATTGTCTTGACTCACTTCTTGAAAATTGACCATAGATATATGGGTTTATCTCTGTACTCTATTTTATCTCATTGACTTACATGCATTTGCCATTCCAAATATTACCATAGCTTTGTAGTATGTTTTGCAGTCAGGACCTATAAGTCCTCCAACTTTGTTCTCTCCACCTATTTTTGCTTATACAGGTTTTCAGGAAGATAGTCATACCACTTCTTTGTATGTTTTCTGTGGCTGCTTTCATCTTTCATGCTACAGGGCAAAGTTGGATAGTTTGGACAGAGCCATTGCATTCTGTACACTGTAATCTATGTACTAGCTCTCAACATGTTTTCTGACCTCTTTTCTAGCTTATGGCTGTGTCCTTCTGGTAAACACAATACACACCAGAGCGGATGTCTGATGAATATTTAAGGAATGAAAAACTGAAATGACACTTGATTTGACTTTGAAATTCAAATTCACATTTTTAATATTAAAGATATACAAGTAATGACCTCCTTTAGATAGATAATCAAAAACCTTCAGTGAGCACACAGCTGTGCCCAGTGTATTTGAGAAGGCAGACATCTATAAAAACTCGAGTAGACATTTCTCTAGTGAAGATAGGCAACTTAAATGTCTATCAACAGATAAATAGAGAAAGTGTGGTGTATGGACACAATGCAGTGCTTTTCAGCCATGACAAAGCATGAAATCTTGTCATGTTTCAATTGCAAACAACATGGATGAGCACAGAGAGAAATAAGGTATCTAGAAGCTTTAAAAAGTTGATAGCTTAAAAGTTGGGAGTAGAGTGCTAGTTACCAGAGGCTGGGAAGAATAGACAGAAAGGGTAAGAGGGAAGAGCATGTCTAATGGGAACAATTTTAGAGTTAGGAGGAACCAGAGCTGGGGTTCTATGCATCGTACAGTGATTGTGACAACCACTGACAATAATGTACTGTGTATTTTATACAACTGGAAGAAAAGCTATTGAATGTTCTTACCACAAAGTATTGATGGATATTCAGAGTGAAGGATATGATAATGTTTCATTGATTATTGTATAATGTACATATTTATTGAAACATCACTGTACTCAAAAACATATGTATGTATATGGAAAGAGAAGAAGAGACAGAGAGAGAGGAAGGGCAGATGGAGAGAGAGAGAGAGGGAGACAGGAAGAGACAGGAACACACACACACACACACACACACAGAGAGAGAGAGAGAGAGAGAGAGAGAGAGAGAGAGAGAACACCAAAAATGTATACACACTACACACTTTAGGAAAAGAAAAATCTGTATGAATATATTTTAGTACTGAATTTATTGAGATATCATGAGACTAATACAAGTTAGCTGTAACCTCTATAATTACTAAAACTTTTCAAAATGGTGCCCATTATTAATGTAGTGAACTGTTGCTTCTAGTCACTGAAATTGCTACACATGCATTTTCAGTGTCTTTTCTAAGGGCTGGCAATGTAATTGGTATATTCTGCAGTATATGTCATCCTCTAGGGCCTCTCATATGAGGACAACACATCTGTTGAAAAACACCCTTTTATGAAATATATATATATATGTATATATATATGTATATATAAAATTTGATGGACTATCTATCTACCAACCTATAAAAAACAGAAGCAATAAAAGGTAAAGGGATTTGGGTATGAAAATATTTACCATAGACAATGAAATTTATCCATTTATATCAAAACCTATGATAACTGCAGCAATTCATAATAGTGTGTTGGATTTTTGAACATTGTCCTTCTAGAGAAAAAAAATTGCCATTTCCAAAATATCTTCTTAATACCCAGATAGTCTCATGAATTATTGAAGTTAATATTATTGGATATCTTTTGAGTCCATAACTGTGCTAGGACCCACTAGATGGGAATTCTATTACATGTAGGGATTGTATGACTTCCTTAGAGTCAAACAAGTGCTCAAGGCTGGATTTTAGTGTAGCTCTGCCTGAGTCCATTCTGAGCTTTTTACTTTTATCCATTGGTCATGGATAGAGATATTTACCCAGGAAGTTTGACTACTATGCTCTTTTTATGAAGGGAGATACATTAAATAATGACTGGAAGTCCTTGTAACACTTCCAAACTACCTTTGAAAATGTTCATGATATGAATTTTAGATGAGTTACTTTGACTTCAAATACTGAGTTGCACTGGCAACATTTTAGAAGAGCAACAATATAAAAACACCGAGAACAACTATTTATTTCCTGTGCACTTCATTGTCTCCAAGGATTCACATCTGCATTTGGTTATTTGGGTCATGTTTTCAGTGATAGCTATTCTGTGCATGTAAGCAATTTCCATATCTATAATTATCCAAGATGCTCAATATTGAACTTGAGCCAACCTCCCACCTCATCAACTTTAGTTTCTGAATTTAGAATTGTCAGACCGATTATGAAAGAACATTCAAGTTTTTTAAACGGTGTACTTGTTATCTTCACAATTTAATTTCCTGATTGCTTCTTTTCATCTTTAAGGGGATTTGTGAGCTTGTGCATCTAGGTAAGACCTTGTAGTATTACTCAAAGTCAGCTGTTTGGACCTCTACAGATCTTTTCATTTTCTCAGACTCTGTAGCATTAGACACACTTTTGTTTAGCATTTCCTCCCTGAAATGTCTCTTCTCTTAGCTGCGTCTGTACTTACTTATTCATGTCTGTGATAACACCAAACCTGGTGTCTTTGATCACTATTCAGGCACTAAGGCTCAGCTTTTCTACTTTGACCTTTCTCTCTCTATGTCCACTAACCTATAGGGCTTTCACTCATGCTATGATTGAATTCAGTTGATACTCCATGTTTTCTGCCCCTGGGCTGATTTTTCTCCCTGATTCTAATTCTGTATTTATCATAGTGTCTGCTGTGCATTTTTACCAAATTACTTTTCTTTCACTGCCTCATCCAGTAATTCAAAACATATTTTGAGTTTACACTTACTTTGACATACTTAAAAATTAAAAAGAGCTAATTATATTCTGCCTACCACAGATTTGAATTTTTGCTCCCATAGTATTACAGGAAAACTTTGCTTGAATTTCAACCTCTCTTTTCTGCTAAATTAACTTTCTTCTTGTGTCTGCTAATATCTCCTTCTCAGGTACTTAGGCTAGAACCCATCTAGGAGTTTCCCAGTCTCCCACAAATAGCAAAATGTGCACTGGGTCCAACTAATACCTCTCTTCCACTCAGAATTCTAACTTGGTCACCTTCATGCTTTAAAAACTATATCATCTCCTAAAATTTTCTCTTTTCTTTCCTTACTCTCTGTTGTACAGATTATCTTCCTTAACTTACCTCATTAAACATCTATATGGCTGGATATGATTTATTTCCTTTTATGTTCAGAAGCCCCACATAATTTCTCATAGGCTATAAGATGGTCACCTTCTGATGTTGGAGAACTTATGTAATCTGTCTTCAGTCACAGCACCAGCCACAACATAAACAATAGCGACTATTTCTGGTTGTGTTTCTTCTTGTGTGTGAAGCATGAGGACATATTTATACATCTCTAATTTCATGTAATTCTTAAAGATGAGAAATGGGTACTATTAACATTCTGATTTAAAAGGTAAACGTGCTGAGATAACGATATACTGTAGCAAACATAAAAAGGCAATAATACTATTAACATTCCAGTTTAAAAGATAAAACCTAAGTTTTATTTTTAGCAATAGCATATCATAGCATATCATTGAACAGCACACCAGTCAGCTTATATGTAGTGGGACATGCAATTGTATCTAGGATTTTCTAAAATCTAAACCCAAGGTCTTAAATGATATTAAACAATGTCTTGACTTATTGTGTTTCCTACAATGTATTGTTGTCATGGCAGTTAAACAGTAAGCTCCCTGGTGTCCAGAAATAGGTCTAAAATTTTTTCACACAGTGCTATCTAATGACAGCTGGAGTTATTACTGACATATATGAGATGTACAACCATGTTTAGTTTTAGCAGTGGGGATGGAGACTCATCATTAAATTCCCATGAGAAACTTTGAAGTCAAAGGTCATTATGGATGAGCTCCTGTTGTGTGTACTGTGAAGTGATGCTTAGTGCATGGTCTCTCTTTTCTGGAAAGAATGCTATTTAGGGTTGGAAGATCTCAGCTCCAATTTTGGCTCATCCAGAAACTTGAGATAAACCATTTGTAAATGCCATCTTTTCTAATATTGAAGAATAAATCCTCTGATACCTATGTTCTTTTCTACCTCTAATATTTTAAATTTTTGACCATCAATGATCAAACCATATGAATTCTGTAATACACGGGTGTTCTGGTTTAGGAAAACCTGGTGAAGACCTCTAAGAGCAGGAAGCTCATCAATTATGAAACACAGCACTCTACCAAATTAACACAACCCATGTTTCTTCTTGTCCATTTGGGAAATGGTGGGGTGCAGAGAGAGGGCAAGGGCTTTGGAGTTCAACAATCCCATTAAAATAAAAGCTGCAAATCTCGCCAACTCTGAGTCTCTGTGCAAGTTACGTTACTTTGCTGCACCTCAATATAGGCCACTCTTCCTTCCCCATCGCCCATTTAACTTGACCATAAACATACCCCAGTAGTGTTCTGGACACTCTTCTGTCTTTTGTTAGTAAAAGATAAACTTTCTAGTGGCCAGGAGCTGGTAAAGCCTTCCGGTTGTATTTTTAAGCATAGCCTGCAATTAGTAAAGTCTAGAAAATGTCCAACATGTACAGGGCCACTCCTGCTTGGTGTATTGAAACTGGAATTTAGAATTAAGTCACTTGAGAATTGATATAACTAAAAAAAATAAAGAGACTCACTGAAAATATCGTGAATGTTTTCCTTTAAATAGAGAGAAAGCTGAATTTCAGGGCTATAAATAATCTTTGATGGTGAATTTAGATAAACTTGAAACTATTTAATATTTCATGTGCAAAAATTTGGCAAAGCTTAGAACATTTGTGACTGTGGGTAGTTTGGGAGCAAGGCAAACTCACTTCCCACATGCAATTTCATAAATATTCTGATGTGGGGGGTTGTAGTAAATATGGAGAAATATGTAACACGTTATTATACTTCTCAATCAAATATGCTAAATAGTTTTTCCATTCATTGTACTGAATAAAGTATTCCAATGTTGCAGAATGATTCCTATAAATGATTCATGTACAAAGTTTGAAAAGTAAATTTGATTAAAAAGAGAACTGAGCTCCAGCAATTGGTTAAAAAAGTTGCCTTAAATATAACATAGAGAAAATACTCAGATATTAAGCTGCTCTGAATATCTTCGTCTAATTGCCTCATTTGCATTCTGCTTAGGTATTCAATTGATCGTCACACTGACCTCGACAGGTTTTTCACTATTAATCCAGAGGACGGTTTTATTAAAACCACAAAACCTCTGGATAGAGAAGAAACCGCCTGGCTCAACATCTCTGTCTTTGCAGCAGAAATCCGTAAGTATTCTCCTAAGGGCTTTGATTTTATTTTACCAAATATTAATCCTTCAGGCTTTCTCTGTATTCTGGGAAACAAAATAGCTGAAAAAGGCTTTTTTTAAGATTCAAGGTTTAGTTTCTTTAGTCTTTAAAATTTATGTTCAGATATCTAGGAATATATAGGCAAATAGAGATATTTTCATTTTCTTTGGCAGAATTCGATACAGACTTGGGGAGATAGCTGATAGCCCTCAGTGATTTAAAATGCATGATCATCCCGGTAAACCCGAAGCAGAAGCTTTAGAGACAAGACTTGCAGATTTTCATTCACCTATAGAACAGTAGTTCTCAAACTTAATCAAGCATGAAGCCCTTTATACATCTCATACATAGCTTATCATAACAAATGTTTCTGGACCCTCTCCCCAGTGCCTCTGATTCATTAGCTATGGCATATATCCTAAGAATGTGTCCAACACATTCTTAGATGGTTTTGATGCTACTCTAAGGGTCCTACTTTGAGAACCACTATGTTAGAGTGGACTTTGGAGTGTCCAGGTTCTGTTACTAGCCTTTGAAACTAAAGCTCAACATCATCATCAGCAGAAGTGGATAAGTGGTTTGCTTCTTCATGCTCTAGTTGACATTTACTCCATGCCACCTACCTTCCACTAAATTAACATAGTTTAGCTCCTAGATGGACTTTGTGCTAAAAATGCCTTTCCCTGAACTGCCCAAATGAGTACTTAAGGCGTATTCTTTCCCAGGGGTGAATGAGGACCCATGTATAGTTCCCACCCGGTATTTGCTTACTGTCTTCCTTCTCTCCCCTCAGACAACCGACATCAGGAAGCCAAAGTCCCAGTGGCTATTAGAGTGCTTGATGTCAATGATAATGCTCCCAAGTTCGCTACCCCCTATGAAGGCTTCATCTGTGAGAGTGATCAGACAAAACCACTTTCCAACCAGGTAATGCTGCTCTCTCTTTCCCTGGCTATAAGCAAGCCACTGGGAAATAAGAGTTTGTTTTTAAAAACATCAGAGAAGGAGGTACCTCCCTGCTGCCCAAGGAGGTTTTATAGCCCTGGTTTTCCTCTGAAACTATGTTCTCTGATTAAAACCCGGCTTTTTAGCTATCCAGGTATTTTTTATTAAATGCTATGCCGGTGTCATCATGATAAATTCGTGGACCACCTTTCTCTTTCAGCCAATTGTTACAATTAGCGCAGATGACAAGGATGACACAGCCAACGGACCAAGATTTATCTTCAGCCTACCCCCCGAAATCATTCACAATCCAAATTTCACGGTCAGAGACAACAGAGGTTTGTACTAAGGTTTCCATTCATTCAGAGAAGTAGAAATGGAAAACAAATGGCTTTTATATTGCACAGCACAAATATTTTCACTAATCTTCATAATGCCTTCCTGCTGAAGCACAAACAAGAAATAATCATGCCACCTCTATTTTGACACATGGGCTCATTGGATGCATATGAAGAAGTGAGTCTAATTTTATGTTCCTTTTTTTATTGGTTTTGATATTCATGAAGCAGTGGGAATGCCAAGTGGGGAAGCTTACAGGATCAATATGCAAACAACTCCATTTATCTTTTTTTTTAAGAAGTTGATAAACCCTTGGGGGGAAGCATGGCTTTATGAATATTGATATCAAGTAAAGCATTAAAAGAGATTAGTTCAACTTTGTAAGGCAATATAATCTTTCAAACACAGGCCTCTCTGTCCAAAGCACAGTTATAATACAGTGCCGCTGGATATAGAGCTTGCTGCTTAAAGGTGAAGGGTATCAGAGGAAGCATTGTTTTTCCACTGGGAAAACAGTAAAATGTGGTATGATTTCTGCATCTCCTTTGGTCAGTCAAGTAGGTTGTAGATTTGTAGGTTGTTAAAAGTAGGCGATATTGTTGTTGGGTCCAAAAGATACAGTCCCTGCACAAAGTTGGTGGCTGGGCCTGGGAGAAAAAAATAAACTTTTCAACTTTTAGCCATATTGTTTTGCTCTGAGTGTTTCTTCTTGATGAAAATAGTCCATATAAATGGGGGACAGTGCAGGGCTGTGAAAGAAGTGAGACAAATGCCACTGTTTAGCGTAGGAGTAAAAGGTAGTAGCTGTGAATATAGAAGTTTTCTTTAGCTCCACATGTTCCAGATTGCTCTCCTGGTGACTGAAGAAGATCTTTATTTTTTTTTTTTTATTTTAAGGATAAAAGGAGGGAAATATTAACAGACATACAACATTTTACAACATATCACAAGCACAATACAGACAATACAGAGTTACAAACAAAGTGGTAGGGAATTAACAATGGTGGTTGTA
>NW_004955433.1:21591177-21633951 GCF_000276665.1 Chinchilla lanigera | reverse complement strand
AAAGAATCAACAACTGGGATCTCATCTTACTGAAAAGTTTCTGCACATCTAAAGAAATCACCAGCAGAGTCAAAAGAAAACCCACAAACTTGAAGAAGATCTTTAATATAACAAATATTATTACTTTCTCCCCTCATTGTTATCATTTCATCAATACCATTATGCACTTGGCTTTATTCCAAGCATCACACCAACACCTTCACTATTCTGTTCACTTAATTCTTTTTAACACCTGAGGTAGGCATTGTTATTTGCAGTCCCATTTTACAGATGAGAAAATGATGCACAGAATTATTTTGTAACTTGTCCCAAATCAATCAGCAAAATAGAAGTTAGAGCTGAGTTTCAAACCCAGGCACTCACTGTCCCATGCCATTCCCTGCTTTACTGTCACGCTGATTAAAGCACAGAAGTGCTCCCTACGCTACTGGATTTGGAAAGAATGTGATTGGACACACTTTTTTATTCTTGAACTGACTTGAACTTTTAATTATGGGCTTTGTAAATCAAGCACATATTGAATGAGGCAGTTAAAATGCCCTAGGTTTCAGAACAGAGACTTTTCTCTCCAGATGCATTGCTTTCCACAGTGAACTTGCTCTTCAGAGCCAAGATGGGAAGGAAGTTACATGTAGTGAGACACATGTTTTAAAAGCAGCCTTGGAGAATAACCCATGATGTGTTTTGTAAGTTATTTCCATCATTTTGAGATAGAACTATTATTTATCATTCTTTAATTTTGTACTCCAGCTAGGGTTTTTTTTTACTGGGTGGTTTGGCTAATGTGAACAGGTGGTGCAAGTCCTTTAAAGTAATGATTCTACCCAGCACTAAGCTCGATGGGAGAGCACACCACACACACACTTTGGGGGTTACACAGATGTAATAGAGGAATTTTCTTTTGTAATGATAGGATTTTCAGAACGGGGAGACTCTGGCATGCATCCAGCATTTAATGAATGTGTAATGATCTGAACTGACAAAGGTAATATGAATAGAGTTTTAATAAGGCTGTCTAAGATACATGTGCATTTGGGTTCATAAAAGTCCCTGCCTCCACTCTTAGAATATGCTATCATCTCAAATTAGTTTTCAGCTTTACCCAAGATTGGCAGATTGTTCTATTTTTCCAGCATAGGTTCGTGTCAGTTTTCTGATATAGAAATGCTTCTCATAACATATTTCATAGTTTGTGTTCACCTTGGTCAATAATAAGGGGGGTTGCTCAGGTATCCAGAAAACTCTGGTGATCCCACATGTTGTTTATGCTCTAAGGTTCTGTAGAGCATAATTTTAACTAATTAACTAAGAGTATTTCACTACACTGCCCAGGCTACTTAGATCTGTGGTCCAACTTTTATACGTGTGTTGATATTATCCCCAGCTTAGTTTGAAATCTAGTTTCTGGCTCTGTCCTGGCTAAGATCCCTGATTATTATGGGGTGTCTTCTGCAAACAGCCAGCTCTTCTAGGCTTTACTCCCTGTGCCCACTTCTCCACCACCTGCCGTGTCCTTCTTTCCTATGCACGTCGTGTGTGGTTACCATTATCTTTATAAACATTACACTGAGTCATATTATTGTGTAGGTGGTGCTTTGTCATAGTACTTCTTGGATTTCATCTACATTTTCATGGAGATTATATCACCATGGATAAGCTAACTGTCTACACAATCCATCTCCTCTACATTTTCTGTAGGAGACTAACCATACTATTGAGCTACTAGTTTAGCAGCGTATTGCTACTTTTTAAGAAAAATTACTTTATTAACTATTGCAAACAGTTAATGAAAACTCCCATGTTTAGAGCTATTGCAAAACCTAAAAGCAAATACAGTCCTATAATTATCATTTAATAGAGTTTCTTTCTACTAGCTCCTAAAAGTAATTACATATTGAAGTAATCCAAAAGGAGTAATCACATTCCACATTCTATTAATAGCCTACTGAGTTACCAAATTTCTCGGCCGAGACTGTTTTCCATAGAAAACATGAGATAATGGCTTATATCATGCTGAGTAAAAGCATCAAGTTACATTCTCCTTGAGTGTTTACTTCCATTATGCCGTGTAAATAATCACTATTGTGTTTGCCTAAACTCGGCACAAGCATTTGGAGCCTCTAGAAATGTAAGAGGGAAAGCCATTTTAATACACATAAGCCTTTTATTTCATTTTATCTTGTGCCATACTACAGCTCAAGCTTAAAGCCAACTCAGTGGGCAAGGAGAAAGACACTGAATGTGTCTTCAACATTTAAGTCCGTTTCGAGCTCTTAATATCAGAACCGACGCTGCTTGGGCAGATGATGAGCTGGTCCACCCAGCACTTAAGATGTATTTACTTTGGTAATATCAAGCTTGTGGCAGCTCTAAAAATGCAAGAAATGTGTAACAGATATGAAAAGTACAAGAGGGGAGAAAAAACAAAAACAAAAAATCTGAGACTAATCTCTTTTGTCTTTTCACACTTCACTGACTTAAAAACAAAACCAAAAACTTTTAAGAGCCTTTGCTTCACCCGGTTTTCAAAACATTCTCAGGAGGTGACCATGTTATTTATTTTTATTCGAATTTCAAAAGAAGCAAGAATGTGGCACATCAGAATGGTCAGTGACTTTTTTGAGGTCACATTGCCAATAAGTTAAAAAACTAAATTTGGGTGTTTGAAGGGCCCTGCCTGATGTGTGTTACATAAACACAAAGCTCGTGATTTTGTTTTTTACTTCTTTTCAAACGGTCTTTGTTTACCTCGTAGACTGTAACAATCATCTAAAAGGAAAATTCTGTAATTCAGTGTAATTCTGTAAACAGAATTCTGTAATTCTGTAAACAGAAAAGGACAAACTACTTCAATTTCCATTTTAATCACAATCACAATAATTACAGTAAATTATATTTGCAAGAATTTTATAATTTTCTCCTAATGCATAATTAATACATATCCCTTGTAGTAAAATTTAAAAATGCAAACAAGCAGAAATAAGATTTTAAAATAATAAAATAATTCAAAATATATTACCCAGAAATAATCACATATTTTGCATACTGTTTGGTTCTTTTTCATTGCATACATTTCTTTCTCTTAAAAAGTGAAATTGTAAAGTATAGGTCCATCCTTTTTCTACTGACAGAGTGATATGTATTCTTCTGCATCAATATATCAATGTGAATTCTTTCTAATTATCTTCCTAACCTCTGTTACATAGTATCACCTAACTTTTGTGAACAGGTGGTACTGCACATTGTCTCCACACACCTTTACCAGATACATATCGAATTATTTTTGTTAAGTAATCTCCTTGTGTGGAATCAATAGATTAAAAGCCCATAATAAGTAAATATCATACTAATTTATAATACTATTTGCAAAGTAAGGAGGTCTCATTTGCTTGTACTCTAATCAGTGCCTCATAATGGCATTCTCAGTGTGTGTGTGTGTGTGTGTGTGTGTGTTTGTGTCTCTCTCTCTTTGCCTCATTTGGCAATACATATTTTAATTCTTTGCTTACTTTTTATGTTGACAATAATTTTAACATTTACTTTCTTTTTTGGTTTAAAGGCAAAGGTAAGCCACAAAGAAGTACAACTAAGATATTTTATCTCCCACTTTAAAATTTAAAACCATTTCATATGTGTATATAACATATGTGGATGGTATCCCTGCTCTCTCTCACTCTCCCTTATACTTAATTCACATTTGTATACTCCTACTGGGCCTCTACCAATTTGCCATTGGTCAGGCTAGTAGGGATGAGAAGACTTTTCTGCACTGCACCTTTGTGAGGCCCAGACTAGAAGAGGAAGTTGAACAAGGGTCAGGATGGTTTGCGTACCTGTATCCATTCATAATTACTGTACCTGCAATGAGGATCAGTAGGAGCCCCTGAGTCCCAAGTCCTGAGCTCTGACCCCTACTCTGAAGGTACAGAGTTAGGAAGAATTGCTTCCCCCTAGAGACGAAAGAGGAAACTAACATTGTTTTAATCATTGACAAAATGATAAATTAGACATAATAAAATTTTAGAATTCCAATTCATTTCATCACTAGTAAAGCTAGATTTTAACAAATACTCATCTGTTTTTGCTTTATTGTTTTAAATTGGTCATTCATATTTTTTTGCACTTATATGTATATATATTTATATATACTTACGGTTAATTTTGTAAGTTTCTTCATTTCAACGTTGTTAACCTTTGACCTATTATGAGTATTTCATTGATTTGCCCAATGGATCCTTGTGCTTTCAATTTTGACTATGCCATGTCCTTAAGTATAGATGTTATAATTTGTATGAATTTTTCTCCATTTAAAATGATCCTTCTCAAGTTTTTCCATAACCAAATTAATTCACCTGTCTTTTCTCTTTCCTTACATTATTTTTTTCCTCATATCAACTTTTAATCCATGTATATCATATAATATCCACTTTCAGCCATTTCCTGAATATCATTTATGAAATTATCAACCACTTCCAAGTGCTTTATAATACCATCTTTAACACCTTATCCGTTAGATATGATTAAATTTTTTATCCTTCCCATTCTATTTACTCTATGGTTAGTATCATATTTTTCATTAATGATTGCACGCATATCTATGTGAAAATTTCACCAATGCTTTCTCCAAGTAATTTTTATGTTATTACTATTTTATATCCTTTGGTTTCTCTAGATATGGTTTAGAATTATTTTCCAGGTACATAAATATGGTTGTAAATGTTATTTTATTCACCCCAAATGTATACATTTATTCAAGAACTAAAAATTTTAAAACACTTTCCCATTCAGATGTGTTTGACTTTCTGTTGAATCAATTCTCCTTTGTTTTGCTTTGTAGTTGTCTTCATTTTTGTTTTATATATTGCTTACTAAGTTTATGGCTAGTTATTTTATATTTTGGATACTGTTGTGAATGGATATTTTAGTTATACTTTTTGGTTTTTCTAGTTTGAATTGAATATTTTATATGATACGATTTCCTTTCCTTTCCCAGCATGTCAACTGTGGTCCTTTTTTTCCTTTTTAATCTTTACCTTAGAGTTTGAAATAGCACAATTGCAATCAATCCAAGTTCATGTTCAAATAACACCATACTGCTTAATGAATATTCTGAGTACCTTATAATAATAGAATGGTGCTAATTCCTTTCCCCTGATACTTGCATCATCACTATCATTCTTCCGTAAATATATGTACGATTGAACAAAGTAGTTAAATTGAAAAATCCTAATATTGAACCTGGCAACCATAATTTCCAAACCTCTTTTTCTAAACAATCAACACTTGATAAAGTGAAGAGGGAGGAGCAAGGCTTAGAGAATAAATGCTTGGCTCTGCTCTGCATCTCTAAAGGAGGAACAATTTTCGTAGTAAAAGTCGAGTCATTTGCACACAGTTAATCCTGCTATTATTTTATAGAAATTCATCAAGTTCTCTATCACTTCTATTTCATGAGTTGAGCTGGTCTTTTGAGAAGTAAAGGCGCAGAAATACCAAATGCTGAGCTTACAATTGGAATACCTCTCAGGATGCCAAAGCCCCAGGGCTGCTTGCTTGGCAATGGGCTAACTCCACTAAAATTGGAGTTCTTTCAAGCCATATGGTTACTTGCTTATTAGAACATTGTTTTGAGCTGACTGCAGTGGCGTGCCTCTGTAATGTCAGATACTCAAGATGTTAAAGCCGGAAGATTGTTTGAACCCGGGACTTAGGGGCCAGCCTGAGCCACATAATAAAGACTCCATCTCAAAATTTAAAACAAATAAATCAAAGAGCAAATAACATTTTTGCAGTATGAGCAAGGCAGTGAAACATGAAGAGGTCACAGTGGGTTTCTATTATAATAACAGCAACAACACCGTGGACTTTCAGAGAAGCTTTTTTGAAGCTTCACCCTTCACAAGGGTGAAGCATCTTCTATTTTATTTGACCTTCTTCTCCAATGATGTCTCTTTAACACTTAGTGTGGTTTTTACTAAAAACTACCTATTTCTAATTGCCCCATCACAATCTCAGCTTCTTACCTCCCCATTTTCATGGAAAGATAAACTGTCCTCATGAATGCTGTGCCAGGAAGTGTCCTAAGAGTGAAAACTTAGCGGTGATCCACTCATAATCTCTTACATCAGGCAGGATTTTCAAAAGCACACCAAGGAAAATTAGTTATCTTGCACAAGCATACCTAATATTGATAGCTGTTTGTTATTTGCCTTTCTGCTACTGTAACAAAGCACCTGAAGTAGTCAACTTTAAAGAAGCATGAGTTCATTTTGGCTCACATTTTTGGAGGTTTCAGTTTCTGTTTGGCTGGCCTGCTGCTTTGGGGCCTGTGATAAGGCAGCACATCGAGGCTGAGAGCCCGTAGTGGGGTGAAGCTGCTCCCCTCCTGGGGCCCACATAGGGAAAAGAAACAGGAGAGATGAATGTCCTCCAGTCTCCTTCAGAGCACATCCCCCATAACCTGACTGCCTCCTGCTAGGCCCCACATCTCAAAGGTTCACCACTTGCCATAGTGCCAGACTGAGGCTCAATCCCCTATTCCACGGGCTTTGGGAGACACTCATGATCCAAACCAGGGCAAGTGGCTATTATGGAATCACCTGCAGAGGAGCTGTGACTATGTGGTTTGTCTCCAAATAGGTCTGCTTGACTCCACTCTTACCTCCACTTCATTAATATCCATACCTGATAGCATTTCCTTTTCTTTTTAAAATTCTTCTATGACTCTCCTTTTCCTATGAAATGTACTGAAACTTCATAGCTCAGAGAGCAAGGCATTTCGTGGTCTACCCCACATGCACTTGGCTCTAGCATTTCCTTTTTCTCCTTAATTTAAACCTTAAGTTCCAGAGACTTGAAACCTTGCCTGCTTTCCCAGTGTGTCATATCCACAGTTTTGCTCTGCCTGAAATGTGCTCGCCCACGTATTTGTCCCTTCCGTCTGAATGATGATGGCTTTGAGGTAAAGCTTTGCCAGACATCTTGGGCCATCACAAATGCTTTGTCTGTGTTTCAGCAACACTGCATTACCTCTATTATTTTTCTTACTGTGCTTCATTCTAATTATGCATTGCATTCTTTGTCTCCTAATACAGCATGAGCTGGGTGAGGCCAGGATCTCAACACTTAAGCAAAGTAGCCTGGCTCAATACATGAACTAAAAAGTGAAAGAATGATTCAGAGAATGCTTTTCTAATATGTAACATTCTTCAGACTTTTCAGGGATTAGTTAGTACAATGGAAAATGGTTGTATCATGAGGTAAGCTTCAGGCTGAAAGAGACAAATGATTTTTGGTGCAAAAATATTTTGAAAAAGTAAGTGCTTCATCATTCAACCCATTCTATCCATTTATTTATTTATTTATTTTGCCACAAAACTATATGGGATACCTAGGATTTGGAGCCTAAGAGACAGGATCTGCAAATGCAATTATTTGCGAGTATAATCCAAGATGGGTCAAGCTGAAGATCAAATGAGCTCTGATACATTCGGAGACAGTTTGTACTGTTAAAACAACAACCCAACAAGAAAGGGTACATAGAAAGGAGGGTTGGCTGAGTACTATAATCAAGAGAGATTCTCCCAGGATAATCTTTTCGTTTCTTTCTACTTTTTAAAATAATAAATTATGGATATTTCTCTTTGTTATGAGCAGCACTGAAGGACATCCAAATATACTTCTGATTTTTTACTTCTCTAATTTACAGACAGGCAAACAGGTTTTTGTGGGACAGATTTTTCCCTGTTAATTGTTCCAATATGGAAAATGCTCTGTTGGCAGATCAAAATGGCAGATGTCTTTTAATGCCCTGCCATTTTCACTTATGTAAATAATTATGTTCCTTTCCTGCCTGATAGTTATTGCTGTAGTTTTTTTTTTTTTTTTCCATACAGAACACAGTTTGCCTGGTACTCACTTCCTCCTCAATCCAACAAAAAAATCCAACAAATCTTAGAGGATCAGACTTATCTTTCTTTCAAATTCCCTCTGGAAACTAATTTGACTAACTCACTTAAAGTCCCAGTATGTCTGCATCTCACTGAAGTTCTGATTGTTGTACTTATGTTACTCAATTACTTTATGCAGTATATGCTTCTTTTTCTCTACTCTGAGAGACAGAGAGGGAGAAAGAGAGCCTTCTACCAAGGAAAAATTATTTTTAAACAAAAGCCTAGGTAGAATTGAATGCAAAAATGATAAAATGTAACAATGAAAATTCTGTCACTTCCAACACACAGTACACTCTCAAGACATTTCATACACACATCCCTGAATTTCACACATACACAAGACCCTTGTTCTTATCATACATTCTTTATTGCATTTCTCATTTTGCAGTGGCTCACAAAATCACTCTTTTTCTAATACAGTAGTATCTGACTTGTGGATGCAACCGAGAGAATTTTTATGTATCAGAGTTTTGGGTCAGTCTTTCTTCATTAGTATTTTAAGGCTCAAAATATAAAATTTGCTTCATTGTCACCTTAGTTTCATCTCAAAGTATTAGGAAAGTAATAGATTTTGCTTTGCATTTTGCACATTGTTTTGAAGGGTGTTTGTGGTTTTTTTGTGTGTGTTTGTATATGTGTGTGTGTGTGTGTTTCTAGAAATGTTGTGGGAACAGTGATACCAAGTGAGCACCTTTGGTTCCTTGTGGGTCTGTCTTTCACAAAATTATTAGATTTCTAAGTGGTGTTTTTAGGGCTGGGGATTTAGCTTAGTGGCACAGGGCCTGCCTGGCAAGCGCAAGGTCGTGAGTTCAATTTCCGGTACCAGAATAAAACAAAAAACAACAACAACAACAACAAAAAGATAAGTGGTGTTTTTATTTTTTTTTAAGTAGAATGAAATCTCTCTGGCTCTACCCATAGGCTATGATAGAGTCTATGCAACTAACAAAACATGGTGGCAAAATTTAACAAAAAGGAACTAGCTTAATTGACTTGTATCTTAATTACTTTTCTGGTTGCTGAAACAAAATACAGGACACCCAAAGGAAAAGGAAGAAAGGTCTATTTAGCTCATAGTTTGTAGAAGTTTCCGTTGATAGTTGGCTGGATCCACAGCAGGGTAGCACTCAGAGGAACACCTTAGAGGAGAAACAGTTCATGCTGGGCAGAAGACAGCAAAGCGGCAAAGCAGTGAAGTAGTAGGAAGCAAGCAGCAAGTGGGGACAGCAGTTCCATCCCTTACATCCTATCCAGGCTACACCCCCTTAGGGGAGGTAGCACTCACACCCTAGGTGGGCCTTCCTCATTTTCCACACCAACAACTATGCAAAACCAATCAGTGGACTAGTTTAGTAATCACACACCCTTGATCTCAGTATCACACCCTTAATTCCAGCATCACACAGTCTAGATCCAACCACCTCTGAAAAGTCCTACCTGTGACTGCATGAGGCTTCTGGGGGATACCTAGACACAAACCGTAACAACTTTTGATGTTATTATAATTCCAGGATCAGTGTGTAAATAAAACACAGTGAATCTAGAAAAGTCAAATCCTTGTTCTGTTTATATTTTACCTGTTATTATGAAAACTGGCTCATTTTTTCTCAATTTTCTTTCCTACACAATAAGGGAAATTGTATTTCTGCACATACTTTGAAAAATTCTTTGGGATAACATGTGAAAATAACATGGAACAAGATTTATCAGTGTCAGAAGTTTTTGCTAAATTGATTCTAACTCAATCTAAGTAATAATAATGATAAGATGAAAGTATTCATCAAGACAAGTACATGCAATATAGACATAGGCACTGTTGTTCAGGTTGGGTTCACAAGTGAGGGATCAGATAGAATGGAAACTCAAAATTGAACTCCAACCTAATGAGTCAGTAAAATGTGGCTGTGGGAAAAATCCAGATTGATATGAGATATATTAAGAAGAGTAGTGTTCAGCCATTCATCCTGTCAACACAGAAAACACCATTAAATTCTCTAAGACCAGTAAAAAGATGAGTGAAGCAAGGTCCCTGCACTCAAAAGGAGAGGCTCATGTCTGGTGGACGAGATAGATATCCTTGTGAATTCATAATATAGGTTGTGAAATGTTTCTGTGAAATGTGCAATGTACATGGTGACTTGCAGCCATAGAGACAGCCCCCGAGGTGTCCACAAAGGCAAGTAAACAAAGACATACACACAGGCTAAACATTCATCTTCGAGCACTAGTAACATCATAAGTGTACGTGCTACCAACTTAGAAAATCTCTTTTAAAATATTCATTATTTCAGCCCTTCAGTTCAAAGATGCCAAACATTGAAGGCCTTCAAAAATTTAAATTTATTTTTTCAAAATTTATAATTTTAAACCAGTAAAAAAGAAACCTGAATAATCAATTCTTTAAGTGATGTCCTTCATTGTTGCATACTACATATTCTTCTGAAATCACTGCAGCTTAAACCTTCACTGAAAATCTAGAGTCAAATGCACAGAAGTACTTGTATGTTTCACATATAGTGCACCTATGCATACACATATGCACATGTATAGATAATGTATCTGTATATTCTTATCTTTATAGAGCTATTGCCTTATTCCTAGGGAAAGTAGAGTGGGTGAGATGAAGACAATCAAATGATTATTCTGATACTGATGGTGTTCCAGTAGGGGTAGTTTTTTGTTTTGGGGAGTATTTTTTGCAGTAGATGGATCTATTTTGTTTCTGAGGTTTCTACATCAATAGTAGAGTAAGTGGATTTGTCCCAAAAGTCAACAAAATATGTCCCTGGAAGCCAGAGCTGGTCTAGATTTTCCAGTCTGTATTAGTCTAAAGAAAGGACCCTCCAACGAAATGTGGCTCATGGCCTTTAATCTTCGGCTAAAAGGTCTCAGACTGGGTCATGCAGTGCAGACTCTACCCCTTCACAGCAAAGATGCACAGAAGAAAAATAGGGTCAAGGAAAAGTGTCCTAAAAGTTTCAGGGAAGTAGTTGTGGGTGAATGATTCCTTCAGCTTAGATCAAGCCTTCCTACTCCCATCATGAGGACAGTGGTGTATTCTTGCCCTTTGCTACATGCCACCTCTCTTCCAAGTTCTTAAACAAGGCCCATACATCGCCAATTTTGATCTGCTGGCTTTTTTTCCCTAATGCAACCTTGGCACTAGTGCAGTCTAACTGTCAAAGGCAGCTCCTCCATTGTATTTTCACTTTTAGAGTCAAATTTTAAGTTTCCTTTCCTTTGGCTGCATCGTCATCATAACCCCTACACTTGCAGTCGCAAACTGATGCCATGGCGACCATCATTATCCGGCACTTTTGTATTTTGTTATTATAATGAAAAAGTGTACAGGTAAGAGTAGCATGTGATTAAGAGTCCTGGGTTCAGACATGAAAGTCTGCAACCTGAATTATTTTTCCACTAATAGAAATACTACAATTTGTGCATGACATACACTAGTAATTAATGGGACCTTTTTCAAGGTTTTCTCAAAGTGGAAAAAAAATTGGAACTGGTTGCATGTCTTTGTCCAGGGATGAGCACATTTGGTATCAAGATGAAAAACCAAGGTGCTTGAAAAACATTTTCTTATCTCGGGAAACATGTTGCCCAGGACTGAGAAGTGTGAACTAGTTTCTTACCTCTGGATGATGAGCCCTTCTGTGTAGGCAATTGCATTTAAAGCTGTGGTGACATTTCCAAGAATTCACTTTCCTCTCCTTGCCAATACATTTTTCTTCCTCATTAGTCTACTGCTCAAAGCGGATGGCTTCCAGAAAAGAATTAATATTTGCCAGGCCTCTCCAGCAGCCTGGCGCTGTGCTGTATACCTTTATGAATGGAAGTAAATTTAACCCTGAAATGTTAGTGTTTTAGTTTAGAATTACAAATTCAAGGTATTTACTTAATATGTCTAAAGTCAGGCAATGAATATGTGGATGAGTCAAAATGCAAATGCTGTTCCTTTGGACCTCCAGGACTGGATGGTTTGCTTATTAGAGACTTTATACAGTTAGGAAAACAGTCTAAGAACTCACTTGAAGGAAGTTTTTAGATTGATAACAAATTTTCTGGCTCATCTTATTAATCATGGAGTCAATCTTTCACCTCCTTGAAAATGCATCCTCACTGATCCTCTTTCTTTCCTTGGGTCACCCATAAACCTCATGTAAATATCCAAATTAAGGAGACCTTGTCAAAGATAAAGTGACTTGATACTTACCATAATATAGATGAAAATCAAGCTGTAGTTCATCTGAAGATGAAGACTTCTTCCTAGAAGAGAGATTTTATTATTATTAGTTTGTTTCTTTTTCCACTGTGTATCTGAATTTAGTTTTCAGTTGTTTTTGATCATGACTGTTTTATCATCAGTGTTCAGAGTGGATCACAAGAAAGACCACTGCAGGCCATGAGGCCAAGGGCTCAAGAACACCCCCTTCCCAGGCTTTCTCAGTACTGGGAGTTGACACCAGGCCCTTCTGCAGTGACTTGCATCTTCAGGGCTTTTACAGTTTTATTCTGAGTCAGTCTTACTACATCATTGAGTTGCTCAGGCTGGGTTTAAACTTTTGATCTTTCTACCTCAGCCTTCCAGAGGGCTGAGATTACACTGTGTACAACCACATGTGTCTAAGGAATGTTCCTCTTAAAAGAAGCTACTTGGGCAGCTTAGATGAAGAAGGAAATGTTTTATTGACTCAAGGAATGTAAACCATCTAAATGTCAAAACAGACTTTTAGACAAGACTACCACATTCGTCCTTTACCAGGGCCCTAGCCCTGGAGGATCTAACACTGAGTATTAAGCTTTCTAGTGGAAGGTTCCTGGAGTCCTCTAGGAGCACAGCACAGAGGGAGTCCCTGACTGTTTTATGATTTAGTTCCAGTAACAGCCCCATGAGGCACACTTGATATAATCCAGTTTCCTTTCAAAGATAAGTAAGTGAGGCTCCTAGATGGGAAAAGAGTGATTGTACTAACATATCCAATTATTATTTCTAGAAGGACCTTTAGTCTAATTCTTTCCCAGCTCTTGAGTTGATCTTAAAATCTGTATGTGAAACATGTTTGCTAGAAAAGATGTTTTAAAGAAGCTTGTGAGATTCTACTGATATATCTCTCAGAGATTATAAACGGTTCAGTCAGCTGTGCACTCTGATGAGCTTTTATGTCGTCGTTTCAGTGTGTCTGAGAAGACTCAGCTGCTCAGAACATAAAACATCTTGAATTCACATGCTGGTGTCGTGCTCAGGCCCGTGTTTTTCATTAATATGTGAGTTTCCATTACCTTCATGTACGAACCAGCCTGCTGTGATCTAAATACACAGTCGTGTATGGCTGGCTCATTGAAGTTTAGATTTTACACCATGACTGCCTCAAGTCTATAAAAACAAAACTACTCTATTCATATTCCCTTTACCCATGTCACCAGGGTAGCAGAGTAGTATCCAATAGAAATCTAAGTAAATAATCTGGGGATGTCATTTGTATCAGAGTTATATTTGACCAAGCAATTTAATCAATTTTCTTTTCTCCTAAAATATTTAACATTTATTTTTATTTATGAATGGATTAATCACTTTTCAGCTCACTAAACTTGGTGAGGTATTGTTACTTATATTTGATGAAAATCTTATTTAAACACAAAACAATAAACTTACATTTTGAAATATTTTATTGTAATTTGTAAATTTAACTGCGAATATAGGAGAATGGCCTAGTGATTATCTAGAAGAGAAAAGAACAGACAGGAGGACAAATTTTATTGGGTAAGTGTACCCTTTTCTCCAGCAATAAAAGCAAAATATTCCAACCATACAGAACTCAGGAAATATAGAAATGAGGGAGAGCTGTTCTGCCTTATGTTGACTGAGATGCTGGTAGTGATAGGCTGCAAATCTGTCTTTGTAAGGCTTGCCGAAGCCAGTGAAAGTACACACCTTATCTTCTGCAGTATTCAGAATGCCTGCTCATCCTTAAGTGAGACTAAATCTACCATCTACGGTCTCATAGAGAATACATTAGATTTTCCTTGACACCAGGGTATCAAATAGGCCTGTGTTTTTCCTAAAATATATACATTTAATTTTGTATATTTAAGTTCCTGTGTATATTTCCTAAAATATATATATTTTGAGAGTATAAGATGTGGTTTCCTATCACAGGAAAAAATTTATGCTACTGAATCTTTTTAAAGCTGGCCGTTACTGGGCTATGATGTGTGGGTCAAAGCATTCATGATCCTGTGAACTACTACTGCTTCTTTGTTTTTGTTTCTGTTGGTGGTGGTGCTGAGGATGGAAACCAGGGTCTTTGCACTAAGCTATACGCCCAAGTCCTTTCTTATTTTTTATATCAAGACAGGCTCTCACTAGGTCCCAGGCTTGCCCAGGCTGGGCTCAAAATTGTGCTACTCCTGCTTTGCACTCCCAGAATGCTTGGACTACAGACCTGCACTACTAGTCCTGGTTAAATGACTGCTTCTTAATCTACAAGTGGGCAGCTCACATAAGAGCATCTCTGCACGTGTGTGTGTGTGTGTGTGTGTGTGTGTACAGTTTGATAGAGCCTAGTCAAATTTTTACTATTTTATAATATCAGTATTTCTCCTCCAGAAAATATATCCTGGAAAAAATATTTGGGGCTGGTAGACAAACATGAAGATAAGGAAGCATTTTAGGGGCAAATCTTACAAAAGATTGAGAAATACGTGAAAACCAACATCTGTAATTTAGTTAAGCTTTTCCCAGAGTACAGTTCAGCCATTTGTTCAACAAATATTTATTGAACATCTGCTGTATATCTGGCACTGGAGAGCCAGAGATGAATCAGATGAAATCCCCTGCTCTCCAGAAGTTCACAGTCTTAGCAAGGTCAAAGTGGTTATGTCAAGAAATCACAACAGGGGAGTGAGTAGGATACCTATTTCTATAGGAATCCACAGTGGGAAGAGTCACAAAGCAATGGAGGATGAGGTCTAGGGAGGCCTCCTAGCAGAGATAGCTTTGGAATTCAATTTCAAGCTTTGGAAAGTTTTACTCCCATGATAAAAGGAACAGCTTTTGGGGATAAGAAAGCAGTCAGTGAAGACTATGGAAAATCACGGCAAAGTTCTCCATTTTGGGCTGAGTTAATTCACGTGAGAAGAGGCAGGATGTGAGGTCAGCAGGTAAGGTGAAATATAGGGGAAGGAAGTAGTTGGAGGCCCACTGTGTAGACCTGGACTGTGTTATACGAGCAAAGAGAAAACAGACGTGTTTTAAGCAGGAGCGGTCGATGTGTTTAACCAGGGTGGTTGATTATGTTTGGATTTCATAGAAACTTTGCATCTGCTGCAAAGTTTATATCAGATTTCCTCTTTAAAGAAGGAATTTTTTTGAGGCTGGCTCATAACTGGGTCAGTTGTTTAGGCAAGGTTGAAGGTGGAGTTTAGAATTTCTCTTAAAGAGTCACAAATCAAAACTGACAAAATCCTTGCAGTGAAGCCGGAAAAAGCACAAGCATGTAAAAGAAGCTCTTTGGTTTGTTCTCACACTCATGCAAATATTTAATTGTATGGTATGATTACATAGAGTACACAGCTGAAGCTCGCAGGCTCCTGTGGCATTTGATGAAGCAGGTGAACACCCGAGCAGAATACGTTGTGGTTAACTGACCAGGAAGGTGTTCAGTACAGATAAACTGGAAAAGAGCAATTTCTAAGTTTTGTTCCAAAGTGCAGAGCAATTGTTCCGTGGTGCTGTCATGCCAAATGACCATCGCCTCTATAGATACTTACATTAAAGAACAAGTGGGAAGAACTGTAAGAACTGTGGTCATTAACCTTTGCAATGAGAGAGTGCCCTTAAATCCAACCAGCTCAACGCAGCTGTGATTGGAAAGGTCTTGATCTGAAAGCTCACCTTCTCCCTCCTTCTCCCAGATAACACAGCAGGAATCTACGCCCGGCGTGGAGGGTTCAGTCGGCAGAAGCAGGACTTATACCTCCTGCCCATAGTGATCAGTGATGGTGGCATTCCACCCATGAGTAGTACCAACACCCTCACCATCAAAGTCTGCGGCTGCGATGTGAATGGCGTGCTGCTGTCCTGTAATGCTGAGGCTTACATCCTGAATGCTGGTCTGAGCACGGGCGCGCTCATCGCCATCCTCGCCTGCATCGTCATTCTCCTGGGTAATGACCTCTTTTGCCACCTAGCATAGCCAGATGTGCCTCCTTGAATCATGTATTTCTCAGTTACGGGGTGGTTACCAGGATCGCGCACTGCACTATGGACATGGTTTAAAATAAATAAAAGTAGGGATTTCCTGCTCCCGTGATTCTATAGCGCAGCAGGCATAGCGTGCAGTTTAACAAGCATCAAGTGGAGGGAAGGAAAGGTTAGGATGCGCGTTTTGCCAGACATCGCAGAAGTACACGGTGGAGGATGTCATCGGGGGGCTGGAAAGGCATCCAAGAAATAGTTTGCAGATGAGGAATCAAGCAGAGAGCTGGTGTATGAGGAAAGGTTCTGCCTCATAAGGGAAAGGAGAAGGGTTAGCAAGCAGCAGAAAGAATAATCGCAACACTAAATTTAGATAGTGTGGGCAGGACTCAGGGAACTGGATGAACGTTAGCTGGATGATACTAGGCCGTGACCGTCCCTGTCTTTAGCATCTACAATATCCATGTGCATGCCTCGGTTCATGCGGATCCCTAGATTTTCCCACACTGGCCAGCCGAATTAGGTTCCTCTCTTTTGCACTTCAGTCTACCCATGATCCACTCTGTATAAACACCACATGTAGATGCTAAGAAATCCTCCCTCTGCAGGTCCTCAGGAAGATTCAATCATCTGTCCCAGCTTCTCAGAACAGTGATTGACAAAAGTTACTATTCAAACCCAAATATGAGGGGCTTGGGGTTTAGTTCAGCGGCACAGGGCCTGCCTGGCAAGCGTGAGGTCGTAAGTTCGATTCCCGGTACCTGAAAACAAAACTAAACAAAACAAAAAAAATATGTTTGACACCAAATATGTTTTTTTAAAAAAAATTAATTGTTTTCATTTTTCTTTAAAAAATTAAAAGAACAAACAAAACAACAATGAAGAAAAAATCAAAACAGCACAAAAACAACAAAAATGATATGTGACCTCAAAACAAAATGATAGGAATTAACAATAGTTGCTACATTACATACTGTTATCTTCAGTGAACCAAGATATTTAATTCTTTACTGAATGAATGACGGGACTGACTCCTTAGGAAGAGCCATTGAGCTTAGTTCAAAAATTAGTGGTGAAGTATCATCTGGAGAATGGGCTCTATGTTCAGCCCTGAGACATTAAAAAACATCTTAAACAAGATTTCTGTGCTGGATGAGGCCAAAGTCTATCAAGGAAGGTATGCAAGAACACATAAACACAGGTACCTGGTAAGTGCTATAATAGAGGAACGAACAAAGGACAGTGGCTGCATAGAGCAAAAAGTAAATGATACTGCCTGAGGAGGTTCAGAGACCTCTTCTTGGAAGATATAACAATTGTCAGAGACAGAAAGAGTTTCCTAGCCGGTGAAAGGGGCTGGGCTGGATGGGTATGCCAAGTACAGTGATCAAAAGATGAGGTGCCCTGAGGAATGCATACTGGGGTTGACACATGTGTAAACCATATGACGGATGTTACAAAGCTGATGAGAACAGGTGGGTGTGTAAAAGAACAGCCTGTCTTGTAGTTTGTCTGGTGTCAAGGTAGGAAGCCAGGAAACATTTCCATAATGAAAGATAAGAAAGAGTCACCCAAGCAAACATAAGAAAGAGTGAAATATTTCCACAATGAAAGATAAGAAAGAGTCACCAAGCAGAAAGGAATGATGGGTATAGGGGATGAAGGTGCTGCCATGAACAAAGCACAGAGCTCTGGGACCCCATGAAGACCAGGGCAAGGGCTGTCCCCCACTCCTGCATCTCATAGTGGGAATTCTTGGTTCCCTTTCCAAAGGCAGCCACAAACATTTCCTTCCATCGGACTGTGTGTGAGGGAATCTTCTTGGTAGGGTTTGAGGAGGATGGAGGGGACTGATATAGAACTAAGCAGTGTCTGAGCTCTCCTTATAAATTACTCCACTCATCCTCCTAGACCATCCACCTTGATCCAGAAAGGCTATTGGACTGTGTCTTTATCTAGGGGTTCAATTTTTCAAATTTCATATAAATAGAAAATTATTCTTCCAGGGATTTTTGTAAATGTCCTCTCTACCCGCATGTATGGTAAGGTTTCTTATTGTTATAGAGCAGAGCTCATGCTTCTCCCAAGACCTCCAGGAAGGATGTAGTTTTCAGTCCTATAAGAAGGTAGGTCCTGAGTTCACTCAAGGTCCTCATTCTTCAATGTGAGAAAGGAAGCCAGCTTCCTTTGCAGAAGCAAATAACAGCATTAGACCCCTTTGAGAAACTTCAGGTCAACATATTTAGAATCTTTCTATTTCTTCGGAAGATGACTTCCAAATGGCATTGGGATTCATTTGGGAAAATTTTAAAATAGTTCCAGTCTGCCAAGTTACCACGTATAGTGTTTACATGGCAGCATTTTACACAAAGAGAGACAGGTGGGGGTCAGTTCTGCGTGTCTCCGGGGACTCCAGGCAGGGCTCTCATTTCCTGTGATGCACTCAGTTTCTGAAACATTGGCACACTTCATGGTTTACAGATCGCTGAGCTCCTCTGGGAAAAGAATCCAGGGAGACTGGGCTTCACCTATACTTATTTTCTTTCTCTTTCCTTGTAGTCATTGTAGTTTTGTTTGTGACCTTGAGAAGGCAAAAGAAGGAACCACTCATTGTTTTTGAGGAAGAAGATGTCCGTGAGAACATCATCACCTATGATGATGAAGGGGGTGGTGAGGAAGACACAGAAGCCTTTGATATCGCCACCCTCCAGAACCCTGATGGTATCAATGGATTTATTCCCCGCAAAGACATCAAACCTGAGTACCAGTACATGCCTAGACCTGGGCTCAGGCCAGCACCCAACAGCGTGGATGTGGACGACTTCATCAACACTAGGATACAGGAGGCAGATAATGACCCCACCGCCCCGCCCTATGACTCCATCCAAATCTATGGCTACGAGGGCAGGGGCTCAGTGGCTGGGTCCCTGAGCTCCTTAGAGTCTGCCACCACAGATTCAGACTTGGACTATGACTATCTACAGAACTGGGGACCTCGTTTTAAGAAATTAGCAGACTTGTATGGTTCCAAAGACACTTTTGATGATGATTCTTAACAATAAAGTTACAAATTTGGCCTTAAAGAACTGTGTCTGGCGTTCTCAAGAATCTAGAAGATGTGTAAACAGGTATTTTTTTAAATCAAGGAAAGGCTCATTTAAAACAAGCAAAGTTTTACAGAAAGGATACATTTAATAAAACTGCAAGGACATCAAAGTGGTAAATACTGTGAAGTACCTTTTCCCACAAAAAGGCAAACATTGAAGTTGTTTAGCAACTTCACTAGAGAAAAACCACTCGGCATTCAAAATATTTAAGTGAAGGAGAATTCTAACGGTGAACTCACAATGAAGGGAAATTGTTTATGTGTTACGAACATCTAAGTCTTTCTTCTTCCTTTTTTTTTTAATTTGTCAAAGAAGCTTCCACAAAATTAGAGAGGACAACAGTTTTGAGCTGTAATTTCGCCTTAAACTATGGACACTCTATATGTAGTGCATTTTTAAACTTGAAATATATAATATTCAGCCAGCTTAAACCCATACAATGTATGTACAATACAATGTACAATTATGTCTCTTGAGCATCAATCTTGTTACTGCTGATTCTTGTAAATCTTTTTGCTTCTACTTTCATCTTAAACTAATACGTGCCAGATATAACTGTCTTGTTTCAGTGAGAAGCGCCCTATTTCTATGTCATTTTTAATGTATCTATTTGTACAATTTTAAAGTTCTTATTTTAGTATACATACAAATATCAGTATTCTGACATGTAAGAAAATGTTACGGCATCACACTTATATTTTATGAACATTGTACTGTTGCTTTAATATGAGCTTCAATATAAGAAGCAATCTTTGAAATAAAAAGGATTCTTTTTTAATTCTGGGTTTGATTCTTAACATTGAAAAAATTAAGGATTTATAATGATCCATTTATATTTCTAATTTAATTGTGATCCTTAATAATCCTATTTATGATCTGTTATAGCCTGTCTGCTGCTTTGATTGCTTATTTAAAATCAAATATATTTGACAATTTTTTTTTTCAAACAAGATTCTGTAACATCATGTAAACCATGTTTTGTAAATTCTTGGTGTTAGCCTCCTGGCTTGTTTTCGCACATCTCTTCTAGAGAAGGATGCTAGACATGTAGATCAGTCTATGCTTTTGCAATATGTGTTATATAATATGCATTTACCTTGTATATCAATAATCTCATGGATATGAGAGGTGAATCCATGGGGTAATGGAAACAATCAGAATCCTTTATGTTCAAGGTATAGATGTTATGCTCCACCTGGAACACTTGGGAGTTGTTAGGAAGAGTGATGAGTCAAAATTTTGATTTTCCCCCAGATTCTGATGTTACCCTCTTTTTTTCTTTATATTGCTCTTACCAGGCTGTTGTAGGACTCCGGCAGTTAAAACTGCTGATTTTTCCCTCCTGTTATTTTTACCTAAAGTGATATGGCATTTTAAGTTTTGATAAAAGAAAGAGAACTTCACTTTAAAACCTTTGTTTTAGAATATGCTTTGAGCTGTAAGCTCAACATGAGAGCAGGGATGATGCTGGATTTGGAGAGTTAATGCCATTTGGATTGTGAACATGGCAAGGCCATCTGCGGTCCAGTCTTGCTTCCTATGGACTGGGACTCTGTAAACGAGATTTCACTTGCACAGTTGGGCCAAAGGTCAAAACATAGCAATACTTGGGGAAAGATCACAGAAAATCATGCTGTAAGCACTTTCCCTCTTTCCCCCTAGACACAGGGCACATGCTTTTTCTTGGATTACAGACAATTTTTAGATTACCTTCTTTTTTTTCTTGCTTTATTGTGAAAGTTTGTTTCAAGCTTTTCTCGTTACCCTGTTATATACTATTTTTATGATTCAGTCAAAATACATACAAAGGGAAATGTTTATATGAAGTGCTCACTTCCACTTTACTTTGCATTTAAATCAAACTGGCTGAGCACTTCAATAGAATCAATTTTGTGGACAGTGTCATGTTAGAATCCTTCATTTCAGTGAAGGATTTCACATTCTCAATACTTCCATAATTGTAGGTTGTGTTCATTTTTTATGTAGTTTTTGTAATCCAAAGAATATTTTGCTAGATTTGCACAGATCTCCAAATGAATTTGAAATGAAGAAATAACTCAAAAGGAATATGAATAGCACCTACGTCTTCAGCTGTAAGTAACCCTATCACCATGAAAGGTCCCTTTTTCTAGGAATGTATTTGGAATAGAGTGACAACTACATTTTCACGTTTTTATGTCAAAGTTTTTTTTAAAGGCTGTCTACTTTTCAATAGTTAAAGATACTTGTTTCTTCTTTCTTTTTATCTTTTCTTTTTTACCTTAAGGCTCTATTGATTGTAGAACCATCTTAGAAGCTTCAAAATAAAATGTCTTTCCCAACTAGTGGAGTCCTTTTTCATTTGAAACATATTGCCTTAAAAGCAACCTTAACTTTAAGTGGCCTTTCCTTATTTTACTATAAAAGAATCATTGCTTTATGATATCAATACAATCTTTAAAAAGCAACATTATTTTTTTCCTCTTGTCTTTTGATAATGGACATTATTTATATTCATCATTCATTCATGCAATCATTGGTACATTCTTCCATCAAAATCTTATTTTGTAGACCCTGTGCTAGCTACTTGAGGATGCAGATTGAATCTTGGTACCTTCCTTGACATTATTTGGTCTTCCCGATCCTGTACTAAAATGTCTATCTTATATTTGCACAGACTTACAATTGAATTTCAAAAGCTGAAATAATCCAAAGGGAACAGGGATAGCATGTAAACAAGACTGTTGTCTTGTAATCACTTATCTGTCTCCATACCACCTCCCTAAGCAAGGTTAGATTGAGGGGGAAAATAATAAAGGATGGTAAGGTACTGAGCGTGGATGGAAGGTAGGCCTGCTGCAGCAATCTGGACACATCTCATCTTCAGGTAAGTTACATTCCCAAGGATGAAGAGATGACAGGGAAGAAAAGAGAACACAAATACGTAAAATGACATATTCACTCCGAGACACAGTATGGATCTGCATGTCAGGTGGGACCTAGGAAGGAGCACTTGAATTGCCCTGGGGAACTGTACCACATCTTTCCCCCCTTTTGAGAACTTCTACAGGACAGTGGAATCGAACTTGGGCATTTTGGATCTGAGCAGAAGAGGGGTAAAATCTATCTGGCAGACAGTGTGGATGAAAGATTAGATGCACATATGGCTAGGACAATCCAGGAAGGTCTCTGTGGAGTCAAAAGAGATATAATGAGGGTAGAAATAATTCAAGAAATCAGGCATAGAAATGTGGAAAGTGTGCTCTGCTTCCACCCTGCCTTCAGCCTAGCCAGGCTGTCATGTCTCTGACCTGGAAGGCTGCCTTGGTCTCTTAGCTGCCCCCAGCACTACCCCGTCGCTCCTCCACAAATGAGATGGAGGAACGTGCTAAATAAAGAATTTAGTTCACATGACCCCATATTTTAGACACTTTTCTGCCTTCCTAAAGTCCTAAAATAAATTTCATTCGCTTTATAAGACCGGCCCTGTGAACCTCTGAAACTTCATCTTACCCTAGCCTGCTCTACCCCGTGCCGTGCTCCAGGCACAGTGGCCTTTGTTCAGTTTCCAAATGGACCTAAGGGGTCATCCTTTGTTGGTTTCCACTGTATCAGTCCTCATTCTTTCTGCTTGTCTTGCTTACTGGCACGTGTGTGTGTGTGCGTGTGCATGTGTATGTGTGTGTATCTGATTCCCAGCTGAGTACAAGCTCCCAGAGGGTACAGATATCATCCACTCGTCAACCATTGTATGCCCAGTAATATAACAGGTGCGCAGGGAATATTTTTACAGTGAGTGAAAGAACACTGGTAAGGCAGTTTTATCAGGACTTGCTGACTGGTTAGAGAATGCCATTGTGATTTTAAGCTTCCTTCTTTGGGAAACAGAGTCCATTGTACCAGGGTTCATCATTGGGCAGGAGCAATGGGATTGAGACGAAGAAGCTGCATTAAATTTGGGTGGACATGCGGCCTGTAGGTATATGACAGCCAACCAGAGGGGACTGAGAAGCACAAAGCCCGGAAGCCACGTGCACATGTAGCTTAGTGGAGAAGCGGAGGATGGGAAGGAGAACGGGATCAGCAGTGAGAGCTGGAGCCTCTGAGTGACTGTATTCCTTCTAATTGCATTTTCACTGTTCCTACCCAGTTTTCAAAGAATATCCCCATAGCGAAGTCCCCCTGGTGTTGAAGAATAATGCTGAATTTA
This sequence comes from Chinchilla lanigera, assembly GCF_000276665.1. Taxonomy (NCBI): domain Eukaryota; kingdom Metazoa; phylum Chordata; class Mammalia; order Rodentia; family Chinchillidae; genus Chinchilla; species Chinchilla lanigera. The sequence continues at coordinate 21,610,497 of NW_004955433.1, read as the reverse complement.
GCTTTATTAATAAAGATCATTAGTAAGCATAAACCTCACCCTGCTGTGTCAAATGCTTTGAAAAATAAGAACAAAATATCAATTAATTTGCTCATTCTTCTCTTTCATAATGAGCCCTTTGGAAATCACACTACACAGGAATCATAATCTAGGATGTGACACTCATCCTTTTTCTATGAGAAGATAAAGTATTTGCTATACTCCTCACATTATACTGCAGGATGCTGTAAATCAGAGAGACTAAGGCCTCTTTCCAAAGTATGTGCAGGAAATGATGTGAAAGCTGGATATCCCTCATGCTGGTCAGAAGATTTATTATTTAAGCATGGTTTAAAAAGTCAACTGTGATGAACTTCGGTTACAACCAGTGACGTAGCTAAAATGTTATTCTGAGAGCTTGGAAGGAATGAGAGTGTCCAGGCTCCATACACTGAGCTTATGACTTTGAGCAGCCATTCACCATGCATCTTGGTGACAGGGTTTAGTCAATCCCTTGGGCTCAGCTACCTTCCCAGGCCACAGTGCTACTGTGAATTGTTCTGCTAGGAAACATATGCATTTTGTAAATCAAATATGAAAGAAAGTGAGTTGGTGCTTTCTAGCTGTTTGTATTGTGTTTCATACAAACTTTGATATTTCATCCTTTGTGAAATTAAAGATGTACAAAAAAAGAAGATCAAAATCTTCAGCTTCCATCAGTTTTCAATGGACTGCCTTGAGAATTGTATTTTCAGGTCACTGTCCTTTTAAAGAAAATTATTGTTTTCTGATGACTTCACTATGACTTTATTGTTGTTTATCACTTTACAAAATTGTTGTCCAGTACCTGGTCATCTCTCACAGTTTCACAGAAATGATGCTGTTGAGAACTCAGGTCACACAGAATTCATCTGCAGCTCAAAGGCAGAATAATGCATCCCATATTGGACATAGCATTCACACCACTGCTCTATATAAAGCCAGGCTGAAACATTTATTAGCTGTGTGACTTCATATAGGCATCCTGACCCCTTGGAATTTCATTTTCTATAGATATTCAGGGGAAGTAATTATTCTTACTAAGCCTGCAGTGGTAAAGAGCAAATGAACACATTTCTAGAGCTACTAACATTCCCGAACTTACCAGAAGGTAAAAATTACATTTTTTGATTTTTATTGCTATTGTTATTACTTTGTATTTTGGCAGTTCTGGAGGATGAACCCAGTGTTCGCACTGAGCTACATCCCCAAACCTTTTTTAAAGGATTACTATTTTTATATTGAGACAGTATCTTACTAGGATCCTAAGTTGCACAGGCTGAAATTATACTTGTGATCCTCCTGCCTCAGCCTCCCTGAGTGCTGAGATTACAGGTATATACCGCGACACCCAGCTAACATTACATTCTTAGTGTCTATATTATCTTTCTCAATCTTGGGTTCCACAACAATATGAGGGAAGAATGTCATCCCTCTTTCCTCTCGATTTTTCAGATTAGTTTCTTTATAAATCAATGCCCTCTCTCATCTCCTTCTGTCCAGAGTCAGAACAGAATATGGATGTCTTAACACACCAAGTTTTGTTTAGGCAGAAACATTATCAACAATTTTTCTACCTCCAAAAATTAAAAAAGAAGAAGACCAATTGTCTGGTCAATGGATTCATCTGGGTTTGACTAAAATATATAGAATAATATTGAGGACACAATAGGTAAAACAGCAATAAAATATTTCTTAAGAAAACTACACAGTTACAGACAGTGTATAATTGGATTGAGGCCATTATTAAATGACGTGTGAAATTTGGACAAACCTGTCAAGAACTGCATAATCTTTGATAGTTCCAATATAAGAAATTTTATATTTGATATATTTTTTTCTTATTTGTTCAAACAAATCTGCTCCCTTTTTTAAGAAAAGTAACTCTTCTCTAAAAATGTTTAGATTCGAAAGCATACAATTACAATACTATTTTATAATATTTCACGAGTCTAATTGAACTACAATTATCATATCACTTATCACTCAGGAAATTGGAAATTATTTTAAGCAATGGTAACGTTCTCCCCTTTTTTGCTTTTACCTCTAAACACTACTTCAGATAGGAAGAAACTGGATGCTTTCGGTAGTATGAATTTCAAGTTGCTTTCTCTTATAAATTAGGAAAGAGTTGGCTAGTTTTATAACACTGACCTAATGAACTACTCTGGGTCTCTGGAATCATAAATGGTATCTCGTGTGTGTCCATGTCTCCACACTTTTATTGTTATTAGTACATTTTTGCAGTATGCGCAGTTTAGAGTCATCTCGGTGAGGTGGTTTCTTTTTTGAATTGCTTCCCCTTCCTACCAAGCTCCCCGCTTCGTCCTCTAAATCCCTTTTTCCTTTTGGCTTTTTGTTGATGTTATTAATCTCAGCTCTTGTTTACGACACATAACATTTTTTAATGTTTTTATTTCCTTTCGGTAGTACATGTTCACAGTCACCTTGGGAGTGCTTACGTTTACATATTGCAGCTTGTTTAGTTCCCTTCCACTTTCCTCCCCCTCCCACACCAGTTCCCCTATCCACCGTCCCCTTTTACCTTTGGGAGACTGGGTCTCTCTATGCAGTTCAGGCTGGCCTTGAACCCATGGCATTCCTCCTGCCTCAGCCTCCCAAGTACTGGAATTACAAGCATGCACCACCACACCTGGCTCCTCTTTTTCACATTTGGCAGTATTATTTGTCTTAGCTCAGGACACACAACTGCACATTAATTAGGGTTGTTAGGTTCCTGCACATGGCACATCTTTAATCTTATTTCCTCTTCCCGTCTTCCTCCACCTCCACATGTGTACCCTTGGATCACTTTCCTACTGCAGGAGATACATTCTCTTGACCCTTTCTATCCATCCTGTATCATTTTTTTGTTTGTACTTTGCTTCACTCAAAAAAGAGACACCGTGTGGTATTTAAGTTTGTGTGTCTGATTTATTTCAGTCAGCATTACATTTTCCAAGTGCATCCATTTTCTTACAAATGTCTCAAATTTGTGTGATACAGAATGTTTACACTCATTCAGGTTATTAGGTTTTTGTGCATGATGTGTCTTTATACTAATTCTCCTTCCCTTTCCCCTCTCCTCTAGCCCTTGGTTTTCTAGACCTCTTGCTGTTTGCAAGAGATCTGTCCCCTTGCCCCTTCTATCCATCCTTTATTTTACCCCTTGTTTGTACCTTGCTTTACTCAGTGAGAGCTCCTATGTGGTATTTAAGCTGTGTGGTTGGTTTATTTCACTCAGTATTGTATTTTCCAGGTGCATCCATTTTTCTGCAAATGTCTTGAATTTATCCTTCTTTATGGCCAAGTGGGACTCCATTATGTACAGACGCCACATTTTCTTTACCCAGTCATTGGCTGATGATATACAGGCTGTTTCCAGCACTCAGCTGGTATGAATTGTGATGTTATAATCATTAGTATACAGAAATTGCTGCAGTGTGATGTCTTTAGCTCTTTGGGGAAGATACCTAGAATGGAGATTGCTGAGAAATTTATATGGAATTTCTAATTTCAGTTCTATGAGAAATCTCCATACTGATCTCCACACAGTTGCACTATTTTACACTCCCGCAAACAATATAAGAGAAACCCCATTCCTTGTCTTTTGTTTCAACTTCAGATTCCCAGCACAGAATAGGTGCTGAGTAAAGGCGAGGGGCAGGAATTCAGGGATGGATAGATAAATGGAGAGGAAGTAAGTTTTTCATTTTAAGGTCAAGGTGTAGTACTGGAACTGTATATGGGAGGACTCCCTCAGGTCCTTTCATTTCCCCAGACCTCATGTTGCACTAGTCCCGTAGTGATAGTCTCGGTTTAAATTTGACATGATTAGATGTCTCGGGGGGATTTGCACCAAACATGTATTGAGCAATATGGGCCTCAGTGTACTGAGCTGATCTCTGAGGTGGAGTCAATCATCAGTGTCTGTGAGCCTTGGAAAGATCACTTTATCTATTTCTTCATCTCTACAGTATAGATACATAAACTCTGGGTGGTTTGCCTCCAATAATTCCAGAGAAGACTGACCTAGAATACAAAAATAAAAATAAATGTATCATTTGCTGCACAAATAAATAATGTTATTGTTTTGCAGTTATCCGGGTTTTTTCCCTACTGTAAACCAGATGTTTCTAGCATTAGTAAAAGTTTCAGAAGACGGCCTCAGATCCAAGAGTGACAACAGGGGACCCTTTGTTCTCTCTTTTGACAGCTTTAATGATACAGTCCCGGGAAGGTTTCACCTGATTCTGGGAGACAGAGACCACATCCTTACTGTGAAGGACTGTGACCCCAGGAGTTTTGTCAACCCAGCTGTGCAAATTCACTAGGTTTTCCTAGCCAGCACAGACAGAGGATCCAGAAGAGGTCCAGGAATCTGAATCACATCATTAGGTGCTTTCGCAGTTTGAAGTGTTCATTTCTGCTTCCCTGACTTGTGAAAGAAATTATTCTAAGTGACATTGAATAAAAGTAAATTTTGAAAAGAGAAACAACACCAAGCAGATATTAGAAAGGTAACTGCTCACGATTCTCTCTGTTCAGCTATAGCTCTTTCTCTGAGCATTCACTCCAGCGCGTGCTGCTCTTCTGTCTTTCTCCATAGGATTCACATTGCTTTCCAGTTCTTTCTCCTCTTCATGCTTTCTTTGCTGATGTACAGCCTGTTTTCTTTCTACAGTGCAAGCCCATGGGAACAGTAAAAAATTGGTAAAAAAAAAAAATGGTAAAAATTTGGTAAAACAATTTATTGCTTCTTCTGATGGAGCAAATCCAAGTTAGAAATTGTATATCTAACTATGTAACAAACTCCCCATTTGAAAGAGAGGTAAGCCCTCACAGTTAAAGACTTTCTTCAGCAGCCAATGTGTCTAGAAAGAATTCAGTGTGATAGTTTCCTTCCCATTCAGTAATCTGTGCAGTCACCTCCCATGCCATATGAAACTTCTCTACTTAACGGCAGTACTACTGTTCTTCCTTTAAAACACAGAGCACAGGCCTTTCAGATACTGAAAAGCTGAAACTGAGCAGCAATTGCTGACTTCTTGTGAGGGTTTTCTCTCTAGTATTTCCAGCACCCGTAGAGTGAGGGTATCAAAACACTGAGGCATCCAGTGTGTTAAAGAAAAGACCATCTCTGAGGAAAAAGTAAACCTGGGTGAATTGGACAGCTTTGCTTAGCATCCTACTACTTAAGTGACAGAAATCTTCTCTTTCCCTATTGAATGTACCATAAAATAGTGCTAGACTATGTTAAACATAAAAACCCTCTCTTACTTTTACAGATGTTCAGCACACTCATGATTCCCACTGTACACCATCAAGTGGGCCATTTATTAATAATCTATCTGTTCTAAAAATTGGGTCAATTTAGCATTCATAGTTACTTTCCTTTAAACTGTTCAGCATTATGGGTACAACTATAAATAAAGAATATATTTAAGATACCAATGACTGTACTGATACAATTTCTTTAGTTATCTTTCTGAAAAGCTGATTGAATTTCTAAGTATTCAGGTATCCCACCACATTGTATTTTGGTTAATTTATTTTACTGGAGAGACACGGGACCAGAGCAATTGTATGGGTATTATCAGTACCCGTGGTGCCCACATGTCCCTAAAACAGTCCCAGTTTGTTTGTGGTTTTAGAGTGATTTATAGGAGTGTCACCTTCATTCTCTAAAATGACCCATTAGAGATTATATAAATCATCACGTGGTGGTACTACCAGTGATTTCAGTCACAGTGGTGACAGTGGAGTAGGTTTTCAGTGGTGCACAGAGTCTTCCCAGTGTGCTAGAAGGAGACGTGCCCATTCCAGGAAGGAAGGGAAAGGAAACCGTAATCTCAGGAGTCCCAGAGAAATTATCCAATGTATTAAACTTCTCTTTGCAACTTTAAATCCTAGCACTGACTTATAATAATCATGTGAAGTCTTTTTCCTGGGATATGTACATTCTGAAAATAAGAAATGAATGTGGGCTCATACTGTTCATACGGTGTTATGTTCTCTATGTATTATGTATTACATTCAACCTTGGCGAATGTTTGATAAGAAGGAGGCGTTTTTAACCCTGACAATAACTGTTTCCCAATATTATGGAATGAGTCACTATTTATTTGACCATTGAATTATGAATATTTGTGAAATAAATATCTGGTTTATGATAAACTGCATATTCATGGGTGCCCAGGGAAAACAGCACTAGCAAAGCAAATCGTCTCTCCCTTCATATGAATTATGTTTTATAAGGATGTCCAGATGGAAAATTAAGTATTGATACAAACATATAACTAAAGCCTGTAATTACAAAGGACATAGAAAAAAGCAGTTATGATTATAATGGAAAATAGACTACTTCCGCATAGTGTTATACATAGTGTTTAAATTAATATATCTGTTCATAAAGCAATGTGCATAGCTCTGATTATTTCTTTTGGATGGATTCCAATGGCTGAGATTCTGAGAAGCAGAATTTGGCATCAAAGCATGCAAATATCATTTTGTTTTTATTTTAAATGCATATTTTCAATTTCTTTCTGGAAAAATTTTCCATGTATACTTTCACCAGCAATGCATATGACTATATATGTCAAAACATAGTTTGCTGCTTCAATCATTTTACAGTCCAATTTTTTATTTATTAGATTTGTATTTAAATCTAATATTTCTTACATTTGTTAATATTCTGTAACTATCTTCTGTGAAGTACTACTTTGGAATATTCTCTGACCTCTTTTGAGGTGCATTAGGTTATTTTTATTTTATATTTATGAGCATTTCTTCTTTGCTAATATTATGAACATGATGTTTAACTGTTGCTGAGAACATTTTTTTCAATTTGATGTTTGATATTAGATTTGTGTCTTTTTATTAATATATACTAAAAAGCTATGTCACTGAATTCCTTATAATACTTTTTCATTTGATTTCTATCATTGGTTTTGTATTAAACCTTTCAAATTAATTTTTGTGTACTGTGTGACATGAGGGTCAAATCTTTTCATGTGCAATCCAATTGATGCAGGTTCATTGATTGAAAATACCATCCTTAGTAGTCATTCTCATAAAAGTTGTCCTTAATAATGATTCAATTAAAAATAGACCATTTACATTAAATTATTATGACACCTTCTCTGAAAATTAATTAACCATATAAATGATAGTTTATTTGTAGGTTCTCATTTTGCCAAAGGCCCCGGGGTCCTAGATAGCTTACCCTGGGCTCCCATTTTGAAGTCAAACACTACAAGCATTTCATTGTTTAATTTTTAAATTTCAACCAAACTTTCACTCTTGAAATAAACTCCACTGGATCATGATATATAGTAGCTCATTTTACGTATTGCTATTTTGATTAGTTACAATTCATTGATTTTTGCACTGATATCAATGAAGTGCTTTGGACTCTCCTTTGGATTTTTAAATTAGCTTGTGTGAATACAGCATTGAGAAGACTCTGTCCTGTTACAATGACTTGAGAAGTGGTCCTTCCTCTGGTGCTTTCTGGGACTATGTAGAATTTGTATTCTTTCCACTTGAATTGTCTGTTAATAGTCACCAGTAAAGCCACCTGGGCCTGGAGTTTCTTTGATGAGAGGGCTTTTACTACAATTTTGAGTATTTACTAAATATTAATCTGTTCAGGTTATTTGTATGTTATGGATAAAGTTTTAATAGCCTATGTCTTTCAGCTCAGGATTGTATTTCATCCATATTAGTGTATTAATGGCATAAAGATGTTCATAATATCTCCCCATTTCTTATTTAATGGACGTAGGACATCTATAGGACTTGTGGACATTTTTTAATTCTTAATATTGTTATTTCATGTCATTTCACCTGCGGTTGTATTTATTTTTGTTTTTTCAACAGCCTGTCTACAATTTGTTTTATTACCTTTTTTAATCAGCAAAGCTTGACTTTACTGACTTTATTATTTTCTATTTCCTTTCTATCTTGTAGCTTTATTTCTTCCTTTACACTTACATTGCACTTCTTTTGGTATACTTTTTCAGGTTTTTTATCCAATCAGAAAGATCAGTGAGGTGTTGGGGATATAGCTCAGCTGCACATGCACCTGCCTGCCAAGCGCAAGGTCCTGAGTTTGATTACCGCTACCAAAAACCAACCAACCATACAAAGAAAGCTCAGTGATTCTGAATTTCCCAATGTCTTAGAGTCTTTCTGCACACTCTTGAAAATATCGAGAGGCTCAAAGAGCTCTACATTTGTTTCATTTGTCCTTATTTTTCACAATTGAAAAATCAATTGTGTATTTATCAACTCATTTTAGAAAAAATGAAATTCTTATTTGAGTTCATACTTTCTTTTGCATTCAGAGATAATCACAAGAACACCGCTTTAGTATTCCATTAAAATATTCCCTGCAGGTCCTCAAGCAGGCCTGCCACAACTGCATGCAAGAGTACCATCCCTTAGCGATCAGCTTTCAGCCTACAAAGTGTCCTCTCTTTAGCGCTTCCCAACTTTCCCCTTTGCATCGTAGGCCCAGTACTTTCAGGCCCTGCTCAAGAGTCAGCTGTGTATCTGCTCTGCTGAATGGACATCATGCCTTTGTCTTACCTGAGGGTGGGAATGGAGTATCAAATGTCTTCCTGTTCACTCTTACTAGCTCTTCATTTGAATTTAATCTTTCATGAAAACTCTGGAAAGTTTTTTGAATTCAAGTTATGTGTACTTCCTGCAGGGAAAATCTCCTTGAAGTTAAAAATTCCAAATATCTTGGTAACCTTTTTGTTACAGAAGAGAGTGAGATAGAAAAGTATAAAAACACTCAACTCCATTAGTATTTAACGAAAATATTCTGCAATATCATCTCATGAGGGAGGGGGGGAATGATAAACCTCTTCTTTATGACCAATCATTTGAGAAAATATATGGACATATTTATATATACCCAAGTACATAGTAATGGTTAAAAAGTATATGCAGTTATATAGTGATAAGCAGGGAAAATGATTGTCAGAATGAGAGAAATTGTATATATTTTGTATGGTTTATCCAGTGAAACTCTTGGTTAGAAAAGGGTATTTGAACAATGGCCTTAGAAGAGTGAGTAGCTGATCATGCAGATATGTGGGGTATGGATATTTAAATCACAGGATCAGTAAGAATAAAAGCAACTGAGCTAGAAAGGCAAAAGAAAAGGAAAAGAAATATTTGCTGGAGATAGAGCAGGAAAAAGGGTCACATCTTTGACATTATAGTCATTCATATAAATTAACAATGTATTAATACACAAATGTGTAATGATTAAAAATAAACTCCAGCAGTATAAGAACAACTCCAAAAGTATGAGTATAGCTAGTTAAGTACACTTAGTGTTTCAGGAAGACCATGTCACAAAATAAAAACCATAAAATATAGACTGGGGATGTAACTCAATATGAAGGCTCTGGGGTCAATCCTTGGTACCACACAAACACACACACACACACACACACACACACACACACACACACACAGAAGGCAGGAAGGAAGGAAGGGAAAAAGAAAAGAAAGAAAGAAAGAAAGAAAGAAAGAAAGAAAAAAGAGAGAGAGAAAGAAAGATTGGTTTATTTATTTTATTATTACTGAGTTGTGAAAGTTCTTATATATGGTGAATGTTAACCTCTTAGCACGTTTATGACTATATCAGTTTGATAAATATTTTCTGCTAAATTTTTGACTATCATTTCATTTCATTGTTTTTTTTTTGTTGTGGAAAATGTTTTAGATAGATCTTCCTACTTGTTTATTTTTATTTTTCTTGTCTGAACAGTTTATATAATTTCAAAAAAAGTCACTGTAAATGTCAATATCAAGGAGCCTTCCCCTGTGCTTTCTTCTAGGAGTTTTACAGTTTTAAATTATAGATAGGTATTTAATTGATTTTGTGTTAATCTTTATATGTAGCACAAAATAAGGGCTTAGTTTCAGTATTTTGAATGTGGTATTTTGTTTTTCTAAGTCTAGACCTTATGGATAAAATCAATGTAAATTTAGCTTTTATATTTTCTTCTTTAAATATTTTTTACCTAACTCATAAAGGGAAACTTTTACTCAATTGCAGTCCATCAAAATTTAGAACTTCTCTTAAAAATGTTTTTAAAAATGAAAAGACAAAATACAGACCTTAAAAATATTCTTATTCACATATTTTGTACTGGTCTTGTATTCATAATACTTAAACAATTTTAAATTTCTCTAATTTAAAAATCTGGGGCTGGGACTGTAACTTAGTGGTGGAGTAATTGCCCCGCATGTATAAGGTTCTGGGTTTTGTCTCCAGCACCACAAAGAAAAACAAAACAAAACCAAAGAAATCAAAATAACAAGACTACTGTGTTTAAAAAACTGAAAAATATGGGCTGGGGATTTAGCTCAGTGGCACAGCACCTGCCTAGCAAGTGTGAGGTCATGAGTTTGACTCCTGGTACCAGAAAAAAAAAAAAAAAGAAAAAAAATATGAATGACTGTATCACTAAAGAAAATATAGATAGCAAATAAACACATGAAAATGTGGGTAACAAAATTAGAAATTAGGGAAAAGCAATGAAAGCCACTTCCTTCTTATTAAAACAAGTAACATAAAAAATTAAGCAAAAATCAACAAATGTTGGTAAGAGCATGGAGCAACTAAAATGCTCATATATTGTTAGTTGTGTGCAGTATACTACAACAAGTTTGTTAAATCTTTGGCAGTTTTTTCATTAAGTTAGTAATATCCACTCAGATATTTATTGAAATTAAATAAAAACATATTCACATAGAACTATCTGTATAATTGTTGTGGTAGCTTTATTCATAATCACTAAAAACTCTGAACATATTAAAATTTTCATGAACCAGAAAATATATAAACTATGGTACATCAAGAGGGATGAAGTATTGTTACACCTAACTAAAGAGACGAATTTCAATTTTTTCCGTTCAGAAAAATATGCCACCCTTAATCCTGCATACTGCCTCTGTGTTAATCAGCTTTCCTTCACTAAAATAAAAACACCCAAGAGAAATCTATTACATAGAGAAAAGGTTGATTTTGTGATCTTTAAGCCAATGCTCTCTTGTCTCTGTTGGTTTGGGTTTATGATGATTCAGTACAGTATTGCAGAAGCATGTGGTAAAACAAAATCACTTGCTTCAATTATGGGCAAGAAAAATAAAGACAGGGAGCCTGTCGTTCCCCTCAAAGTCACAGCCCTCAAAATGGGAAGAACTCCCACTAGTCCCCGACTCTTAAACGTTGTACGCCTGCCTTCTCAATAGCACAAAGGCAGAGCTCAAGCCACTAACACACAGGCCTTCAGGAGAAATTCCAGATCCAACTTATAGTAGTATGTATCCCATTGTATGACCTGCTTTCAAACAAAAACAACTACCAGACCAGCATTTGCTCAGGGTTAAAGACCAAGGAATAACTTGAGCACACAGATATAGAGAACAATTTTCTCCTTTGTGTTGATGATGGGTGTGTCATATGATTACTTATATTTGTCAAATTTAGTAGAACTCTGCACATAAATGTATGAATATTAGCTGTGGTTTCACATGTATGTGATTGGGAGCTTGAAGCAGGAGAACTGCAAGTTTTAGCCCAATGAGTGCAACATAGTAATTTAGAAAGATACTGTCCCCAAAAAACTTTGTAAAAAGTCTGGAGGTGTAGTTCACTGCAAAAGCTTGAGTTCAATCCCCACTATATATATATAACTCAAGCTTTTGCTGTGAACTACATCTCATTGAACTACATCTCATGTATGTGTGTGTATATATATATATATATCTGCATATAACTTGTACCTCCATAAAATAAATGGAAAAAAAGTATTAAGTCACAAAACATTTTGGCATTAGTAAACAAGAGCATCCCCATCTCACACCATCTTCACAGTGGTCTTCCTGGTGGCTGCGACATTCCAGAAGGTGTGGACCCAGCCACTTGGCATATCTATGTATACTTAACACAGTATGGGCCTGCTGCCAATAACAGGCAGCTTTTCAAGCTGCCAGGATGTATTGCTCAGGTCCCATTAATCCCATTAAAAACAAGCCAATGACTTTAATTTGGATTCCTGATTGAACTATAAACTGCATTCCATCTGTTTCGTAGCCTAAGCAACAGATAGACCAGTACTTCCTGGAGAGAAATTTGCTTAAAATGTTCAAACTGGAGAAATGGGCAGCTGAAAATATTGGTGCCAAGGCTATGACTATTGGGAAGTCACCTGCAGTCTAAGTGTGAGAGGGAACATGTTTTTTTTTATGTATCTGTTCATCACTCTTAGGTCCATGTGGCATTTGCAGGGGGTACAGAACACTATGCTGATATAGCTGATAAAATATATTTATCCATTTGTGTAATTCCACTCCAGGGTGGTAGACTGTCCCAAGTGTTCCTTGCTAGAAAAGAGTTCTTAATGTGGGAATGCTTTCTAATAGGTTCCAGGTGTTCTTGTATCTTAGTTACTACTTTTCCTAAAAATAAACAAAAGCATTATTCTAGTAGGGCTACTGCTTTTGCTTTATGGTCAAAAGGGTGAAATTTGTGAGACTTGTCAGTAGTAAATAGTTACAGAGGAGGGTAAGAACTGAAGTCTGAAGTATAGACCTGTGTGTGGTGAAATAAATGATCAAGTGTTTGCCCCCAGTGAAAAGACTCTGTCTTTGATACTCTGATTCTTCTTTCCTGTGACTCACCAGAGAAGAGCCTGCGTGCCCATCCTGGCTCTTCGGGGCTACTTGGCTTACAAAATAAAGTGGAGAATGGAATGCTGAAGAAAATTTTCAGAGTATATGAAGAGAGAAGTAATTGCCTACTTAGTCTCTGTAAATAGGCAGAAAAAATAATACCATGTTTCTGTGATTTACATTCAAAATATATCAGAAAGAACCTGACTTACATTTTAATTAACTTGAGTTACTCCATACTGTGACTTTTATTGTTCTGCTCTAAATTTTACCTGAAGTCTCAGCCTGGGTCATACTTAGTATTAATTTTTGTTACCTGGGCATTCTCCTCTTTCTCACACAATGCAGTTGTTCATCAAAATATTTGTTTTACTTTTGTGATGTCTCCTAATTCTTCTCCATACCAACTGTCAATAATTCTAGGTGAGGAGATTTTTAGAACACCTTTCTAAACCATCTGTATGCCTCTGGTCTATCCCCATTAATCCTTTTCTCATAATATTGCAAGAAAAATATTTCTGGAATTCAAATTTAATCCTGATTGTCCTTGTACTGCTCCTAACAATTTTGTACAGCACATGGAATGAGATGCAAACCAGTATCTGGGTACTTTATATTTTCCATGATTTCTTTTTTTTTTTTTTTTTGGTCCCTGGAATTGAACTCAGGACCTTGCACTTGCCAGGCAGGCACTTGTGCTGCTGAGCTATATCCCCGGCCCTTACTTTTCATGATTTTGAATCATTTTCATACAACCTCTTTTCCAATCAGCACCAAGAAAAATTTATCCTTTAGAAGTCCTAAACACTGGCCAGCCTCTAATTTTTGCATCTTAATGTCTTTGAATATGTAGATCTCTTAACCTGGAATGTTTTCTCCAATTCCTGAATAAGATTTTGGGTCTAACAAAAGATTTTCACACAGATGGGTTTGATTTCATCTTTACTTATGTTCCCTGAAACCAATTCTTATCCTTATACCAGTGAATCATGCAGCCACCTTATAATGCAACTACTCTAAATTGCAGCAGCTTTTTAAAAGAAACTTTAGCTACGCAATTTCTCTGTTTAAAAGTGTACAATGTAATACCTCTTAGAAATATATTAGCAAGTTTGTATGACTATCAGCACCATTTAATTTGAGAATATTTTTCTTCTAATTAGCACTCATCCTGTCCTGCCCTTGACCCCACACCAGACCTTGGCAACCATATTTGTTCTTTATGGATTTTCCAATCTGATCACTTCATATAAATTGACTCAGCATTGGTTGGTTGTATAGAACAATGGATTACATGTCTAATTTTTTTGTTAAAAAGGGAACACTTTTGATAACATGGTACAAATATAATTGTTTCTTACATTTCATATATATTCTATTGCAAACTAGATTATTAGATAACAGTGGTTTAAGACTCTGATCTGTCAGAGGTTTACCATTACTTACCATTTGCTTGATTGGCTATTTGTTTTGTGACGTGGCTGAAATAGTTCTGTGAAGTCTGTATCCCTGGTAGTGTGTAGCCAGTGATGTTCTCCTCAGAACTTGCTCCCCTTGTGTTTACCTTTAGCGTGGCAGCTAGGGGTTTGGTAAATGTAGGCCAGCTATTGATCAGAGGACATGCTTAAGCCTTTTATTCCAGTTCTGTTTTACATTTTACCATTAGACCTATGCATGACTTGCAGACTATCACATGTTGAAAATTTGATGTTATTTTGCTCCCCATCCAGCCAGCAAAGAGCAGATAGGAGATTCTTTCTAATTTCTAAAGGGGGCAGAAATCCACACAACCTTCTAAACTGACTGGAGTGCATAATATTTTCTTTATAAGCCTAGTTTCCACAAAGTTGCCTCTCCTTTGGAATAGTCAGTGCCTTGTCAAAGGTAGTGTGGAAAACACATGCGGCATGTGTGGCCTGGAAATTCCTAGGCTCAGTGATCTTCTCTGCTGGCTCCTGAGTGAATCTAACCTAGCATATGGGCCCAACTTTCTGCCCCTCAGAACTGATTATGATCTGAGCAGCACTTTTCTCACTTTCCCATTTCTTTGGATCTATTAAATTTCTAACAACTCTTGTCACATTACTTGTATTACAGACCCACTAGCCTCGTCTCTTGGTCTTCACTATTTACTTCAACCTCCATAGGCTTAGAGTTTGCCACATTCAGTTCAAGTAAAATCAGTTTCCTGAGGTAGAGTGGAATGTCTTTGTCCACGAGATCTGCCTTGAGCCCTAGGCTGTGGCATTTTATCCCCTGTATTATTGATTTTCCTAGCACTAGGACAAAATGTTCAACGTTTTGTAATGTAAGAAGTTCATTTTAGCTCATTGTTAAACTCTACACTTGGTTGGCTGGCTCCAAGGCAGAAATTGCATGGTAGTAGGGCATGGCCAAGGAGAGGTGCTCATGTGATGGTGGCCAGATAGTAGAGAGAGAAAGAGAGAGAAAATGAAGGAGTCATGGACAAGAATACATCTTTCAAGGTCATGCACCCAGAAAACCATAGCCAACCATGCCCTAACAACCCTGAACCCAGCAATGAATCAATTCACTGATGAGTATAGTGCCTCAATGACCCAATCAACTGCCAAATACATAAAACTTCAGAGGCTACATTTTAGATATAAGCCATGGTATTCCAACCCTGGCCCTCCAAAACCCCATGTGCATCTCATTATGGAAAATGGATTTAGTCCATTTCTAAGAATTACCAAACTCTTAATTATTTCTGTATTACCGAGAAGGCCAAATCCAAAGTCTACCCTGAGACTCAAGTCAAACTCTTCTCTGGATGTCCCTATAAAAATAGAAAAGGTTAAATGCTTTCAACCTACAATTACACAAGATAATCATTTTAATTCAGAAGGGAGAAATACAGACATAGAAAGGAATTTGACCAGAGAAAGATTGAAACCCAGTAGGGCAATACTAAATCTGCTTTCTCCATATCCAGCACTAAAGGGAGATTTGTTTGAGTTGTGAGATCCAAGGGCTTAGACAGTACTATTCCTCTGTCTTTGGTGGATACAGCCTGCCTGGCCTCTCCCTTGGGTTGGGTCTGTTGCTTACCAAGGAACTGTGAAGTTCCTTGGCAGATATTCCAAGTTTCTAGCATCTCCAAATCAGTGGGAGTTCCTCTGCACTTATGGGTTCACTCTTACAGCTTCACGCACTGCGCTATGAGAAGCATGCTGCCTGGCCTCCCAGGCTTTCTTTGAATTCCAAGTGGGAGCCATCATGCCTCTATGTCTTTTGTGCTTCATAAGCTTGTAAAACTAGCACCGTATTGGTGATGCCAAAGTCTGCCACCAGCTGGAGCAGCAGCTGGGCCTCCTTGGACTATGACTGCCATAAGGTCTGAGGGCTTGGGTGGTTATGAATAGTGAAAAGAAATCCTGAAGAAATAATTTCCTAGACAGCCTTCTGGAGGAGGGGACTGAGGGTTCTGTTCCTAAATGAAAGGTTTACAATTTGCACCTTTGAACATGTGATAGGTGGGATCTTGCTAATTCTTGAGAGCCTTTCAGTCCATATTTCTTATTATCCTAATGCAAAGTACTTGGTTTTTTTCAATGCTAATTGTTTTGGCCATCAAGTACTCCTTAGCCCTAACTTTAAAGGTGCCTTATTTGTGACCACCAGGAAAATATTTCAAATTATTTAGCTTTGCTATTTAGTTTTGAAACTCATTTTAAATCTCATTTTAA
Organism: Chinchilla lanigera; assembly: GCF_000276665.1. NCBI lineage: Eukaryota > Metazoa > Chordata > Mammalia > Rodentia > Chinchillidae > Chinchilla > Chinchilla lanigera. The sequence goes on along the minus strand of NW_004955433.1, from coordinate 21,594,067 downwards.
ATCTGCCTAAGAGCAGCCAACAATTTTGTGCCACTGACTGAACTTGGACTACTTTTAGATTTCTCCCACCAGATGAATTAGTTCACTGCACTTAATCTAAGTTTCTTTCAAAGTTTGAGGATGGGCAAAATATAGAGAAATTTTCTGCCAGAGTATAACACAAATGTTCTATTATCTAACTACCAATGATATCTTTGTTCCCAAATGAGGAAACTTCCTAAAACCTGACTTTTCCATTCTGCTGTCCTATTGAAACAGTTACAACAACAATAATTACAAAGCAAGTCCATTGTCTCATGAAGTTGAGAAATGCAATTTTAGACAGAAGAAGAGGGTGAATGAAGAAGTATTTATTGCAAATATAAAAAGAAGAGAAAAATAAAAGACTTGTAGTACCTGGGAGGGTCCCAAGAAGTGAGGTGCCAGGTGGCTCCTTGGCCTAGACCTTCCTTATGGATAAGTAGAGTACAGGGATTTGTTTAGCGGCACCAATCACAGGAGATTGCCTGAACTGAAAAGCACCATTTGGAGCACAGGTTTCCTAAACCAGTCACTTGGCTAAGATGGTTTCACATGCCTATGATCCTAGTACTCAGGAGCTTAAGGAAGGAAGATTGCCAAGAGTTAGAGGCCAGCCTGAGCTATATAGCAAGTTCAAGGCCAGCATGAATTGCAGGGTAAACCTGCGTCAAAAACAAACAAATCAACAAACAAACACTGATTTTAAAAGAAATCAGTTGTTCTGCATTTGTACTTTCCTAGAAACTTACCTCTGAATGTAGGGAGAAGTTGCATTCCATGTTGTCCTTGGAACACCTTTCCTGGTTAAAGTCTTAGTTTTATGGCCTGTTTTCATTTTAATTCTTCTCTGTGAGGCTGACTAACCAATTCTACTACAAAACCATTTCTCTAGCTAGCTGTCTAGTCAAAAGCTAACTACACTGTCTTTTAAACTACCTGCATTCTGATCTGAGCTTCAATCAAAATCACGCATTAACCTGGGATTACAGCATTCTAGGGGTTCACTAGCCCATTCTCTCCAAAAGTTTCCAAACTGTTCCCACAAAACAGTTTCAAACTTTTCCAAAGCACAACATGAAGCACAGCCACAAGCTTTACCCTATTTCTTTGATACCAATTTCTGTAATACCCACTTTCCCATCACTAGGATAAAATACGCAGCTCCCACAGTTTAAAGAAGGAGAATTTTATTTTGCCTCATTTTTTCAGTCTATTGTGGTCCTCCAGCTCCAAGAAAGAAAATGCATTGTGGAATTGTTACTGGGTTTGGGGTGCTGGAGGCTCCTTCTAGAGGTGTTTTCTAAGATTTTTCTGTCATAAACAAAGAATTGGTCAAGACAAGTGCAAAAGGTAGCAAGGTTTTCCACTTCTTAAAGGCAGAGAAAGAAACAGATTCTGCAGGCAGAGTTTGAACCAAGTAAAAGCAGGAAAACCAAGTAAAAAGCCAAGTAAAAGCAGACTTGAGCCAAGTAAAAGCAATATGTCACTCTACAGGGTGACATCATACCATCATGAAAGAGCAGTGACCTCGAGCTCAGTGCCAGTTATCTTTTCTTATCTCCTACTCCTCAGGCTGATGTCAAGTCTAGACTGTTGTATCAAAATGCTTGAGTTCTCTTGAGATGAACTGAAGATGACTTTCTCTGATTGGTTCCACATACAGGGCTTTGGGAAATATTCTACCCATGCATCTTGGGACTTTGCAATTATCAGGTCATACCCACTTTCCCAGCCAGTCTGCCACTCCCTAATCTCCTGCCTTGGAATGGTATAGCTGTAGAAAACTTCTCACTTCATGGCAATTATAGAGCAGTGAGACAGAAGGAGTCATGGACAACAATATACCCTACCACATCATGCAAGTAGTGACCCAATCCAACGAGGTGTCTTTATCTAATATCACTGAACTCATCAGGTTAACTCATTAATGCAGTGATGATAACAATGCCCCATGATTCAATCACCTTCCAAACACTTGAGACTTCTGAGGATGTTTTAGAAGTAAACCATAGCAGCACTACTGTGGAACTATAGCAGAAAATTCCCCCTGTCCAGCCAGTATACTTTAGTTTCTGGTAGTTACTGTTGCCCAGGTAACCTCCAGTTTTCTGTTGTTCCTGTTACTTTTGTTTCCCAGAAACAGCTGATCACTATGATGTATGTCTGTCATTATGATGCACATTGTATGAACCAATCCGAAGTTGACAAGCACTCTGCCTTTGTACTTCCACTTTGTAACCCCTTAAAAATTTCCCTCCCTGAGCCTTCAGCACCTGACTTCTTTTGGGAGTGAACCCAGTCAGGCCCACCAGTGCAAATAAAGCTGTTCACTGCGTCCAAAACTTCCTGGATGTTACTTCTTTCCCAGTTCATTTGCCAGTGTAGGTCCCACTTTTCTGAAGTGGGCACAGACATTCCACAAATGGGAACTGTGTGGGAACTTGTTCCTCTCAGCTGTTACTCTCCCGGAATGGATCTTGAGCCCTATGAGTATACTGGGAGGCGGTGTGAGGAGAAGGAGACCTCAGCTTTCATGACCTAGTCTACCTAAAATACAACTTCATTTCCAGGAGTGAAGGAATGAAGATAAAAAGACCCATGCAGCCAAGTATAGTGGCGCGTGCCCATAATCCCACTACTCAAGGAGTTTGAGGCTGGAGAATCACAAGACTGATCCCAAGCTGAGACATTTAACAACTTGGTAAGACCTTGTCTCAGATTTTTAAAACAGTGAAAATTCTGGCAGTATAACTCAGTGTGAAGATCCTAGGAGTCAGTACCCAATAACAGTAGAAGAAAAGAATAGGAAGAAAGAACTAAGGAGGGAAAGAGAGAAGGGAGAAAGGGAGAAAGGAAGGAAGGAAGGAAG
>NW_004955433.1:21515962-21591017 GCF_000276665.1 Chinchilla lanigera | reverse complement strand
AGAAGGAAGGAAGGAAGGAAGGAAGGAAGGAAGGAAGGAAGGAAGGAAGGAAAAAAAGAAAGAAAGAAGGAAAGTAAAAGAAACAAAGAAAGAAGAAAAAAAGAAAGAAAGAAAGAAAGAAAGAAAGAAAAAGAAAGAAAGAAAGAAAGAAAGAAAGAAAGAAAGAAAGAAAGAAAGAAAGAAAGAAAGAAAGAAGAAAGAAAATACCTCTCTATTATTGACTAGAATAAAACTTTGCATCATGGTCCTATGGAATGAGAGGGTATGAAAAATATAAGCAACCTTCTTCTGCGAACTGAAACCTTGACACCAGGCCATGAAACACAGAATGCGGTACTTCTATCTTCTTCCATATACCACCTCAAAGCAGATTACGGCTTATCTGCCACTGACTCAATTTTCTTATAAAAATTCACAAAATTTTCTCGAACAAATATTTCTTTATTTCACTATGGCCTTTTGACATTTCCCAAACACTTACAATAATGGTTTTGTTTACAATTTTCATCAGGTAAATTTTTTCTTTTGCTAGGAAAAGTATCTGCTAGAGTCTTTATGCAGTAGGATAAAAGAAACACAAATAGGTCAAGAGGGGACAAGAAAAATTGTAATTAAAAATTGTAATTTTAAGGAGAAAATTGCCCCTTCCAGAAGCAAAGTTACTCAAGGTACAGTGCTCTTTCTCTCTTGTTAGAAACTCATTCAAAGCACATTCTTGAGTCTATACATTGGGCCCATGATTTTCATGTGTAAATTAAAATGAGATTTTTCTTCCCACAAATTTCCATCCTCAGGGAAATAGCACTGTTAAATGGGCAGCAGACCTCTAAATTTCAAGCTCATGGAAATGGTTTACACATTACCCTAACTCATTAAATGGGTAACCAGACACACACTGCGAATGCATGGCTTAAATGTCCTGGCCATGTAAATCCCCCCAGGCCTTGGATCACAGTGCATCTCACTTTAAAAGCTCCATACTCACTTCTGTGTACTTCTTTGCCTCTGTCTAATATGCCTTTGGCTCTCACTGATGCATCGCACCATTCTTTTCTGTAATGTAGGTCAGTAAACCTACAACCTATCCATCATGGATAGGATGAGTCGAGATCCCTACCACTTTTTAGGGTACCTCCATAGACCTGGTCCAGTGATACTTTTCCAGTATTTTGAAGCCCTGAAATTGCTTTCTTCCTGCAACAAGTTTAGGATACAGCGAGTCAGGAATGAATTAATGCGTTTTTCTTTATGTGACCTCTGTTCATGCCCCTCACTTTTATTTTATCTGTGGAAATTTGTGCTCCTTAAGCCTATGTTTCTGAGCCTTTGTTCCAAATTCTTCCCTCCCCAATAGCTTTCACTTGTCCTTCTGAGATTTTTGAGAAAATAAGTACAGTTGGAAGCATTTATCAAGTTCTTTAAATCTTTGTCTTTAATACTGCATAGCAGATTTGTACATGTTTGGTATAATCTAGCACATTAATAAACATAAACGCCCTCCCTCCTTTCCTCAGTGTCACTTAACATGCTATGTTTTTGGTTTAGGTGGTAACCAAACCTCTGCATTTTCCTTGTGAGACTATTCAGTCTTTAAGAGAAAGGGCACACGTACCCGTGCGTGCTGTGTCTTTGATTTCTCCATGAAGTTGTCACTGAACTTTTCATGAGGCATGTACTCACTGTATGTCTGTTGTTAATTGTATAATATGAAATTGTAGATGCTGGGGGTTCTTCCATAGTAGATAAACATGAGGTGAGTAAAAGACCAACAGCTTATTTTGCATGTTTTAGCAGCAGTTCAATCTGTAGTGGAGGCTTATGGACAATCTCATTGAATTGCCTGGACAAAATGTCATGCTGGGTGATCAGAGTTACATGAGGCATGCAGGTAGTAAAGGACTTGGGGCATCAATGCTTATAATATGTGGCAAAAACACTGCCTGAGGTGGGAAGGCTTCATAGACATTGCTAAATATATACTGCAAGAGTTTATGGAAGTCTTACACCAGGATTTCATGGGATAGCAGGAGGTTTATAATACAAGGCTTAGACGCCTTTTATAAAAACAAGACATTGTGACTTCTGGGCCACCAAGTCATGATGCATGCAAAACAGAGAGGCACTGTAGATGAGAGTAGCAGAAGAACTAAGAATAAAGTTTGTACTGAATAAACTGGAAATTTATTTTTAGCATATACAGGTCAAGAGCAGCAGACAAGTTACAGAAATATGTATGTTTATTGTACATTAAGGTAACCAGACTCTGCACTTGGTAGGTGGGCTGGGTGGAAGTTTTGTTGAAGAAGGAGGCAGAGAATCAGCCTCTGGTTCAAATGTTGCGCATGTGATCTGAAAAGCTTTAAACATGAGAAATTTATGAGGTCTCAAATCCGATAATGAAGAAAAGCAAATGGAGACACCTGATCCGTCTGGGTCTACACAAAATATCACCTGGCATGAAAGAAGAGAAACTTGATTAAAACATACTTTAAAAAAATATACTGCAGATATTATATGTTAAATAAAAACATGTCCATTCAGAACTGCCTAGAATATTCAGTTAACTAGAAAAAAGGGTGAAAATATCCCACACAATTGTGCTATTCATATTTCCTCCTCATTCCGCCCTACGTATTTCTTTTTCATCTAGCCTATTTTATATGCAAGCTCTATATGACTGTGATCATATTCGCTGCACAATTTTGCACCTTGCATCTTTCCCCTAATAATATATCATATGCATTTTTTATGTTACCAATTTTCCATAAGCACCCTTTTAATGGCTGCATAACAGTTCATCATGTGGATGTTATCATTTAATAATTTCTTTTATTATCTCTTTATTTTTATCATATCAACAAAATGGGAAAATATGGTGCGATAAACATATTTCTGCAAATATATTTATGCATATTTATTTCCCCCTATGTTTTGGCTTATTTCATTTGGATAGATTTCTGGAAGTGGAATTGCTGGATCATAATAACCCTGTGTGAACATTTTTAAGACTCCCAATCCATTAATGCTAAATTGCTTTGCAGGGCTTGTGCATCAATTTACATTCCCATGCAGAGAATGAGAGTTCTTAGAAAGATAAATACTAAGACATGAAAGAGAGGATACTAGAGTCTCTAGGTAAGAATTAATGAAATGAGTTGCAGTGTATCACCTCAGACATGAAACAAAATAAAATTTTATCAATGATGTACAATTAGAGAACATTCCTGGATTATACTCAAATAATAAGTGGGTGCTTGTTATCAAGTTACCACCTTTGCAACTTTGAAGATGCTCTCTACAGAGTCTTCTCACATTCTTCCCTTTGAAATGAGAAATTGGAATTCCTCACAGACATTCTCGTAGGACCTTTGCTCTGATCCATCTTGTTCAAGTTAGTTTTGTCCATAGAAATTGCTCATGTCCAGGCTCAGCACAGGTGCTGGGATGATGTTTGCTGAACGTGATGTGTTTGTGCAAAGGTCAGAGGTATAGGGAAAGAAAAGGAGGCAGCAGAAAGGTGAGTTGGGGTCGTGATGAGGGAAGACAAGAAGAAGTTGAGAATTCAGTTTATTGTGCAAGCTTTGCTTTGCCTTTGGTCATAATGAAAAAATTAACTTTAAAATATTCTGTGGTGAGTAACAAGGAAAGAGTAGAGACAAGTGGGCAGCTGTACCAGCAGAAATATGAACTTATCCCTCCACTGGTTGGGGATGTAATTCTGAGTCATTCTAACTTGGAGAAATGTGTGATGCCTGCATACTGTGACAGGGTCCATGGCAGGGTCTTAGCCAGTTCACTGTCCTATTTTGGCACTGAGGATAGGGGAGAAGGAATGGGTACCCCTGCTGTTAATCATCCTAGGAAGAAGTCATATTGGGTAAGAAAGAACCAAGTTAAGGAACCTGGCTTATTTCTGTGGTGCCAAGTCACTGTGGCCTATGTCCTACCCAGGCTGTATTTCCTTTCGGGATGATGGAATCTTTAGCATACTTTTGCATGCATTACTGCTACCTCACTATGACCCTCTCCAGATCTTAGAGGAAAAGCCTATTCCAGTACTGGAAGAAAGGAAGCCTGAATGGAGGAGACAGATGATATGCACAGAGTCACCACCTCATCAGATCTAGAAGGAAGGGGGAATTTGAAGAGTCACTCAGCAGAGAGTGGGCAAAGGACAACAAAATGAAGAGATACAGAAAAGCCTGTGGATTTGCTTTGGAAAGGCCACCATGGAGTTATTAATCCTGACCCACGTAAGATGTAAGGAGTTGCTGCCACTGTAACTCATCTCACATGGACAAGCCAAAGGGACAAATGAGTTACTCCATTCAGATTTTTCTTCTCCTACTGCTACAGGATTTTTACCTGTGTAGACTTAATGTTTTTTTCATAGTTACATTATAGATTCACTACATATTCATACATTTTTCATGGAAAGAGAATTTATATATAATTTACGCCAGATATAGGTATTAAATCCTGAGTCAGAAAAAGCAGAACCCACCCATCTACCAAGAAAAGTTCAAAGAATACAAGAACAAGGAAACTTCACGAGAGAAAACAATGACCCCTCATCCCTCCTCAAAATAAAAAAAGTAAAATATAAAACCTATAAAATCAATGAGTCAGGATGCTGGAGATAAAGAGGTATGAGAAATTTGATCATATTTACAAAGCAAAGTAAAAGCATTTTATTGAAAGGTCTATACATAGCTTTTAGTTGTTGATGATACAGCTATAGGTGATTGAGTCATTTCATGAAATACTGATTTGATACATTCCCTGCTAATCAAATATGTCTAGAATTAAACCCAGTCATCTAGGAGCAGAAACTGGAAGGCAAATGTGGGAACAAGGACTTTTTGAAACAGCAGAAAGTCTGGCATCTTTTAAGTGAATGTGAGAAGAGGATGTGATCCACCTGAGAGCAAAACCCATTTTGTGAGGATGAAGAGGAACCCTGAAGGAAAACCCAAACTGATAATGTAGCATTCATAAAAAGCTGAAGAGCAGGAGCTGCACTATAGCTTATACCCTAGAGGAAAGTTTAAGTACATAATATAAAAACAGACCTTGCAAATAAAGGTGTTATCATGATGCCATAAAATGCCATAAAATGTACCAAAGTATACAATTTATTTGTGAAGTTGCTGCCATTATTGACATAACGTAGACAAACTTTTGACCTGGGTAGATTATTCTTTCTTTCAGATCTTACCCTGGTCCTGGTCCTTTTGCTCAGTGTGTGTAATGGATTTAATCTCTGTTACATCCCAAATAAAAGATCCCTTTTTTTGATCAACAGTGTTTTATATTTCTATGTCTCTTGGCATTTAATTGTTGTAGTTTTTTTTTTTGTTTTTTTTTTTTTAGATAGAGTCTGTGTCTCCTCTGGAGGTCTCTACTTTAGTGGTTTTATGTTCAGTGAGTGTTTAGTAAACCCAGGTCACATGAAAGCAGGGAAAAATTGTTATTTCAAAGCTTTTTCATAAATTTCAGCTTCAATAATGCATGGGTTATGAAAGCCTCATTTACAAATTTATACTAAAGAAGAATTACCTTTGTCTCCTTCAGCTTCAACATTTGATAGCCCTGCAAATCAAGCTGAAAATAAATAGCCCCACTGGTGAGCTTTGATTGACATAGCCCATCTATTCTGGGCAAAGTTCTGTGCTCAGCATGGGGATGGCTGAATCAATAGAACACTAAAGCCTCAAACCCATCTTGGAGATGTTTGAATGCCCAAATGGAAATGTTGACCTTTTCTTGTTGGAAATTCAGTCCTCCATTTAATGAAGTTGCAGCTGCAAAGAAAAGTGCATGGTCAGCTGGAGCCAGAAAATAATTTTGTACTGATTGGATGTTGATAGTTCCTGACATCAAATCCTTTCCCCTGGTCCTGTTACTCCAGGCCCTCATTAGAGGGTGTAACCTTGAATGGCTTGATCTCTTGCTCGTCTCTCAAGCAGAGTCAAGAGAAATGAGATTTTGGGAAGACCTGCTAAGGGATGAGTCACCCATCCTTCTCTGGGGCACTCAATTTGGATCAAACAAAACATTGAACAGCTATAACCTGAAAAGGTACAGGAGGAGATAAAAAGCAAACAAACAAACAAACAAACAAACAGCAATTTAACAATTCTGGCTTCCTTCCACTTTCCAGGAAATGGAAAGATGACATGTTCAGGGAACAAAACTGATAAAAGAATTGAATGTTGAAAAAGCCACATTCCCCGGGTTGAACATGTAGTCCAGGGATTTTTCAGCAAAAGCCTTGATAGCTGAAAGGAAAACAAATTTCCTTGATTATTCCCATTCTGAAGGGCATGGTTTCTTGAAAAAGAAACACTCTTTGTGGAGTTCCTCACTGTAAAGACGCTGCTTTCACCATGTCCCTTGTTACATGCTCTTCCACTTCCTTCAGGCAGTGTCTAAGCACAGAGATAAGATCATTTGTGCTTGACTTCAGAGGACTCCTAAATTCTAAGGAAATGGATCTAATTTGATACAGAGAGTGCTTTTTTTGTGTCTGCCTTTAACTGGTGAGACCCAAAGCACCCAGACTGAGGCATTTTTGCAAAGGCAAACTAGTACTCAATCCTCAGAAGGACTTAGACATGTGTATGCAGAAAGATTTCTCCAGAACATTAACAAGGTATCAAAGGTGCTAGTGGTCAAGGAAATGACTTACATATCCTACAACAACTTCAATAGCCTAATTCCCTGACCTGCAAACAGGATGGGGAAATATCGCTCCCTCTTAGAGTGCAGATGGGGGTCAAATGCGGTGCCATATGTGAAGGACCTGACGCAGGTCCCATGTATAGTAGCTCAGTTAAAGTTACTCCTTTTCTTATAAATAAATTAGCTCTAACAGAAGCATCTCTGTGCCTAGAGTTCTGATTAAAATTTAAATATACATATATAAATATCATGCTTCAAGGTACCTACCTGAAATGTCTCAGGAAAGGGATGTTTTAATAAGCATACATGTTTACAATGCCAGAATGCTGACACTTAAAAGCAAAAATATTTGAACTGAGGAAGAAGCAAAGATGGCACCCCAGTGTGACCAACCTGCACCATCAGCTCAGCCCCTTGCTTGTTCATGGCACAAGAGCAGGCACCAAGGCACAGTGTGGCACCCCCAGCTTTGTTTGCAGGTGGAGCCCAAATCCAGCACTAGTCACTGATTTGCTTGTGCTCTATTTGCTTAATGTCACTCTCAGGAAATCGAGAGAAAAATCTTGAGATTTTCTTCATAATTCTCAAACGTTGACATCTCATTGACAAGAAACTTGTCGCTAGGTGGGCAATCTCAAAATTAAGCCCTGCTCATCAGGAATAAAGTCACCACTCTTTGCTTTGACCTCTAAGAAGTTAGTATAGTACGAAATTTCAATGAGTCAAAAAAGAGTCATATATGCTTAACATATCTATTGTCCACAAATTATGTACATATTTGATCTAATTATAAATAAAGCTTCAAAATCAAATACAATGGAACAATTTAAATTTTTTATAAAATGTAGTTTGACATATGAATATTGACTAGTATAAAGAATTAGGGGATGCCTGCTCTTATGGGTATAAAAGATATTATGTAGCAGCAGAAATTAGCACAGCATGGTAAAGCATAAAATGAGACAGGTGGATCAATGAGACAGACGGGAAAACCTGTATGAACACACACTCATACAATCTCCTAGTACCAGGCTGTAATTGGAGGGAAGGGAGCATTGTATAAATGATATTTGTAAAATTAGCTAATCTTTGAGGGAATGAAAATTTCAATAATTCCTTCTCATCTACATACCCACAGAAGTCCCTAATGGATAAAGTGTTTATATATGTATGTAATAATCTGAACACAGAAAATTAGAATAGAATTAACACTTTATGGGGTTTTTGGCAAAGAAAATATTGTAAAGTTTTGAAGTGATAATTTTTTAAAAATCTGTCAGTTTTACCTCTCATAAAATGAGAAAAGTAATCTTTCCCTATAGTAAAATAAAACAAAAACAATTTTAAAAACAGACTGAAAAAATGCATAATATCATCGTGAAGGGGACCACATCTGGAAATGCTTATAGAATTATGCCCATTTATAATAAACATTATCTAAAATTAGAACAGTTATATTAGTAAAGAATATGTTTTCAAATAAGGAAAATAAATAGCAATCAGGAATGAGGAAATATGTAAAATGTTTCAGCTGCTACAGTTATTAAAGACAGAAAAATGGAATAATTTGATGACTTGAATTTGTGGTAAACTAGCAAATTGTTATGTACTGGGATAATAAAATAGTCAAAGCCATTTGGAAAATAAAATAAGAGATGTCAAGAAGTATCCCAACATAAAAATATGTAAGTCCTTTGAAGCACGAATCAAAATGTTATATCAAGGAACATATTGAATAGGTTAATATTTAAAAACCTCCAAATATCCTTTGGAGAATGGTCCAAAATTTAAAAACAAAAATAAAGAGGAAAATGGAAGTGAATGTACAATATTGTCCAGTTTAGAGGTGAGTTTAGCTCCAGGCTTTGAGTGTATGTGAGTGGGGCCAATATCCAGAGGAAGCATTTCTTTACTTTCCTTTTTCTTCCTTTTTGTTTTGTTTTGTTTTGTTTTTGAGATAGGGTTTTGCTATGTATTCCAGGCTGGCCTTGAACTCACCATGTAGTCCAGGCTGGACTCGAAATCACCTGGATCCAATCCTCCTGCTTCAGCCTCCCAAGTGCTGGGGTTACAGGTGTGTACCACCACACCTGGCAAGAAGAAGCATTTCTAATGTCTACACTCTGATGTTCATTCTAGTTTTGGAAAAGAGCTGCAGTTTTAATGATAAAATCTAAGAATATTCAGTTCTGTTTTGTACTAGGAAGGCTTTAAAAAAAATACCAATGCCTGGATTGATGCATCCCTCATCCAATTAAACCAGCATTTCTTGGGAGTGAAGTACCTGGCTTCCTGTGATTTTTTTAAAGTGGCTCAATTAATGTTAGTCTAATGTTTATCCAAAATTGATATCCTTATATCAAAAAGGTGCTTAAATATAAATGTCCCTGTAGCTTGGAACACAGGGCTTCTCTTTGCTCGGGTCCCTTTCCCTCCTTCCCATCCCCTCCCCAAACAAAACAGGTGCAAACCCGGACTGGCTTGGTCTCAGCAAAGCCGAATAAGGAAAAGCATTTGTTTATTTACATAGTTATGTATTCACACTCTTAAAATTAATATTTCTCTAATCAGTTTATGATTATAAAAATTTTCTTATAAGATTCATTCATGCTGAAATTGATGCTTTAAACAAATAAGAATGTAAAGCTTAAAATCTCTCAAAATGGCACAGCAGGAAGAGACAAGTACAAAACTATTGGAATTTTTTCTCAAATCTCCTCTGATGTAGGATTTATAGGCATGTTTTATACAATTAAGATTATGCTCTGTGTGAAGTTTTAATGATATACTTTCCTCACTGGATTCTACATTTTTATTTGACCTATATTAATGAAAAGTCCAAATAAGATGTTTACATTGCTTTTGTTTGTTTGTTTTTGTCTTTTCGAGACAGAGTTTTACTATGCAGTTCACTCTAGGCTTGAACTTACTTTGTAGCCCAGGCTGGCCTCAAACTGACAGCAATCCTCCTGCCTCAGCCTCCTGAGTGCTGGGATTACAGGCGTATGCCACCATGCCCAGCCTAAATTGTTTTTAATTGGTTGCTAGGTATGTTATTTTAAATTTTTTAATTGTATGAAGAAGAAGAATGAAATTTCCTCTCATATATGGTGACATGTGAGAATAATAGTACTTAATCACAGAGGCTGTAAAGTTGAACTGAGATAATAGATATAAATTTCTTAGCATAATCCTTGACATTTTGTAGTGGATAAATAAATACCTATTTTACATTGACCTTTTTTCTCAATAAAATGTTTTTAAATTCAATTTTTAAAAAATATGTTATTGGAACATTTAGATATGCACAATAATACCATTCATCATAGAGGATTTATACCTGTGCCTGGTATATCTCCTTTCCTCTTTTTGTTCCATGTCCCACCACACCCTTCAACTCTCCTCCCCTTCTTGTTTACAAGCTTTGTTTTGATTTTTTTCTTCTTTTCTTTTTTACTTTTTCCTTCTTCCCTTAGCCCTCCCCCCACTTGTTTCCCTTCACATTTGAACATTTTTTTCCCATTTTCCCAATATCTATTATACACTTTAGTCCTTATTTACACTTCTAGCTTCTTACATCAAAGAAACAATGCACTATTTTAATATGTGTGTCTGGTTTATTTCACTTAAGAGTATGATCTCAAGGTGTATTCATTTAGCTAGAAATGTCTCAAGCTTCTCCTTCTCTGTGGCAGAGTAGTACTCCATTGTATAAAAAAACCCACATCTTCTTTATCCATTTATCAGCTGATGGGCATTTGAGCTGTTTCTAAGATTTAGCTGTTACAAACTGTGCCACTATGAACATGGGTGTGATGCTTTTAATTCCTTTGGGAAGATGCCAAGAAGGGCAAACATGGGTGTGATGTTTTTAATTCTTTGGGGAAGATTGCCAAGCTGTAACAACTAAATGATGTGTTTTTTTTTTCTTATACAATGGAGTATTACTCAGCCATAAAGACAGATAAACTTGAGACATTTATAGCTAAAAGGATGCACCTGGGGACAATATTCTTAAGTGAAATAAATAGGACACACACAAGTCAATATCACATTGTCTCTCTGGTTTGAGAAACTGAAAGTATAAATAAGGACCAATATATATAATAGATATTGTGAAATAGGAAGCAATTTTTCAAAAGGAAAGGGGAATGAGGGAGGGGAGAAGGGGAGAGGAAGGAAGGGAAAAGAACAAATGAGAAAAGAGGAACAAAACTTTGTAAATAAGGAGGGGAACAGGCGTTGAAGAAAGGGAAGGGGAATGGGGAGGAAAGAAGACTGAAGATATACCATGTACAGGAAGAAGTTCCCTCCGATGTGTGTGATCATTATGTGTATCTAAACTGTACCAATAAATGTAATGATAACAATAAGAATAAATTATTTTAAGGCACATAAGATCTTTAAAAATTATGCCTATGAATGGAGTTCCATACGATGCTTCAATACACGTGTACATTATATAGTGCTTAAATCAGGTTAAACGTATCTCCCCAAACACACGTCATTCCTTTATGATAAAAACATTCAAAACCATTTCTTCTCCCTTTTTGAAACATACAGTGCATTATGTGATCCATAGGCACCCTCCTGGGCAATAGCAGCTCAGAGCTCTCTGCTCCTCTCTGACTAGCTTTGTTTCCATCGTCCACCCTTTCTTCATCTCTCCGCTGGATTCCCAGCCGATGGTAACACCCATTGTACCCTCAACTTCCATATCAACTCAGAAAATATTCTTTTTCTTGTGTGTATAGTCATGATTTTATTTCCATTATATAAACAACAAATACATATTTCAAATTCTAAAAGATATTAAACAGCATGAAAAAATCACCTATGAATTAACACCATTCAGAATAAAGTATGATGTACTTTTTTTGTTGTGCATCATTTTAGAATTTTCCTATATATGTATAGAAGTATAGGTGTTTGCTATGTGTGGGATTATATATAGTCTGATTTTTGTTGAATAATAAATATTAACATTTTTAATGTAAAATTATAGATGGTGTTTCACTGTTATTGGTAAAGGCTACCTGTAAGTCACTTTAAAAATAAAAACCTGAAGTATTTTTAAGACTCCTAGTATCTGAAAGGATTCTGAGATGACTGCATATCTATGCATATTTATCCAATGACTTATTTAGTATGAATTGCTAGGTATGATGGACCTGGTCCACGTTTTTAAAATTTTCAAATATGATATTAACATGGTTAAAGGATTTAATTTTTCTTCCTGTGCACTCTATGGACCTACTTACTGATACCAGCCCTGGCTACCTTGTCCTTTATTCTTGCACAATTTCATTCATTGATTCATTCATATCTGCCAAACGAAGAGTCCAATCACATCTTGCATTAACATCTATGCATTTGAATATTAGAGAAGCTCAATCCCACAATTTTATGCGATTTTTGGACAATGAGTTGTTTTCTTTTTGGTTCAGACTGTCCTTTGCTTCTCCCAACCATATTAGGTTGATTCACAAAATGCCTTATTTCTCCCTGCTGTCTCAGTCTTTGTATTCATGATGATATCAAGCACTGAGGATTCTTGACTCTACCTCTGGAAGCAGTGACCATTATCCTAGAATGCTGCAAAGCACCAAAAATCCCCACAACAGTCAATGTCTGACCCTTGGCTCAGGGCAGCAATCACTGCTGCAGGTGAGCCAGGTTCCCTTGGGAAGGCAGAACTGTCTGATGTGCTTCCTGTCTGGCAGGGTTGGGCGTGTTGACTCAGTTCCTGAAAAGCTCCCCTTGGAGGAGGACTCCTCCTTCCTTAGCAGGTTCCCACCTCTAGGGAGGGACAGCTGCAGTGGGAAGATCAGGCTGCCTCTTGCTACAGAAGGATAAAGTGAGTTAGATGAGGATGCTGGGGCTATGGGATCACTATGGGTGAATAGGGTAATAAAGGTTTGAATCAGAGTAGGATGGCCTCCTGATGGAAGGAAGGCTGGGGTCCCTTACCTTGCTTCTTGCTTCCCAGTGTGTCGCGTGTACCTTACATACATCAGCGCTTCACCTCTGCAGCTGGCTGGCAAGAGGTGGGGGTTACAGTACCACTTATAGATTAGGGAACAGGCTCAGTCTCAACTGTTTCTTCTGGACATGGTTCTGGGAATTTCTGGATTTGACTGTCCTGTTACCCCAGGTTTTGGGAGACTAGAGGCCTCAGTGGGAATTCATTGGTGTCTTTGACTTCAGCTTCAGTGTGGGAAGGCACGTGCTTTCTGCTGACTTCATCACCTGGAGTTAGGAACTGGGGGGATCTTCTCAAGCCAGAAGAAGCAAGATCACAGAATGGCTCAAGGGCTGGGGTATGTGTGGCTTTTGTGACTTCTTTAACACAGCCTATCAGAACTGGGCCTTTCCTGTCTAATCTGGGACCTAACGGTAGAGTAAATCATTATAAACTTGTTTCTGTTGAGACATGTATGACCTCATGTGTTCTTGAAGTTTTCTCACTGACTCTCTACTTCAGATAGGAGGTCAAGGAAAATCGAAGTGTTCACAAACTAAACTAGAAGTGATTCCTCACCTCCATTGACGGACTCCAAGGGAGGCTCATTCAGGGTGGTTACTGTTTAGCAAAAATTAAAGCTATATATTCCAAAGCAGGATTAAGATACACTGCATGTGCAAGCACTGCATTGTCTCACTATGTAAAACCTGAAAGAGTTAATAAAGAACTCAGAGGTATGACAGACGTTATGAAATGATAGGAAAGCACTCAAGGGTAAAGGGCAACTGGGATGTGGGAAAAGAGAAGGGAAAGAAGGAGAAATTTTGTATGTATGTATATACAGGATAGTTAACATAGTTGATCTACTGTCTTTTATTTCTTTGCTGAAAGAAACTGTTAATGAGTCCCTGATTGACCAATATTGCATGTCTCTATTTGTTTTTATGAGAAGCCACTTTGAAGATATCAATATGTAATACAACAAGCATTGTTAATTTCCTACCACTTTGTTTGTAACTCTGTATCATCTGTACTATTCTTTTGCTATTTTGTAAAAGGTTGTCTGTCTGTTAATATGTTCCTCTTTTATTTTTAAAATAAAAAGATACATTTAATTGTTTGTCTTAAACACTGTGCTAATACAATTTATTTTCTTACAAATACTACTTGAGATCAATATTTACTTTTCCATATCTCATTTGTCATATATAACAGAGTATATCATAGGGTTCTTTATTTTAAAGAGAATAATAAAAAAGGAACATTAGCAAAATACCAACAAAATAGACAACAACAAAACAAAGCAAAAACAATAAAAATCATACAGGGATTCAGAGCAAACTGATAGGAATTAACAGTGGTTGTTATATTACCTATTGTTATCTTCAGTGAAGTTGCTCAGATTACCAGATGTAAGAATGCAAGATTGATCAAACTATTAAAGAGAATAAAAAAAAAAACATGAGGAGCAGTTAAAGTCTAATTTTTTTCTTCTTGACCAATTTTGCATGCTTATATCTGGTAATCTGAACAACTAACATGAAGACAACAATATGCAATATAACAACCATCAGTGAATTCCTGCCATCTTGTTTAGTGAAACTCTGTATAATAGGATTTTGGGGGGGAGTATTTCTGTGCTATAAATTTACCCTGTTATATTAAAGTCTTTCCATCTACTTGACTATATCTCCTAATAAGCTGGAACTTATGGGGGCAGATGTGTTCAAACTATTTTGAGCACTGTAACTCCAATAACTTAGTCAGTGTCCAATTTGTAAACAAATCATTGAATGGTGAATATGTGAATGAAGAGCCATGTCGTCAGTTCCCCTCGGAAGACTCCCCCTTACTTTGAGCACACTTAGTCCATTGTTCGTGCTACTTTTTAAGGTGGTCCTGGGAGTCCTCTTTTATGAGTGTCTTTTCTATCCAAAGCATTTAGCTTTCTTGGTCATTACGATTTTGGGGAAGAGGCAGAAGTCACACGGGTCCAGAACTATGAACAGGAGGGTAAAGATACATCATGTTGTTTTTGTGTGACAGAAATTGCTGTGAACATTTGGATTCATCTATAGGTCAATATTGATCTATATCAACATATACCTCACATATCCATGTGCAGAACATGTGCTTAGATGTGTGTGTGTGTTATAAAGTTCAGTTTGCATGGATTTTAAAGAATATTCTCTGGATGCTGTACTCCCATCCCCATCACTCATGCTGTTAACCTCTGGGAATCACTGATTTTGAACACCAGCTCTGAGGGTACCAGAACTGATGTCATGGAGACCTTATGGAAGCCTCTTGTGATAATTTCAAGTGAAAGTGACCAAGCCAGAGAGGCCATATGAGGAGGAGGGCTGTGATTGGATAGACAAGGAGGAGGTGTCATTCAGGAGACATTCTTGCTCCTCCTCCTCTGAGTCACCTGTGTCTGAGGTGGTCCTTGGTAACACTCTCCCTGGTCTAAGGCACACACTGTGACTGAGTGTGCAGAGAACTTTCCTTAGTGAGAATACAAAGTATACAGAACAAAGTTTCTAGCCATTTAAAACATAGAACTGCAACCAGTGAAGAAGCCCTTTCATTTGAGGTATTCTAGGTTGAATAGATGAGTCCTGACTCCACAGAGCAGACTCAAAGGCCGGTGACACCAAATGGTCTTTCCTCTGATAAAGGAGATCCTACCGTCCAGGACAAATTCTCAGACACCTTCTACCTCAGTTATCTATAGGTTCTTTCTCTTGTCTCTGGTCTCCCTTTTCACACCATCTGGTTGTCTC
Source organism: Chinchilla lanigera (assembly GCF_000276665.1). Classification (NCBI taxonomy): domain Eukaryota; kingdom Metazoa; phylum Chordata; class Mammalia; order Rodentia; family Chinchillidae; genus Chinchilla; species Chinchilla lanigera. Next base: position 21,575,582 of record NW_004955433.1, on the reverse strand, counting down.
CAATTTGATGTCTGGTTCTGCAAAATGATCTTTTGCACTCTTCCTGGCCTCTGCTGACCCCTGTGCTGTCCTCAGAGGAAATTATGGCCCGGGTTTCTGGGCAGGTTTCCCAGTGCTTCTGACCTTGACCTCATTCCTCTCAAGCAGGCAGGGCTCTCATTCCCTGACAGCCTTGGAGCCTCTTATCTCTCCCATCTGTGCAAAGGTGTCAGAATGTCCCAGGGAATCATTAATCAAGGGCCTGGTCCTGACATCAGCTTTTTAGAAGTTTTCGAATGCCTTGAGTGGTTCTGGAGGTCTGAGCTGACCACACTGGGCGGTTTTGATCCACAGACCCATCCCAGGGCAGAGGGCTTATTGATGGCAAGTGGAGAATTAAACATTTATGGCTGGAAAATCAGGAAATCACAGGAAGAAAGGAGTTTGAGTGCAGGTGCGTTCAGGGGAGCATTATTCTCATCTGCACTGTGGTTCCTCTGAATGACTGTTCACCTCATCACGCTGGTCCTGCAAGGAAAATCACCTGCATGGAACATCTATCCTGGTGTTAACAAATTTTTTAGGTCGTTGAGTTTCTTTCCCATCCAAACAGTTGTGTAAGCCTTGCACTCACTTCTTCTTGTTAAGCTTTGTTGAAATAGTATTCTCTCCGGTTATTTCTTGAGACCGTCTCCCACTGTAACTTCCCAGCAAAGCCATTCTCTCAGAAATTGTTGAGAGCTTGCTAGCTGACTTAGAGAACAGGCTTTGTGTGGGAAGATCCATAAAAGGAGGATGATTCCAACATTGTTTGGCTGAAGGTATGTCGGGATTAAGGGGAGTCACATTCTGAGCAGAGTTGGAACTGGGGTTGACAGCATTCATCTCAACCGAAGCAAGAACTTTCCCACAAATTTTCTGTGTAGCAAAATTCAGTCACAGAAGTTAATGGAGTACTCTGTATCTGGATGTTTTAAAAGCAAATCTAATAGAATGGTGTTCATAATTAAGACATATTGTGTATGTATCCCACGTTCCCAGAATGAGTGTAATCACTATGCCCCGAAAACATGTAATAATAAAAATGTAAGGTTTTAAAAAATTAAAAATAAATAAACTGGCTTTGAAAAGTTTCCTGAAAACTTAAGTAGTCCATTGTTCTAAATGGAGAGGTAAATGGCACACATTTTATAATAACTAGTGTCTTTCCAAGTATATAAAGACTTTTCTGTTAGAATAGCAGCACTCTTAGGGCACATTTGTAATTCTCAGAGATGCTACTAGTTTCTCTTTGTCACTGTGTTCCTAGTTCCTCTTGCCTTTCTCCTTTCTTTCTTTCTTTCTTTCTTTCTTTCTTTCTTTCTTTCTTTCTTTCTTTCTTTCTTTCTCTCCTTTCTCAGTTGTACTAGATCCCTCTTCTAAAAATGTGACAAAAATACATCTATCATGAGCACCTTACATCACGAAGGATGGTGTGGGAAGGGCCAGCCAGAGAATGGGGAGATTCCTGGAGAGCCATTCTGGATTTAGAACTACAAGAGCATACACAGTCCTGAATATGGGCTTTGAGGCTGGTGAACACAAATTTAATTCTGATTTGATTTTTCTAGTTCTGAATCTGTCACCTCATTTATAAAATGGAAGTAATTATATCAAATTTTAACTCTAAATCAATACCAGTGGACACCAAGAGATCTAGAAAAATGCCAATTGACCTTTGATACAGGGCAAATAAGTATTGATTTATATAAATTTTTTCAGTTTATTAATGCATAATAATTACATCCCTCGTGGGGAAGTAGTATATGTACATAACACATCTTAATTCATTTTTATAATTCCTTTTCATTCTCCTCCCTTCTCTAACCTTCATCTCTCGAACCCCTTCCCACTTGAACAAAACTTATCTTCCACTCTCTACTATCTGTTTTCTATTTTACTTTTTATTTATATCTTGGGTGTCTCATATAACAGAAACTATGCAATATTCAAGCTTGTGAGGCTGATTTATTTCACCTGTGATTTCAGGTGCATCCATTTTCCTGCAAATAAATCAAGTTTATTCTTCTTTACTGTATAGTAGTGCTTCACTGTATATAAATATCACATTTTCTTTATCCATTCATCTGTTGATGAACATATAGCCCATTTCCAAGGGTTAGCTCTTGTGAATCATACTGCTACAAAGCTGGGTGTGCATACTGCTACAAAGCTGGGTGTGTATCAGTGTAATAGGCTGTCTTTAACTTTTAGAAGAATACATGCAGAAGGATAATAGCTTCATCAAATGGAACTTCTCAGTTTAGTTTTTTGGAATGTCTGTATACTGATTTCTAGTAGTAGTGGTTCTACTAGTTTATATTCCTTTTTCCCCATTAGCTTCACCAGAACTTGTTATTATTTGCTTTCTTGATGACAGCCATTTTTTCTGAGACAAGATGGAATCTCAGTGTAGTTTTGATTTGCATATCTCTGCTGGCCAGCAATGTTCAAGAATTTTCCATATTAACTGGGCATTTGTTCATCTCTGAGAAATGTCTATTGATTTCACTTGCTCATCTTTGGATTGGGCCTTTTATTCAGTAGGAGTCTCATTTTCATTTAGGCTTTTTTTAGCTCTTTATTTTTATTTTATTCTATTTCTTTTAGTTTTTGAGCTCCTTATAGATTCCAGATATTGGTCCTCTGTCTGAGAAAATATTTTTCCGATTCTATGACGTGGGTTGCCTTCTCACTGTTGGTTGTTTCCATTGCTCTGCAGAAACTTGTGCCATTGGGGTCCTGTTCAGAAAACCCTTGACTACACTTATGTCTTCAAGAATTTGCCTGAAAATTATTGAGATAGATATTGCCTGGACTTTTCTATGCTTTCTGATCACAAAAAGTTCTCATGGCAGTTAAGGTGATATGTTAACTTCATTGGCATTGGGATCTGCTTGAGACATTGATGGAGCATAATTCTGGATGTGTGAGGTGGATCATGGAGACATGGCATTGTGATCTACATGTGGTCCTCATGTCTTCTTTTCTGGCAGTGTTCCCTGGCCATGTTTCCCAGACACCGAGATATAAGCATCCTTCCATCAAGATGCGTCTGCCTTGCACCTAGTTGACTATGGACTGAATTACCTTAAAAGTGAGATGATTTAAAAACTTTTCCTTTAATTTGAGGCTGCTAGGTGTTGTCCAGCAATGAGAAGGAAAACTGATTAAAACAGGTGTTAATCATCTTTGTGTATAAACTCTTAGCATGGTTGTTACATATTGGATATACTTAAATAAATAAATAAATATATAAGTAATTGTTTTTTTGTGAGACAAAGTATTGCTATATAGTTTATGTTGGTCGTGATTTCACTATGCAGCCCAAGCTTGGTTTGGGGCCCATCCTCATGCCTTAGCCTCTTGTGTGCTGGGATTATAGGCATGTGCCACTACCCTCTGATTTGTAAGTAAATTCTAATTTCTATCTTGGGATCTTCTCAGCAGTGATCAGCTTTGGTGTCAGACACAGACAATATCAGGACAGAAATACAAAGTTACCAAGTTCAGCATTCTGTACTAGAGTAGGTGATAATCTTGATCATTTTTTGAATCTTCTTCTGAAGAGGCAATTCCAGGTAAATGGGATGCTTCTCTGTGAGCATATGTGCATGATAAAAGAAACCAGAATGATTTATAAAATTTTCATTACAGTCTTAGCCAGTCATTTTAAAATGCAATCAAATGAGAAGGCATTTCTTGATGATAATGAGCATAAGTAAAGTGGGAAAACTGCATTTCTGTAATTCAGAATCTCTCCAGGATAAGGTAGTAACACTGTTCTCAGAAATTGCATCAGCAGCATTACCATGGGGTCCCCTGGAGACGTACCCCTACTCACACAACATACATTACAAAGGCTCTAGTCCATTCTGCTGTCAGATGGGCTGGTGGTTGGCCCCTGCAGCCTTAGTGAAAATAACTCTTTAGTATGTGATCTCATACACAATGAGCTATTTATGTGGGGCTTTCCTCTACCTCACCCATCAAACCTCACTCCTCAGGGATATCTTATTGGATCTTAATGTATTATCGAAAGCAGAAGTTATCACATGGCAAACAAATTTTCCCTCCTTAAGCTGTCTTCTCTCACAATATACAGACCTTCCCTTACTGCATATCAAGCTACGCAGACACATATGACTACATTATATTAGCATCTGTCTTTCTTGAAGCGTTCTGAGACAAATGATACATTTATAAGAGATTAATTTTAAGTCTAGGAACTCAAAGACAGGTTTATGAGTAACACAAATAAAGAGGAATTCAGTTCCTTCTCTTCTTTTCTAGGATTTCCAGTCAAAGAAACCTCAATTAACTTTTCTGTTTGAGAATCACAAATGTACTTGTGTTCATATAGAACTAATGGAGACAGCTGGTGGGCTTTGCAGTTCTTACTGAATCTTAACTCTGTCTTCAAATCTAACAATGCCTGTACATATGTTCAGCAAATAATCAGTGTTATTATCAGAGTGGTCACATTTCTGTGACATGGCTATGAGCTTCAGCCATCCTGGGCTTCAATGGACATATACATTTCCATCTCATGGGATGATTCCATCTACTTAGGGCCAATTTTAGTGTTATATTGGAGCTGAGATCTTTGAATTAGAGTTTCATATAGTAGTGCAAAGGATGTTCTATGTTATGTGATCCTTGCTTACCTCTCCACCATTAACTACGACTCTTGTTCTGCTGGTTGGTGCACCACCATAGATAACTATCTGTAGGTAAGATGATATTGGATCATTTATTCAGTTCTCAAAGCCTCTTTGAAAGATAGCAATGATTGTTGAAAGACCAGGTGATTTCACCCATATGAACTTTTAAGATCTACTTATGGTGAAGGGAGACAGATTGGACAGAGGAAGAAACCAAGCAAACAGAAACTGTAAGAGAAATAATGATGGCCCAGACCAAGAGGTGGCAACAGTGAACAAACCCGGTGTACCCTGGCAGTTTACTCTATGTCAGGTAAGGACTAAACTTTTAGCAGATTGGCACATTCAACCTTTGAAAGAACTTTGAACTATAGATGCTCTCATTTTATGAAGGTGAAGACTATGGCATGATTCAGATATATTAAAAAATTTTCTTTTGACTGGTTCAGCCAGGATTTAATCAAGGTTTATAGGTATCAATCCATTCTTGAAACAGAAAAGGAATAGAAAAATAATAATTTGCATTGTTAGAAATATGCTTTCAAATATTTTGTCTACTTTGGGTCAATCATATAGAAAAACCAGTCATATTTAAAGTTTGATATAAGTAGAAATACTATGATTTAAAGAGATAATATAAAACCAGGTAGAATATTCCATCATGAGATGAAGTACCATGCAGCCAGTGAAAACTGATGACAAAAAGCCTATTTTGACATTGAAACACGTGCTTCTCGTATTGTTGAGCGACACAGGCAGGTCGGAGCACAGCACAGATAGTTAAGAGTCCATCTTTATGAATGAACATATATTACCTCCGTAACCAGAAAAGCCAGTTATGATTTCTGAACTTTGAAAATCCCAGTCAACTCCTTTCCACAGTTGACAAAAGCAAAGTAAAACCTACTATTGTATTAACTATCTAAGAACTGTCTCTGCTGCTAACCTGTAAGATCCAAGAAGGTACTGGTCACATCCTTCTATCCCTTTGTTCCCAGCACCTAGCACAGGGGAATGGCACAGGATGCGTTTGCAAATGAAAATATTTGTTTGCACTCATACAAGATGAGTGTTCAAAAATAAAATATATAACGTGCCTTAGAAAGTTTATCATTTGGATTAACCGGTCCTCAAGTTTCCCAGCTGGAAAGATGCAGAGAAACATTTGTTGTTGTTGCTCTCTAGTCGGCAGTCTGTGGGAAAGTTTTGCTAATCTAATTCTTTTAATTGATTTTACAATGAATGAAAGAAAGAAATCAGCCAGTTCCTGTCTGCCCTCCTATCACTGCAGAGAATAAGCCTTGCTGCAAATCTACCAATGCCTATCTCCAAGCTACAATTTCCATCTTTCACAGAAGGTAGAGGGCCATGCTGTTGCCCCTTTGCTTTTAAACTTGGAAGGAGATGGTGCCTAGATCCCCCAGCCACCAGCCATCAGGGCCTTTTGCTGTCAACTCAACTGAACCATGGTTTCTTACCCATCCATTCTGACCCAGTATCCCTTCACTTGCAAAGGGGGTGAAAATGTGCTTTATTTATAACAGTCCCTGGAGCATTTTACTCTCTCATTAACAAAGGAAAAAAATACCCTGTAAACAGATATACGAGGATAAGATCAAAACTCTGGAATGATTTTTTTTATCCAATGAACTCGAAGGCAGTACAAAAAAGGGCAAAGTAGGACTGTTAGTCCAGAAGCGCAGAAAGAGATGATGTCTTATTAATAAACTGTTAGTAAGACACACATGTACATGCACACACACACACACAATCAAATGATGAAAAGAATGAGTTTTAGAAATGGCTAGTGAGTTAAGAAATGAGAAATAATTTAATAAAGAAACTGCAAAACTTGAAACAAGTGTCAGAGGAAGTGTTTATTTGATTCTATCAGGAACAGACACAATCACCTGAAGGATTCAGAATAAACAAGAGAAGATAAAGACAGGCAAATTATTTCTGGCAAGCACGTTGTAGCAGATATGCCCTTCTTCCCCAAATCCATATTGAGTATGTCAGGCTCCCTGAAGCAGGGAGTTAAATATTGATGTTCATTGCTGGTATCCCTCGTCATCCTTCCTCAGACTGCACAGGAAAAAAAAAACAGACTCTGGTAGAAAAGTCCAAGTGGAATGCTTCTAAGATACTTTTTACTCCCCTTCATCTTTTCAGTTCACTATCTTTAAGACTTGACATCCTTTTTGCTCTGGAGTTCAAAGTTTTGCAGGAATGGTGCATACTCTGGTACTCTGGGTTTGCCTTGAATGCCTTTGTGCTCAACTTTGCTAAACTAGCAGATGCCAGCTTAGGGACATTCGGTAGGAATGCAAACAGCCATTAGGACTTTTATTGATCAAAAGGAACATGTTTAAACAATCCTCCATAGATTTACAAATTAGAGAACCTCCACTTTAGGATTTCATTCCAGGAGCATTTCCTTCTCTTTAATTGCCCGCTTGCTCCTTCATTACATTGGCATTTTCTATCAGTGTTGAAACGCTGCAGCTGCTTTCCCCCCGTGTTTGTGTCTTTTAGCGTAAACCATTAACTTGCCATTTCAATCTTCTAAAAAATGCTTATGATTGACAAAACTTTATGAAATAGCGGCAAATTGGAAGAAAATTAGTGCCAGGAACAAGGAATAGCTAAGCGGTACTCAGAGAGAAATTTGTCATTGTGGGCTAACAGTGTAATTGGCTGGTTAACTATATTATAAACAGGTTGTGCTTTCTACACCCACCCCTCTCGTTTTTTCTTTCTTTTTCTGTCTTTAATTCCCACAAAAATTAAAGCTGTGCAATTTCTTCTTATTGGCTTTGAAACGGTTTCCATTTGAGACATTTTTGCTTGGCTCATTTTGCAATTAATGCCATGAATACTGAATATACTCTATGATAATAAGGTTTTAAAGATAAAACAGGAGAAAATCTTCAATTTACTGGTTCGTCACTAGTGATTCATTTGCTGTCTTAGTAAGTGCCCTGTAGGACTCCGTGGTCTCTCAGTGGTCCCTGGGAGAAAATGGTGAGAGGATTTAGAAAATAAAGACAAGAGACAATAGCCAGAGTCAGGCAGAGTTAACTCTTACATGATGGGCAACAGGACTGACTTCAACAGTAGGGGCATTTATTTTACACTCTTGCAAGGTCAGTATCATGAGTGGTAATGTTGCCTAGCGACTAACGACTGTAATTTTTTAGGCAGAATGTCTTTTTGAAGACTGAGGTAGCTTGACTGCTTGAGGCACTCTGGCTCTCTCCTGCCCTCACACATATGACCTATTTCCAGCTTCAGCGGCTCCCAACAGTACCCCTTTCCTTTTGGGTAATAAGACACTGTTTTAAAGTAGAGAAACCTAAGTAGACTGGAGATTTTTCTACCCTAGTATTTATTTATTTTAATTGAATATATTGTTCATATAACAAATATGTTTTAATGTGGAAGTGCATGACTTCTGACAAATGTATTTCTACTGTAACCGTGATCTACATTGAGAGAAATTAGATTCTTTAAAAATGGACTTTGAAGTATTTTATTCATAGGTGTATTACATCTCCATCCTTGTCCAAGTAAACATGCTCATACAGTTCATTGTAAAGAACCCGTGACCAAACGCAAATGAGTAAACATCGTACTGTCTCCCTAGTGTGAGAAGCTGAAAGAGTAAATGCAATCCAAAATGTACAACAGATATTGTAAAATGGGAGGAAACTTCAAAAGGAAAGAGAAACTGGTTTAAGGGAATAGGAAAAAAGAAGGAAAAGTAAAATGAAATAAATATATATGTATATATAAGAGATAGTTAAGATAGTTATGCTGCTAATTTCTCTCAGATCATTGAAAAGATAGGTTTGTGTTGATATTGTTTGGACAAATAAATGCTGATATCTCATACTGAGTAACTAATTTAAATATAACACTAAGCAATGTGTTGATCATCGTTACTCTCCTATCATATAGTTTTGGAATTTAGGGGTTTTTTTGCTTGCTTGTTTTTTTGTCTTTCTTCATAATAAAAATAAAATGAATAAAAAAAACCACATGACTCCAAATCCAAACTCAACTTGAGCCAGAAGACTGTGTGTGTGTGTGTGTGTGTGTGTGTGTGTGTGTGTGTGTTATTGTTAGTACATATCTGTGATACATAATACTTTTTTTTTTCCGGTACCCGGAATTGAACTCATGACTTTGCGCTTGCCAGGCAGGCGCTGTGCTGCTGATCTAAATCCCCAGACACTACATAATACTTTGATTCATCTTAGGGAATTGGTACATATATGTATCACATCTTGATCATTTTTACTTCCCCTCCACCACCCTCTCCTTTCCCCTCTTCCCATACTACCTTCCCATCTCCACATACTCTACATTGCTCTTTTCTACCATTTCTCTTTTTGTTTTGCTCTTTTAAATCATGTATAGCTTGGATTACACATGTAAAAAAAAGCATTACCTGGCTGTATTGATTTATTTCATTAGCATTGTTATCTCAAGATCCATACATTTTCCTACAAATACTCAATTTATTCTGCTTAATCATTGAGTAGTACTCCATTGTGTGTACTCATCCACTTGTTGATTGGGGTATAGGCTACTTCCATAATTTAGATATTATGAATTGCATTGTTATAAGCATGGATATGCATCAATTACTGTAATTTGATGCCTTTAACTCTTTCAGGAAAATAACCAAAAGAGGAATAGCTGGGCCAGTTGAAATTTCTATTTTTAGCTCTTTTGAGGACTCTCTTCTTGATTTCTATAGTAGTTGCACTAGTGTACATTCCCACCAACTATGTAGAAGAATTCATTTATCCCACAGCATCACCAGCATTTATTGTTTTTGGAGTCCTTGATGATAACCATTCTTTCTGGAGTCAGAGGGAATCTCTGTGATATTTTGACTGACATTTCTGTCATGACCAAAGATGCTAAAAAATTTTTCATGTACATATAGGCCATATGTGCTGCTTCTTTTGATATGTCTCTTCATTTAAATTGCCCATATTTTATTGAGTCTTCTAGGGCATCTAATTTATTTTTAGTTATTTACATATATTAGATATTAGTGCTCTGTCTGAGTATTATAGACAATTAAGTTAGGTAGAAATATTATAGGCAGTCAGACAGGAACAGGCCCTCAAGAGTCAGTATGGAAGGTGAGGAAACATTGTAACTGTAGATGAGGTGCATTTCTTAAGGGTCAGACCTCAAGACAAAAGATAGAATGACCACACCCACATAGTTCCTCCTGGGATGAACATAACAGCAGTGATTAATACTCTTAATAGGTTTTGGTCACCTTGGGTTGGGGGGCTAAGAAGAGCCACTGACCTACCACCTCCAGGAAAATTCCCTGTTCTATTCCATGTAGACCTGCCACATGAGTAGCTTCCCCACTTGATCCCCATTTAATCAATATAACCCAAACAATTATACTCCTAATCTTATTGGTTGACCATAGTTTTGTCCCACCTAATGCCCACCTTGTGATTTCCCATTACATCAATGATACCTAAGTGACTATACTTGTAATCTTATCAGTTGATAATAGATCTTTCCTGCCTTGGACCCACTTTACCTCCTGGTTTTTTCTGATAAAATTCCCTTGAAAAGTGGGCTCCTTGGCAACCTTCATGAGACACCTCTGTCTCTTTTAGAAGAACGTTTTTTCCCCAATAAATATATTTTAATCTTAACCTCCATTGTTCCTAGAATTCTTTCTGACTTTAGAGAACACAAAATCTTACCAGATATCTACCAGATTGGGAACTTATATTTCCCTTATATCATGAGGAGTAGCTAGCAAATTTCTTATTCCCATTCTGTAGGTTGTTTCCTCACTCTGTTGTTTGTCTTCTTTGCTATGCAGAAGTGTTTCGATTTGCTATAATCACATTTGTTCATTCATGGAATCATTTCTTGTATAATCGGTGTTCTGTCCAGAAAATGCTTACCTAGCCTTATGTCTTCAGGAGACTTACCTACTTTATCTTCCTGTAAACTCAATACTTATTTTCATATCTAGGTTTTTAACCTATTTTTATTTGACTTTTGTACAGAATAAGAGACACTCTTCTTCATGTGGATAACCAGTTTTCCCAGCAAAGAGGGTGTCTTTTTTTGTGTGTGTATGTTTCTGACCTTTGTGAAAATTCAGATGGCTGAGGTGCATGAAGATGTTTTTACATTCTCAGTTCTAATCCATTGGTCAAAATGTCTATTTTTGTGACAGTACCATACTATTCTTACCATGTATTTTTGTAGTGTAACTTGCAGTTTGAGATTGTAATGTCAGTGCTGAGATGGCAATGTGACTTACTTTGTTTTCATTGCAGATTGTTTTTTGTTTTTTTTTCTCCGGTACCGGGAACCGAACTCATGACCTTGCACTTGCCAGGCAGGCGCTTTTGCCGCTGAGCTAAATCCCCAGCCCCTACATTGCAGATTGTTATGGCTATTCTGGGTCCCTCTTGGTTTCACAAACATTTTAATGCATTTTAATTTTTTCCTTAGTTTTAAATTAAAAATTTCATATAAAGAGTAGACCATTTTTTCTACTCCTGTGAAAATGTTGTTGGTATTTCAATAGGAATTGCATTAACTATATAACATTTTTAGTAATATGACCATTTGGAAAGTATTGTTGCTGCCTTTCCAGGAACAGGGAATGAATCCCCATTTTCTAATGTCCTCTTCAATATCTTTTTTTTCAAAGTACTATAGTTTTCACCACACAGATTTTCACTTCCTTGGTTAGGTTAATTCCTAAGTATTTAACTTTTTTGTAAAGATACCTTTCTTTCTTGGTGTGATTGCTTTTGGTGGGGTATTTGTGCCTTGACTTTGTATCTAACCACATTGTTGAATTTGTTTTAGTTCTATGAGTCTTCTGGTGAAGTTTTTTGGATCATCTATGGAAAGGTTCATATCACCCTCAAATAAGGACACTCTGATTTCCTCCTTCCTTACTTATATCTTTTTTGTTTTTCGTCTTTCTCTTTCCTGATTGCTCTGGTTAGCGTCAAGTATACTGAGAAGGACTGGTGATAGTACACACATTTATCATGTTCTTGATTTTAGTGGGAATATATTGAGCTTTTCCCTGGCTCATATGATGTTAGCTATGAATTTGTCGTATGTTTCTTTCATCAGTTTGAGGTAAGGTCTTTTTATAGCTGTTATCTTCAGATTACCATCACAAATAGGGGCTGGGGACTTAGCTCAGCAAGACAGCGCCTGCCTGGCAAGCACAAGGTCATGAGTTTGATTCCCGGTACTGGAAAAAAAACAAAAACAAAACAAAACAAAAAAGAGCCACAAATAAATAATCAGATTTTGTCTAAGATTTTCCTCCATCTCTTGAGATGAAAATGTTGATTGTTTTCATCCTTTTGTTTGTGTGTTATAGTTACTTATTTGTATGTATCAAAGCACCCATATACTACTAAACTTAGTCACAATGTGTGATCTTTTTAATGAGCTGTTACATTCTCTTTGCAAGTACTTTGCTGAAGATTTTATCTATGCTCATTAAAGTAATTGACTGTAGTTTTCTTTCTTTGTTGAGTCTTTGCCCCATTTTGGAATTGGGGTAATCTTTTCTTCAAGGAATGAGTTTGGTAATGTTCCTTCCCTTTTAATTTCATGAAAGAGTTCAAGGACTATTAGAATCAGTTCTTCACTGAAGTTCTGGTAAAATTTAGTGGGAATCCATTGAGTCTTGAGTTTTTCTAAGTTGGGAGGATTTTTTCACTTCTTTTAATTCTTTACCTTTTCTTCGTCTGTTTAGGGCTTTTATATCTGCTTGTTTCAGTTTTAGTAACCATATGTATCTAGGAATTTATTTTTTCTAGATTTTTCAATGTATTGTAATATAAATTTTGAAATAGTTTCTTATATTTCTTCTGATATTGGTGGTGTATGTGATTTCACTTTTTACCTTTTTAATTGCATTGATAGGAGACCCTTCTTTCCTCTTGTTTTAGTCATTTTCCTATCACTGGACAAAATAATCAATTCCTTGAATTTAGAGGAGAAGTTTGTTGAGTTTGTGGTTGACCAGTTTCTAGAAGACACCACATGGCAGAACATCATAGCAGAGAAAAACTGCCCACTGTCTGGTTATCACAAAGCAGGGAAAGTAGGGAGGATAAAAATACTTCCAACTCACACCCTCAACAAGCTGCCTCTTGCTATCAGGCCCCATCTCTTTTGTGAGATTTTTGGGAGATATTTTAGATATAAACTATAACTTTTGTCAAAGAACCAGCTCTTTGATTTGTGTTCATCCTATGTAATTTTTTTCATCTTACTTTCATTAATTTTCATTCTGATTTTTATAATTACTTCCTTCTCCAAGTTTTGGACTTGGATGACTCTTGTTTTTCTAGGACCTTGAGCTGCATCATCAGGTCATATTCTTGGGGTTCTCTATGTTTATTTATTTATTTATTTATTTGATTTTTTTTTTTCCAGTACTGGGAATTGAACTCATCACCTTGCGCTTGCCAGGCAGGTGCTGTGCCACTGAGCTAAATCCCCAGCCCCAAGTTCTCTATGTTTATAATGTAAACATTGAGAGCTATGAACTTTCCTCTTAGAATTGGTCTCATTGTTTCTTATCGGTTTTGGTATATTTTGGTTCCAATATAATTTGATTCTAACAACATTTTAATTTCTTCCCTGATATCATCTGAGACCCAATGATATTTAAGCATCCATTATTTAATTTTCATATGTTTGTGCAGTTTGTGTGGTTTCTTTTGCTGTTGATTTCTAGTTTCATTCTTTTATGGTTCACGGTATATAAAAAATTATTTTTAAAATTTGCATTTATGAAAGTATGCTTTATAACCTTAAATATAGTTTGCAGAAAATTCCATATGTTGCTGTGAAAAATGTGTATGCTATTGTTGGATGAAACACTGTGTAGATATTTGCTAGGTCCATTAATTCAATGGTGTGGTCCAACTCTGATGTTAGTTCATTTGTGTTTTGTTGATCTGTGTATTTGTGAGAGTAGGGAATTGATGTTACCCACTATAAAACTGTATTGGTGTTTACCTGTCCTTTTATATTCAGTAGTTTTGTTTTATGGAATTGAATGAACTGACATTTGGTACATATACATTTATAATTGTTATCTTCTCATGTTTAATTTTGCTCTTTACCGACATGTAGTACCATTTTATCTCTTCTGATCAGTTTTGGTTTTAAATCCACTCTGTCTAAAAATAGGAGAGTTATTCTTGCTTGCTTTTGGGCTCCAGGTACAGGAAATACTGTTGTACATTCTTCATTTTCAGTCTATATGTTTCTTTGTGGAATGTGTCTCTTGCAAGTCACATATAGTTGAGTTTTGTTTTTTTGATCTAATCTCCCGGTCTCTTTTTTTGATTGGTGAGTTAAAACCATTGGGTGATATTAATGAAAGCCATTTACTTAATCCTATCATTTTCCCAGTGCTGATTTCTTTTTCCTTTTTATTTTCTTTATTTAAATACTGTCCCAGTTACATATTTTTCCCCCCTTTGGGCTCTTTGGTAATGTTACCTTTGCCTTAAGCCCTTTTTTAATGCTAATTGGGTGGTCTTGAATTTCACTGGGTTCTCTCTTTGTTGTGAAATGACTATATTTCCCATCAATTTTTAAGAATAATTTTGTAGGATATAATGATCTGGCTTGTGAATTGTTTTCCTTAGGGCTGGAAAAACTTCAGTCCAAGCTCTCCTGCCCTGTATAGATTACCTGATTTTTTCTCTAATACTTTTTAGCATTCTTTCTTTGTGCTGAGTTTCTGAGATTTTTACTTTGAAATGATATGGAGAGGTTCATTTTTGGTCATGTGTATTTGGGGTTCTATATTTCTCACTTATCTGGGTGTTGCATTTTTTCACTAGATTTGGAAATTTCTTTTTGCTATGACTTTGGTGAATAAACTTTTTATACTTTTGGTGTCACACTCTAATTGTTCCCTAATTCCTATAATGTTAAGTTGGCTTTCTTTCTTTTTCTTTTTCTTTCTTTCTTTCTTTCTTTCTTTCTTTCTTTCTTTCTTTCTTTCTTTCCTTCTTTCTCTGTCTCTCTTTCTCTTTCTTTTTTTCCTTCCTTCCTTCCTTCCTTCCTTCCTTCCTTCCTTTCTTCCTTCCTTCCTTCCTCCCTTCCTTCTTCTTTGAGTCATTCAATGCATGCTCTTGGTGCCATGCTTTTTAGGTATTACTGAATATATGATCTATTAGATCAACTTTATCTCAAATTCTCACTGTTTTGCCTCAGGTGACTTTGGTCATTCCTATTGCCCATACTTTGAATGAATTTTCATTTCAGGTTTTATGGTTGATTTCTTTGCATAATCTCTAATTCTTTACAAAAATGGTCATTCATAGCTTCAATTATCTGCTTTATTTCAATCAATATTTGTTTTTGTCACCTTAATTAACTATATTATTTATCTGTTTATTTCATTTATATGCCACTGAACATTTTGTTGCCTATTATTTGCTTATTAATTTCTTCTTTGATCTCTTCAAACACTTTAACTTTTTGGCTTTTGAGCTCTTTATTTGAAATTTCTTTTACCCAAGTGCCAATGACATAAGCTCTTAGGGAATTAAAAGTTTGTAAAGGCATCTTGTTGTTTTCTTTCTTCATATTTCTACTGACTTTGTGGTGAGGACTGAAGATCAGATAGAGTGAACAAATTCTGTCATTGCCATGGTGATTTATTTAGTTTGTGTATGTCTCCCTGTCATGTGGCCATTGCTTAGGTTATGCTTGCTGATTATGAGTCTATTCAACTACTCAACATAATAGGATCAGGTCTAGTCACCACATTGCAAGGAGAGAAATACTACTGGTTATGTTAACATCTATAGAACCAACCATATGTCAGCCGTATAATTTAAGTCTTGCTGTAACAATTTCACATTCTTTCAGTCCCCAAGAAGACAATGAAATAGGACTGATGACAAGTAGACTGGGTTGTAATACATGAGACAATGACAAAGGATTAAGCAAAGGAAAAGAATAGTTCAGATAAAAGGTAACAACAAGAGAAAGGAAGAAAAAACAGAAGGTTTTGGTGCTATTATTTTATGTCTGGAAAGCAGGGAGGAAGAGACAAAGTTTGAGACATTTTGGGGGAAAATGAAAATAGAGGAGGAAATATAGATGGATATTGAGGAAACTTGTAGAAAGATGAGAACCAATTAACATGCGGTAGAAAGCTTGTGTAGGAATCCTCTGTACACAGTTTTTGTGAGGGTTAACCTGACATGACCATGAAAGATACTATATCTGGGTTTTGTTTTTTTTTTACTTTAAAAATAAAAGGAGGAAAACATTAACAGACAGACAACCATTTACAAAATAGCAAGAAAACAGTACAGACAATACAGATTTACAAACAAAGTGGGAGGAAATTAAGGATGGTTGTTGTATTACATACTGATATCTTCAAAGTGGTTTCTCATGAAAACAGATAGAGACATGCAATACATGAAAGATACTATGTAAAGAATTATTATTTATTCTCTGCTTTACATACAAATGAATATATATATTAGTATGTACAATGTAGATATATGTATACTAGCAGTGTATATATGCCAATAAGATATGTATTTAATAATACATATATATATATATATATATATTTCCCAACTTATGAATGAGTTCTTTTCTGAGAAAACTGTTCGTAAGTCTGATCTGTTTGTAACTGACAAAGTGAGTGTTATACATTACACTGTAAGGTGAAAGAAGTAAAGGGAAAAGTAAAAGAAAAAAGTTTTAAAAATGACACATATACAAAGACACAAAAATAAAGGGCCCTTTCAGTCCTATGCATAGTTTAATGTGAATTCAGTCTGAATTCAATTATTGTGCTCTTTCCCCTTAGTTAAAAAATGGAGATCCTTTGCCTTGTAGCCACTGTGATTGTGGCTAGGACAGCAGTGTTTGTGATGGTTTCTCTTCTACCTGTGAATGAGGGAGCTTGGGAGTCTGGGCAGACCACTGAGCCTGCTTCCTGTTTCCTCTACAGGTTGAGTTCTATTTAGGTTTCAGCTGTGTTCTGGTGGACATGACTAGGGGAAAATTTTTGCTTCTGTCTTATAAGTTGCAATTATATGAGAGGTTGGAAAGGCCCAGAGGAACTGGTCAACTAGCCACTCTTGAGCTAATCCTCAGAAGGGCTCTCTCTCTGTCCCTCTCCCTCCACCGTAATTCCTGCAGCTGTGTATGTCTGCTCTTTTTATGCCTCTCCAGGTAACCGTGCTCATCAATACCTTCGGACGGCACTACTCTGACTTTCTGCCTATGCTAAGTCTCTGTCCACATCTCTTAGACAGTGTCTGTCCAGCCCACAGATTCAGTGGTGTTTGGGAAAAGGAAAGGAAGGTCCTTCTCCTTGTGATACAGTAGCATTGGGGAGTCAATTGGAGGAGGCTTACATTGGCACCAAGCTCAGGAACTTTTAGTGGGCAGTTGGATGTGCCCAACACTGGTGCCTAACACTGTGGCATTTGGAGGGCAGGTGGTGAGCAAACCCCTGCAACTCACAGTCCTGAAGATTACCCAGTGCCCAGTTCTGCATCCCTTTCCAGAAACTGTGTCCTTGTTTCTTTCTGTCCCTAGGGCTTGCCAGTCCAAACTCAGTCATCTCCCTCTGGGTGATATTCTGGCCTGTACCTTCCTTACTGCCCTAATCCGAGAAGTCTCTCTCCTGCAAATATTTCCTATGCTGGGCTCTTTCCCTGTGGAACACTGGGCAGTGACTGCTAGACTGGGCTGTGCTGCTGTACTTGACTTCTTCCCTCAGGCTTTTGAACCTTTTGCAAGATGATATATTCACTGGACCTGCCCTGTAAGCAGGGCCAGGATCAAGAGGCAGCCGTGCTTCTTTCTCTAAACACCTCGAGTACTGGATCGCATCTGCTGTACTTCTCCTTAAATTGCCTTCCTGTGTTTGGGTTTTAAGCTCCTCCTCCTCCTCCTTTCTGAGTACTTGCAAATCCTGGTGAGTCCGAGCTCCTCTTGACTGCTGCTGCCTTTAGCCTGCCAGGATGTCTCTCGGAAGACCTTATTTTTGAAACTGCAGCTGCATAAATGAATGAAGGAAATTCAATGGCACATGATAACTTTGTTCAAATTGCCACATTTTTCTAGACTGCAATTTAAGTCATATGAGCTGGGTCCATTTTAGTCCTTCTCTAAGTGCCCCTTGAGCCCCAAACCACATCTCTGAGTCCCAAAATAGCACACACCCACAGACAGAATTGGCACATCGTTTGTGCAACTTATTTATTCATCCATTTATTTATTTTTTATTGCATCTGCAGTAACTTGGCTGCTAAATGCCTATGTAACAGTTAATTAAAATAGCTTTTAGACATTACATTTTTCAATTAAGATGCAACTCACTAAACCAATCAATTATAGGTTATTATGATATTTCAAAGGTGACTTGAAAGTGCTATAGCATGGAATTAAGAAACCATAATTTGCCCAAAAAGGCCACCTCCACTTTAAGGTGTCAACTAGAAAAATGTGTACGATTTACAAAAGATGTAGTAATTATGCTTACTCCTTTTTCCTCATGTCTTCCTGCCGCATTAAAATATATTAAGAGGGCAATTTAGAAACGCTCCTCTGAAGTTTCTCCACATACTAAATCAGGAGCAAAGAATCGTACTCTTTATCCTCACTTGCTCCTGAGATCAGTGGAATTTGGGAACAGTGAACACCCCTTCCTTAGAAAGAGGCATGTGCCTTTATGATGTTTTGCCTTTCTTTCTACTTTGCTAATGCACCTCTGCATGTACCCTGATGTGGACGTGCCCATCTTGCTGGTGCATTCATCTGACAGAAGTTCATAGTGGGAAACCCGTCATTAGGTACAAATGGCGGGTGCAATTAAAAAGGAATAAGATTAGTATTGACTGTGGGGAGCAGGGGTCAGCCAGGGGCCTGCCTTTCCCATTATTGTTTCTTTTCCTACATAGCTCATCATTTCAGCTCTCGATGAGTCCTTTGTGTATGGAATTCCTGCTTTAAATGTTGTAATTTATCAAGCCAAGGTTCATCTCAAGAAATGTGCTTTGAAAGCTGTTCGGATTTTGCTGCCATAAATTTATTATTTAAAGGAAATGCTGTGACATACAATATTTTAGTATCTTTAAAATGCAGAAGGGTTAACACCAAGGGCAGAGGTAAGAAGGGAGGATGAGCAGTGATCTTCATTGGCTGTTATGGAAGCTGGGCTTGCCAGTGTGACCAGGGAGACCTGAAGTAGAGGATTCCCAAATATCAGGGAGCAGTGCAGAAGGCTCCGTGTCCGTGTCACCCTATTTCCAGGGTGATGTCTGCAACAGAGAGCCAGGTGGCGCTAGTGACTTTTACCACCCTGCCCACCCATTTCCTCTTAGATTGTCAGTAATGGCAGCTTCTGCATCCAGGTGCCCTGCCTCCTTCTTAGCCCTCTGCCTAGAAATCTGCCTCACAGGACTCAGGCTGGATTCCACATCCTACCCCTCTCTTATCAGCCCAACTGTGGTTATTGTCTCTGGCATTTTCCAACATCCTCAAGTTATTAAAAATGAGTATAGGCACATTAGACCAAGACAGGGAGTTCTATGACCTTCTGCTGGGAGAAAATTTGTATCCCTGAACAGCATATTGGCGATATCAGAAAATGAGCTCAGCTCCTCATATTCCTGGTCATAAACTTGGGGGAAAGTCTTATTGTCTCTGTGCTTTTGTGGCATCATTTGTAACAACAGGAAGTTTACCTCATAATATCTGGACAAATCAGAGCTGTAATCATACAACACACTTAGCACAGGGCTGGAGCAAAGCAAGGAAACAATATGTGTTAGGTTCGTCTTCATCTTGTCCTCTACTGTTTCTCCAGATAGTCTTTGCTTTCCTACCTTCTGATTTTTATACAGCCCCAACGATTTGTCCATGCAATCAAAATACCTGTGGAGAAGACAGTGGTGTATTTTGCCTGAAGTGTTAGGATCATTACATATGAGGCATGTATCTGCGTGCTTTTATCTAGGACTCATTGTCTGGAGCTGTTGCTTTTCTCCTGGCCTCCCTTTGCAAGAAAATCGTTCTCTCGTCATTAGTAAATGAACACCAAGAATAGCACTGTGTTCTCAAACATTCCTTTACTGCAACTATTTTTTGTTCATTTATTTAAGGAGTGCTGGAGAAGCCTTCTTCTGTGTTCTCAGCCCAGGCTTAGTCACAGTCTTGCTCTCCAAATCAGCATCACCTTAATCAGTCCTCTTGCAGAGGGACAAATATTTTCTCCCCTTTCCCCACATTTCTTTTACACCAACCAACTTACTCCTCTCCCAAACTGAGTGTACTCTTCTGTTCAAAATATCCTTGGTCCTGCTGACCATAATTAAAGTAAAGTTGACATTTCCTAAGGATATAAGAATAAGTACAGAATATCTTTCACCAAACATTGATGTAGCACATGACAAAATCCTCCTGATCTGTCCAGAAGAGCTGTATAGCTTTGGTAGGTTGTTCGACCTCTATAAGCAGCGTTTTCTTTCTCATATTTAAATCAGAGCCTAAAACACCTCCTCCCCAGGATTCTGTTAAATAATCTCCTAGGAAGAATGTAGCACATGTGATCTCAGTGTGGCAATCATCTATTCTAGTATCCTTTCAACAACATAACCCATTTTTTTAAATTGATTAACCTCAATTCACAGTTTGCATAGTGTCATATATCACAGATTTAAGACAGAGCTGATTCGCCACTAACCAACTCTGTGACCATGAGCAGTTTGAGAAGCTCCCCCAAAACCCAGTTTTTATTTTTACTTGCCCCTATATGAGCATGAAATGCTCACCTGTATGTGCGTCCAATAAAAAGAACACATTGGCAGAGTAGTCTTACTCTATCATCAACTGTGTCTCTAATATTATTATGAAAAATGAGTCTTCATTATTTCGGTTAGTGACAGCTGAAGGAGTGATGACATACCTTTTCACCATAGAAAAAGTGTTAGAAGATTTTCTAGGTAAAGGACAGTATTCACAAGAAGACTGGCATGATTTACAGAGCAGTTGTTGTGTCTATATGATTTTTCTCCTCATGTCTGTCACCTTTTCTTCTGTCTTAAGTATTTACCAGGGCCTAAAAAAGCACAGTATAGAAAATTTCACTTCCATCAAGGGTATGTACTGGCTGCATAAATAATTATTCTGGTCTGCTGTTTGTGTAGTGGTTAATTTAGATAAAGTCAGTTTCTGTAAGGACCGGAGACTTCTCTACTCCAAAAATACATTATCCAGACATTTTTCGCACATACACTCAAGTATGCTAATACCTCACAACCTACATGAACGCTACACAGAACACTTTTAATAGCTAAGATGAAACTGTGTATTAGATAAAGACCCATTCAATAAATGAAGAGAGCACATTTTACAGGTGAATTCATTTGATGATTTTAGTTCACATAGCTTTTATAGGAAAATCTTGAATTTGTAGTTCTGTTTTAGTCTAAATTCTTTCCCTACCATACTCAGTTCCCTCAAGGACAACTCAGAAAATGTTGAAGAAACATTCATTTGGAAGGCATACGTTATGCATGGATTTTGGGGGAACCCAAGTATTCAAAATTATTTCCATTGTTTCCATGTAATGAAAAAGGGTTATATTCTCAGTGCTACTGTTAAAGTTAATGGACTGGATCAGAAATGAATTAACTAGATAAATAACAAAATAAAAATAAAAGAGGCCTCTGTTTAACATGTAACACTGACTTCATCTTTACTGTGAAAATATTCTCCTCCTTGAAAGTGTAAGTAAATTTCTCTGACATTTGAAAGAGTGACAGAAGCGCCCAGGACCTCCTAGTGTTTGAACACCTCTCTCACACACCTTGGTGTCCCCATTTTATAGAAGAAGGAACAGGGGATGAGACAATGAACTACCAGAACGTCAGCCCAAAGGAAAGTGCTTGGTCCAGTTAGTGGTCAAGGTGAAACTTCTGGGGCTCAGCATAGGCGACCTGTCCTCTGCCCAAACTAACTCTGTTCATGTACCGTAGTGAGTGGTGCAGCTATGGGCTTGGGGCTCATCAGATTCTTGTTCCCATCTTAATTTCCTCCCATATCTATTGGCCCTAGCTAAGTCTCCCTCCTGCAGGCTCAAGTTTTCCCATCTAGTCAGCATAAATGGCATCATTTGCCTCGTGAGGCTATTGTGGCTATCAGATTTAACAGCATTTGTATGAAAGTATATTTCCTAGGTGTGGCAAACAGTGCTCTCAACAAATGCTGCTTGTACTTTTCTTCTTGGATGGCCCTTTGGATAAATAAACTAAACCTCTTCCCACTTCTCAGATTAGGACAACCTCAATGGCTGACAGCTGGCATGGCTTTATATTCAGTAAAGAGACACATGGAAGATCTATCACCCGGGCATGACAAATGGGCTCTTACCATTTTCATTAAGTGGCTGCAGGCCATATAATGAAATTACAACCTGTCATCTCTCTTGATGACCTTTAAGCTATTGATTCTTGTAATTTTCTTAAATAAATATTCCATCTATAAGACATGTATGTGCCAATTTCAGGGATCGATAGTGGCCTTTCGGGTGGTCATTCCAGGAACTTGTTATGTTACCCCTCAAATAGATGCCTGAGTCAGGGGAAGCAATTCATTCTGTCCAGCGCAAATAGACCTCAGCATTTTCATAGAAAGTGCAACACTCTTAAATATCACTTTCTCTGATGAGCAGTTCTTACTGGGATGGATGCTATGCTCCAGAGGATGTGACTCAGTCATTTTTACAGTCATTAAACATGTTTTTAAAATTGCTTTACACACTTACAGTGTATCCGACTAGGAACTAAATATAGCACCCATAGAAGATACTATAGGATATACATACACAAAAAGTCAGATGATGAACTAAAATTTGGTGAATGTTTAAATAAAAAACTTATTACGGTAAAGGACACATTGCCATTAATCCCCGTCATAAAAGTCCCCCTGACTTTGAACTCACGTATCCCATTCTTCTTGCCACTTTTTGGCACATCTCTAAAGCCCTCCTTCACTTGAGCAAACAGTTTCATCCTCCATCATGACAGTGTGTCACACATTGCCCCTGGTATGACAATCTCTGTCAAATAAAGATATAACAGTGTGTCCTCAACCACCTCATTCACTGGATCTGGCACCATGTGACGTCTGCCTCTTCCCCAAAGTTGAAATGACCACGAAAGAGAAATATTTTGAATTCATTTGGGACTTTGAAGCACCCACAACAGCACAACTAAAGGTACAAAAGAAGGTTTCCAGAACCACTTGAGAACCTGGCTAGAACAATAGAATGTGTTTGATTCAATGGAGAATATTTTGAAAAGGATTAAAGGCAGTGTGTCTTCTCCCATAATGAAATTTTTAAACTCAGACAATCTCATCTTTATCACATTTCATACATAGATTGTAGATATTCTACGCATATACACATGTATGTGTTCATTTGCAGAGGGGAGGTACCAGGAATTGAACCCACAACCTCGGGTGCTGTGCCACTGAGCTATATCCCCAGCCCTTTGTGTTTATAACTACTAAATGACTACGTGTGTTACATGTCAAAAGGAAGCTATAGCTAATGTGCTATGGGAACATTGAATACAAAAGAAAATACATATTGTATCCACAGAGGTGATTTATTTCATAGATCCTGAAGTTTGGGAAGAACCTGGACAAATATACACGTGGAAACAAAGGGTACTGCAGAAGGAGGAAAAATTATAAGCATTCATCATGACTGAAGTAGCAGCAGATTGCACACACCAAAAATTAAGAATAAGGTTGTTTCTTATGTATTATTGTTTTTCTGTCATTTTTTGTCAACACATAGTAAGCAATCCTTAAATATATGCTGAATGGCAGTTATTGTGGATAGTTTAAATTATCCACAGATTGTGATACCAGGGGCAATGTGTGACACACTGTTCTAAGATTTGGGGGCAATCTTTTGTAATAACCTCAGTGTTGAGATCTGATCCTTCAGAAATTCAGGAAGTTCTCCTTAGAAGGATCTATGTAGATATTGAAGCAGAACAGGGATGTAGATGTAGATATCAACCACACACACACTTTTCCTCTTGTTCTAGAGCGTGTGTTTGTCATTGTTCATTAATATTGTACAGATGGTTGACCTTACAAATATATGATACTTCATCATGTGGTATATATATATATATGATATTTGAATTAGTTGACCAATTTGCATGGTCAAAGTCCATGCTTATACTGGCAGAGGAAATTCCCAAGAATGTCTACTACTTCTCTCTGCAGGAAGACCATCCTTTCTGAGTGATAGAACTGAATTGCAGAGCTTCCTTGCTCAGAAGAAACTTCATTTTTTCTGGCTTCTGTGCATTTGTAAAGGTCTCAGGTCCGAAAGATGCTGAAGTTCTCTGGGAGTGATCCATGCGTGTGCATGCTGTGAACCCCACAGACAATTTCCCACCTAGTGTGCTAGGTACACAAGCTTGTGGCAGGGTGGAAGATAATATTACCCATGGACCTCGCATTTGGCTTATGTTCTCACAAAACAGAGTTCTGGCCCAGGCCAGACCTTGAAACTGGTCATGTGATTGTTGAAGAAAGGCCAGGCAATCAAAATAGGACATTAAAAGGGGAGCTGAAAATATGGAGGAATGGAGCAAACTTTCAGTAGCAATTAGCAGAACTCTGACTCAAGTTTACCAGAGAGAACGTATTTACTTTCTTACCTAATGAAAATGTCTGAGTCTGCAAGCAAATGTCTCTAATCATTTCAAGAATACTCTCATCTTCCTCTTTACCCTCACTGCTCTTGTCCCTCTTTCTTTCCCTTTCTTCAGGTCTTGTGTTGATTTTCTGAATGGCTGTCCTGGATCTTTTCTTTAGCATTAGGCATGCTCCATGTAGCACTCACACACAGACACAGACATAGCCATCTATCACCAGGGTTCTGCTAGCCCTAGACTGAGCCTGAAGGAAGTAGAGAGCTTATGTAGTTAACACACAATCAGAGAAGGGTTTTGGTGCAGGTTGGTGACAGACATCATTGTATGGGCACTGTGGTCAGAGGGGTGGAGTATCCTGAGTGTCCAGGTTATAGGCATACACTCAGTGGCACCGAGGACCATGATTGGCAACCTGAGTATAACTACATTGAGCTGAGTAGCTGCAGAACCCAAATTGAATGTCTGGAGTTGGGGGCTTTCACCAAAACACAGATGGGAAGATTGACATTTTAGAAATAGGGAGAAACTTGCTTCTAGACAGTTCACCACATGAGTGCTGATATACACAATCACAATGCCAATGTTACCTTTAATTTGTGGGACTAGGGGGATAAAGACAGGTAAGATAAAGCTCTGAGCATATCTATGATTTTCCAACATGCATTAAAATGGTCTGTTTTTTTTTTTTTTTTTTTTTTTTTTGGTACCGGGAATCTAACTTAGGCAGGTGCTTGTGCCATGGAATTGTATCCCCAGCCCTGGTCTGATTTTTTTTTTTTTTAATGGTATCAGGAATTGAACTCACGACCTCATGCTTGCCATGCAGGCACTGTGCCACTGAGTTAAATCCCCAGCCCCCTGGTCTGATTTTGTAATCAAGCCAAAGCAGACATTTTTGAAATGTTGCCTCCCATCCTCAGTATCAACAATTTTTGTTTTAAAAGTCAAATTTGATTGATGTGACATTATGTTTATTATACAAATAGATAAGATGGCAATGATCATATTCTCATATTTAAAAAGATATACTGTCAGACAAACTCAGAGGTCTGTGCATTCTTTAGCTATGTAGTAGCTCAAGGAGAAAGATAAGGATATTAGGCTTGCTAGCATCAGGGTCAAGGTAACTCAATTGGATCTCAGAGGTGAAACTCCAATTATAACCCTGAGCATGAACTCTATATGAAACCTTGCCCACTTGCTTTATTTTACTTGCATTCAACCTTTCACCAAGAGAAATTATGATAGATAACTAAGTTATTTAGAATTACTGAAGACAGTCAGACAGGGCTGGACCCTTGAGAGGCCAGTGCAGAAGACAACTGAGGCTGGAGGTGCATTTGTTGAAGGTCAGGCCTCAGGATAGAGAAATGACTACACCCATGTACTTCCCCGAAAGACTAACAGCAGTGATTGACATTTTAAAAAGGCATCAATCACCTCAGGTGGAGGACCAAACACTAACCCACCCCTTCTAGGAAAGTACTGGTCCATCCCCCATGCACTGGCTATGTGACTTGCTTCCCATTTAATCAGTGTTACCTAAGGGACTATATTGTAATCTTATTGGGTAACCATAGTTTTGTCCCACCTCACACCCATTGGACTTCCCATTGGATCAATATTACCTAAGTGATTATACCTGTAATCTCAATAGTTGACTATAGTTTTGTCCCACCTTGAATCCACCTCACCTTGTGGTTCTCTCAGTATAACATCCTTGCGAAGCAGGGTCAGTGGGCAAGCCACTTTCCAGGCTCCCTTCTCTCCCTCTTAGAAGATTATTCTGCTTTCAATAAATTCTCCCTTCTCTTCACCTCCATTGTTGCTAGGATTCATTCCTGGATTTTAGAGAACAGGAGCTCAGTGTTTTGGATGTCTAGCAGGTTGGGAATTTCTTTCCCCTATGTCAAAACTATTATAATTTCTTCATTTAGGGAATACTAAAACATTGAAGGGATTTTCTTTTGAAAGGTCGAACAGTGTCAAGGTGGAAGCCTGTTTTGGCTACAGTGCCACAGAGAAACCAAAAAAAGCCCACAGCAGCAATACAGTATACCAAAATACTTCCCTCCAATGTGGTGTTGTTAGACTCAAAGACAAAGTGCTTTAAAAATACAAAAAAGGGAGCTAGAAATGCTTCTGGCCTTGAAGGCTATGTAATGTTAGCTGGAGAGAGCAAAGGAAGATGGAAGTTTTACATTTGAGATGACATTGCAAAAAATAAGGGCCTTGTGGAATGAATACTGTCATTGTGAACACTTGACCCAAAAAATTGGCCCTGTGGAAATGCATATTAAAGGAGTAAATGAATGATAAATGAATAAATGAATGAATATTCTCTCAGTCAGCATTTTTCACTTATAAACTTTCATTATTAATTCACATGATGTATTATGTCTGCTTGGGTCTTTGAGGAATTGAACAAATCAATATGTTCCTCATCTCATTTCCACCAAGCTTTCCACAAGAACGAAAGGGAGAGGGGCGTTTCTTCCCTTGCACTCTTCCTGCTCATCCTGATTGCCCTGTATTCCTTCTTAAAGCATTTGTAAATTTCTGCTTCTGCACCAAAATCCCAATGCCTGAAAAAGAAAAAAATAAACTTCATATGAATTATATATATATATTTTTTAATATAGGACAAACAAAATGAAGCTTTGTGGTGGCCGCTTAATTTGGAGGGCATTATTTTTAGCCTTGCAAAAGACCAGTGGCACGAAAACAATTAGGATCTTTTGTCAAGTTAATTAAATTTTACTAAGTGTAGTAATCTCAGTGGGCTTCGTACACCAGAGGTAAAACTAATTAAAACACAAATTCTTCCTAGTCTAATAAGGAGTTCTAACTTGGGTAAGTGAGGAATGTTGTGCATACTGAGCGATATTCAAAACTAATTTATAAGGAGATGAGGGCCAGCCCTTAAATGGCTGAATTCTGTTGAAGGCTCACTTGAGAACACCAATAAATATGTTAAATTGGAAGCGGACACTTAAGAAAAAGAAAGCAGACTGGCAGGCTTGCTGGGTGTAGGGGAAAAATGGATCTGGCTTAACACAAGTGAGGACAGTGTAAATGAGGTATCCAGCTTCTTATATATAAAAAAAGCTATTTTCTCCCCAGGTTCTTTCTCTTCATTAAATTCCCTGAAGGCAAACCGAGCTAATGGCAATAGCTTTCCCTATAGTACTCTTTTCTTACAAATATACAGGGAACAAGAATGTGTAGTTCGCAGGGATCCAAATCAGCTGTTAATACCAAGCCTCTCATGGCACTGAGAGCTCCATTTATAAGAGGAGACCATTTCAAGACAGTAAAAATATCCTGTATTCTAGAAAACAACAATCCGAAGTGGCTCAGACTTATCTCTTTCCTTAAAACTTCCTAGACAGCAATTTCTACCCTCCCTCCTTGTCAAAGTGTATGCATTTCAAATTTGTGGTTGAGAAATTTGAAATGATTGTTGAATCACAACGGGAAACCTTCATGCAAACTTGGTACACTTTAATTGACGTGCTATTACTCTCCCATGGATTGAAAGTGGCACCTACCTGCTGACAGTCTCCTCCTTTCCTTGTCTCCTTTCACACCCATGGTCTGGCTCTGGACCCTGATGTCCCACCGATGTTAGCATGTGCTGCCAATATCTTAATCTCCAAATCAAATGGCTTTCCTCTGTTGCAACTCCTTTCCACCAAATCGGATCATTTGTCACATTGACCGCCCAATCCCTACTAACCCATTCTGCTTCATTTCTTTCTGTGATGCTGTTGTAAAGCAGCAGAACCTGCTGGAAATAAGCAATACTGAAGTTCCTTTCTGAGAAGGGGGCTTCCTGCCTAGGTTTGTTCAGTAGACACCTCAGAATGGTGCCTGGGAATGAAAGATGAATGCAATCACTTGTTTGTATTTGTAAACATACAAACAAACAAGCAAAATCTAGACTATTTCCTTTTCTTATTTTTTTGATACTATATATGACATGCTCATTTTAAGACATTTAGGAAGAGCAGAAAGATAAAAAGAAAAGAGAACAATGAATATACAAACTTATTTCTTCCTTCCTCTTATTTTGTTCTTTCTATTTTCCCTTCTGCATCCTGATATAACACAACTGCCTGTGATCATCTTCATCACCTTTGCTATGTCACCCTCCAGCCTGAACATTTTTCTCATGCCTTTGAAAGTATTTCCATTAGTAATTCAATAAAGTAGGAAGAACATGAACCTTTACATTTGACACATCTGATTTTAAGCATCAGTTTTACCTTTTATTAGTTATATGATATTGACAATTTAAACATCGCTTTAGTCTAGATTCCTTGTCTGTAAAATAAGAATGATAGTAACTAACAAATTTGATACAAGGTTGAACTTGGCTGATGTTTAAACTTGGCAATCTGTGTATTTTGTTTTTTATATTCTTACTTTTAATAAATAATTTCATAGTATTTCATCATGTAAATGTTTTATTACTTATTTAACTTTATCCTTATTGTTACATATATACAGTGTTACAATATATAGTAACTATATTGTTACATATAGTGTTACATATGTAGTTACATATATAGTGTTACATATATAGTGTTACAATATAGTATATATTGGTATTTCCAAAACCAATTCTAACATGAATATATTCATCTCTTTATTAATAAAATTTTCTATTTGCAGCACCTGTGACTTTCCTACCCATCTTTCTCTTATCAGCAGCACAGGAGACAGGCTCTTTTTAACTTCCACAGCCACTTTGCTGATTGCCACAGTAAGAACCACTGCAGCACCATACCCATTGATAAAGTACCCAGGGCCTCACAGGACGGCATTGGTTCCTGGACCAAGAAGAAGCCCAAGATTCAAACACCCCTACTGTCATCAAATTGACTTAGAAGCTCACAGCTTTCGTGGAAATTGTATTTTCACCTGAAAATCATTTTCACAAGATTCTATGAGCAACCCTCATTAACTGTTCCAATTTAAGTAATGAATTTGAGAGAGACAGAGACAGGGATACAGACAGAGACAGAGTCAGAAAGAGAGAGGGAGAGAGAGAGAGTCTGAGAGAGAGATTCATTCGTGTAAAATCATGTCTGCAATTACATGGAGCTAAGTAGACTTTACTTCATTTGTGAGGTATATTTAAAAAGACATGGTTTCTTGGCTCTGGGTGAATGAGAAGGCTCAATCTAAAAGGAAGAATCAAAATATTGTAAAAGAAAATATTTTAGTTATTGTCGAATATATCAGTAATTCTGTGCCCTGAACATAAATAAGCTGCAGTGTACCAAGTGCTCTCCTGGAGACCACAAGATAATCAGTGACATTATGTTTGCTTTAAACAGTTCTATTTTGACTGAGTAGGAAATCCCAGAAAAAAGCTCATCAAATAATGACACTCTAAGGTGACCTGCTCTATTCTGGGGAGGTCATGGAATCTGAAGGGGAAAGGGATAGGAGGTGCTGAAATAAGACTTCTTCCTGAAGGGGGGTCTTTAATATTGGATTCGGATGCACCTAGGAGGTTAGGAAACCTGATCATAGGAAATGTTTGGTGATAAGTCACACTGGCTTCCCATTTTTGTGGCTGGGTTAGCTGAGCTTTGTAAGAAATGGGATGAGAAATGAAGAGAAGAAATGGAGAAATTGTATCCATTTTCATATATTTCAGGTAAAACTGAAATATCTTTATATGACTTTTATCATCTATGTATCAGAAGACTACTGTAAGTTTTGATAAAAGTGTGTCTTCCCAATCAGTGGCCTTAATTTACTGAGATATTTGTGTTGACTGCCACGAAGCTTGGTCTATGTACCTAACACTAAAGTGAAGGGGGCTGCCGCTCCCCTCATAGTGTGGTGGGAGTCATGTGACATAGCACAAAAAGTGACGGAAAGAATAAGGCACTATTTCCTTTCAAGACTGTTACACAAACAGGAGGTTCCTATGGGGACTGACATCATAGCCTTTTAATAATTGCAGGGCAATAAGCTAATTACTGTGTTTTATCTTCTTCCTTCATAGAATTCTAAACTGGATGTGTAAACTTGAAAAATTAATTTAAAGCCATGAACAAATAACACCATCATTTGCCAGAAGGAAATGCATAGTCATAGCATAGTCCTCAGATTTTGTGTGTTCATTCTCCTTTTCCTCCCCAAACTCAAAGGTTTTTGCTGCTGATCATAATTTGCATTAGATTGCATAATTTCCCACACCCGTGTGGGAAAGCCCCATCCAGAATCAAGGTTCTAAGGTGCTGTGCATTTCCACATTACACTCTGACTGTAGTCTTCTGATTATGACCTCGGCCAGTTGCTTGTCCTTGCAGACCTTAGTTTCCTCTTCTGGCTTTGACTGATTAGAGTTCCATGACAATAATCCAACATTTGACTCACAAGACACATGTGGAGGGCACTGCGAATGTGGTTGCTTTGAATTTTACTGCGTCTTTTTACAATAAATATTTTTAAACACTCCTTTTAGTATCCTGAAGTTCAATTTGTAGATACAGAAATAGCTCGGTTAAGGGATATCGTTTGCAAGCAATTCGGTTCACGAACAGAAGCATGTGGCCAAAGTTTGCTTCCGTTTGCGAACCCTGTGTGTGCGGAAGAACACAACCATAGCCATCTCCAGACTCATGGGGCAGGTCGTAAACTAAGGCTCCACTGTAACATAAACTATGTACATACATAACTTAAAAATCAATGTAATGCTTTATAGTGATACAGAAAGAAGTCTAAGAAAGTAGCTCTTAATAAAATAACAATTATTTCCCATAAAAATTATGACACTGTATTAAAAAGAAATATAACAAAATAGTAAAATGAACCTATATCCATATCCAAAATGACCATGAATGAGACTGCTGAAAATATAGACTGAAGCAAATGTGTTCTGGTGGGCGTATACATGTCAATAAGGGTATTTTCACAAAAGATATGATTTTCTGTAAAGGTAAATTTTGGAAAATTTAAAATATGACTATCTTTCTCAATTTGCACCAAAGTTGTATTCCTGAAAAATTAAGTGCCTTTTTAAAATTCACTTGTCCATATGTCAAATAAAGTTGAATCTAGATATATTAGATTATAAAGTTTCAAGTCCACCTGAACATCTGATGGAATTTCAAAAGCCACAGGCAATGCAAGATAATTCTTCATTGTACAGGACCTTTTTTGCATGGCACCCTTCAGTTAAAATCCCAGAAATATTTTAGCATTACCATCCTCAAAACACACATATGCAAAATTCTCCATGAGCACTTCAATATATACATTAATATTGTTATACTTTTTAGATTGAGGACCAAAGGTACAGTCTTGCTTGAATCATCACACAATTTATTATTTCTAATGTGAAAAGTCCTAAGTTCCATAATGTTAAACATTCTGATAGATTCTTGGCCCATGGGAAATTGATATGTGTAAAGCTTTCTATTTTGTATGAATTATGTTCTCCCAACACTCATATTTTGCAGTTCTAATCCCTAGTGCCTTAGAATCAGACATCTGCAAAGACATAATTATGTTAAAATAATGCCATTAGGGTAGTCTCAAATCTAAAATGAATGATGTCCTTTTAAAGAGGAGGACATTTGAATACAGACTTACAGGGAGGAAAAAAAAGAGGTAAAGTTCCAGAAAGAAGATGACCATCTATAAGCAAAGTCTCAGTAGAAATCAACCACTGTAACATCTTTATGTCAGACTCATAGCTTCCAGAATTGTGAGAAGATAAATATGTGTTGTTTAAGCCATCTGTGGTATTTTATTATGACAGCCCTACTAAACTAATATGTCAAATTTTCTGCTGTGAATATGATTTTTATTGCAATTATAGCTACTACTAAGACTACTTTTACTATTATAGCCACTGGTGTGCCCTCTTCTACCACAATTAGCAATGTTTCTTGGATTTTACATGGGTGATTTTTATGGGGCTAATTACTTGCTACAACATGTAGATGAGCAGTATAAGTCTCTTCATGGGCCTCTCAGCTACTAGGTCATAAAAAGGTCATCAGGCCTCAGTGTAGAGTTGCTTTAAAGTCCATGTTCTCTAGTTCTATCCTGCTACTTCCTACATGTTCAGGTGGATCATGTTTGAAGTACACTAAGTGTTTGGAGCACAAGTCTGGAACATTTTGGACCACTGTTAAGGACTACGTTCATCTACATCATGACCATGAGGAACTTAGTAAGAGAACTTGGCCAGCTCTTCAATTGATGGTCCTGAAATGGAAGCCGAGTGTAAATAATTTATGACACCTAAGAACCAGTATCTTATCATGACTGGGAACTTTGCTTTAGAGTTAAGTTGCCTAAGGTTGAGTCTCAGCTGTACCACTTACAAGCCAAATATGTCAACCCTCTGAAACTCAGTTTCTTCTTCTGCAAGATGATAATCCCTATCTCATATGAATGTGTTGAAGGAAGTTGAATTTACATAGAAGAGTATGCACTGTAAAATGAATGACAAACATAAGAAATCCTGTATTAATAGGGACTTTACACATGCCATCTCACTAGTTCTAACAGCAATTTTAGCCTCCTTGGCAGTCATATCAAAGTTCAGGGAGGTTCTCTAATTTTTCTCAAGTTTACACAGATGGTAAATGAAAAATTTGTGTGACTCTTTTATCTTTTCAAAATTCTTCATTCCTTTTTTCATATCCTACCAGTTTTCCACAAGTTAAAAAGAAATGACATTTTCTCTCACCTTGGTACATATAATCTCTGTTCTTTCAACCAAACAACACAACTAATTTGTTCACGGGCAAGCAGAGCAACTTGAGCCTGGAGGCTGTGTGGTGTATCGCTATTTTCCCTTTTGCTGGAGAACATAGCAGAATGATCATGGGTTAATTTATTCATTCAAATCAGGAATAGATCCTTACAGTATACTGTTTGATATGCCCCATAAGTGCATAGATGTAAACGGAGACACATATCTATCATTATGATTTTTATTTTTTGCTGTAGTCACCAAATATCTGATGACATTAAAACATGTATATTCTCAGCCAGGAATGCAGCTCAGGGGTACAGCACCTGCCTGGCAAGAGTGAGGTCCTGGGTTCAATTCTTCATACCAAAAGAAAAAACGGAGAATATTTCTGAAAGAAAACACTATATTTGCCATCCTCCATTCAGATGCTGCTGCAGAAAATGGACAAAATCATGGTCTTCAATGACACTAAGTCTTTTGTTTTAATCTGAAGGACATATTCCAGACAAACTTGGTGGTGTCCACAGCATAGCACAGGTTTTCTGTTTTATCAAGGGATTATCTCCTCTCCCTACAACACCTGGAAGCCCTGAATTGTATTCACCACCAGATTGAAGCCAGCATCAATTTGACTTTGTGCTTTACTGCACTCTTAGTTTTGTGAATATTAATAGAAATTTCTTTGTTGGATGGTTGGCTGCTTAAATTCATCTGCCATTCTTTGGTTGAAATCATTCAGGCAATTAATGTTGAGCATGTGTCCCTGCCACAGGGGCCAGGCGGAGGTCATAGGCATGCTGGAAGTGTGTGTGTGTGTGTGTGTGTGTGTGTATAAAGATCAAACTTATGGAATTCTGTACAGAAGAGGTGGTAACATGTAAATGAGGTAGATGATTTTGAATATGCTTTCAGTGCAAGGCGATAATGTGGCAACTGATTTTTCACCCGTGTTTGATCACTTTCACTTGTTAGATCAAACTAACACCTTCCTGTGGAGTATTGCTCACTTTCCCTACACTGTTAATAGAGTCCAGCAGTCTCATTTAGGCTTTTTCTAGGCTCTTTCTCACATCTATAATGGGAGATGAGCTGCTACCAGGAAGCTCCTAGAGACCATAGCTATGAAGGTCTGAGTATGAAAATCAACTATCCTATTGCAAACACTGCAGCCCTAGACTAGCTGCCTACTTTCTCTGGGTCTCTGCTTCCCTATTTGTAAGATGCACATAATAATGGTACCTAGTGTATAAGGGCTGTTGGAAATATAAACAACTTCAAAGAAGTAACATTATTGGAGAAAGTGTAACTATCAAGTTACCAACTATTAGTTTTAGAGGTAGCCAAGCCAAACCAAAGCACTTCAGAGAGAACATCAAAGATCAAAATAGGAATTTCAAAATAGTGTCATGGCAGAAGGATTAAAAACATCTGTCTTCTAAATCCAATATCCACATCAGTTTGCTGGATTGAAAGATTCTTCCTGAGTTAGGAGACTGTTTCTGCAAAAGATGGTCATTGGGTCAGGCTCAAGTGTGAAATCCAGCTCAGCTGTGGACTAGTTGATTATTCTCGGGAGCACTGCTGCTTTTCACTGCATCTGCTCTCTCACTGAGAGTAATAACAATTGTCCATATTGCAAGATTTCAGTAAATATTAATAAAGTAAAATGCATGTAGTTAGTAAATGGTAATGATAAAGGAGCCAGATAAAACTTTTAACAGTTTCTCCTTGGGTCTCAGAGATGCAGTATATGCTTATAATATTTAAGGAATTCCCAGGAAGCCCTTGCCCTTTTGCCCAGCTGTACTTGATTGCAGTATGGGAGGCAGAGTGTCTGTAATGTCTTTTCCCTTGCTTTGTGCCTAGTATGTCCTACTTGCTCTTTAAGGCTTTCATTTCCTTTTGTGAGAAGAAAAGTTAAGAAGATAATGCCCTTCCTTTGGCCAGACTGAGATATATTGTCTCTGAACACAGAATAGAAGTAAAGCTCCCAAAGAGAAGAAGACCAGCTATATAGGGCATGAGCCATGACAGGCATGCGGTTTGTCCGTGGATAAAGAACTTAAAGGTTTAAGCTGTTTCCTCAGTTGCAAATCTTTTAGTGACACATACTCAAATACCAACTGTAGGTAACATAAACTGGTGACTTCCCAGAAAAATATTCAGCAATTTGCATCAGAGAACCTAAGAAAATGATGTTTGATGCATAAATCATTTACAAATAGTAACATGTAAAAATATGGATTGACAGGGGCTGGGGATTTAGCTCAGTGGCAAAAGCGCCTGCCTGGCAAGCGCAAGGTTGTGAGTTCGGTTCCCGGTACCGGAGAAAAAACCAAAAAAAAAAAAAAAAAAAAAAAACCAAAAAAAAAAAATATGGATTGACAAATGGCAGTCATCAAAATATTACATGTTACAGACTCACAAAACCCAGAAACACAAAGTCAGTTACGCTATCTGTGAAGTGGCCTGCTTTTCAGGTATTCAGAGTTGCATTTTAAGAACATTTTATGACATGGAGTAATAGTCCTGATGTAATCAGAAGAAACAAAAAGAAACTTCTGTGTGAAATGAAATCCTAGTTATGGAAGAGAATGAATAATAGAGGGCAAAGCTGCTTTGAAGTGAACAGTGATTCTCTGTTGTGGAACGCTGGTTTGCTGTTGTTTGCATTGAAGTTGTTACCTAAAACACACTCAAATGAGCAGGAAAAATATTTTAAACGCTATTTTGGATTTCCTTTGCTGTTGTGTATGTGGTTTCTTTTGCTTGTGGGTGGGCTGGCTTACCAGGATTGCCCATGAAAGCCTATGTGTTACTGTCTGTATTGGTCAGCTTTTGCAAAGCTGGGGCACAGTTCTTATATCCACAACTTAAAGGAGGAGAGTTTTCATTTGGCTCATGGTTGCAGAGACTTTGGTCCATGTTTAGCTATTTCAAAGTTGAAATATCACAGGAGAAGCGAGTGACAGAGGAACGCTCCTCACTTCATGGCATGCAGGAAGCAGAGAGCAGAGGAACAGCCCTAGATGAGGGGGTCAAAAGGCAGATACAGTCCCCAAGGTCACACCCCCATGACTCACCCAGATATATCTGTCCGTGTTCATTTTTAATCTCCTTTTTTCACATTGATCAAGTTATCAATTAATATGAACCATCAATCTATTTAATCTGAGCCTCAGCACTTCTGCCCACTGGTGCACGGTTGCTGTCTAGTGAGATCCTTGGGTGGTCATGGACACCCACTCTGTCCTGGAAAGGAGAGAGTCAGGAATAATATCTGGAGGTGGTTTGGCTGTAGCAGAAGCTTGTGTCTGTGAAAGTTACTGGTTAAAGGCCACCGTTTACTAGGTGTCCGGGTGTGCAGAGAAGCAAGTGCTTTACATGCCTCAGTTATATAATCCTGAGGTTCAGAATCAGAGCCAGCATTAGTGTGAGGCAAGCAAGATGCTTAGGGTGCAAAATTGAAGCATTTTATTGGGGTGTGTCTTGCCTTCTTAATGTTCATACCATAGGTACGTCCTTTGTACCATCCTAGACTGGACTCTCAAAGAGGAGCTTCTCAAAACCATGGAATTGGCAAAAGGTGGAGTTTAGGGTCCATGCCAAGTCTGAGAATTGTGTTTTCTCCAGTACAGTAATTTGTGGAATGTAAAAAGATAAATGTATTGGGCTGGGGATTTAGCTCAGCAGCAAAGCGCCTGCCTGTCAAGCGCAAGATCGTGACTTTGGTTCCTGGTACCAGAGAAAAAACAAAAACAACAACAAAAAAAAGTATTATAAATGACATCAGACATTTATTTGTGTATGTACACACACCATGATGCCATAGCTTTATATATATATGTGCATATATATAATTTATTGTTATATATTTTATATTTGTACATATATTGATACATTATTTTATATTCATTTATATATATGTATATATTTAAAGAATAACAGTGTATAACTCATCAAACAGCAAGTACCATGATTCAATATGAAATTCTGCCCCACTTCAAAGGTGAACACTGACAGGTATACCCCAATATCCAGACAGAAACTGGCACATGCAGCAATGAATTATGAGTCTCAAATGGTTGTCCCAGCAGTACTTGAATTACATCCTTGTCATTGGCAGTGATGGCTAATGCAATTAGACATCACAACTCTTCTAGCTGAGTTAAGTTCTAGGTCACAGACAGTCCCACTGGGTAGCCAGTTAGCAGTTCACTACTGGGCCAAATCCTTGTGTAGAAAGAATAGAGTAAAGAAGGCTTCTAATCAGTTTCATTTAATGATAAAAATATAATCATTTAAGCAGAGACTCCCAGCGCCTGTGAAAGAAGTACCATTGTCTCCGTCCTGCTTGGAAAGATGTTCTAACCTCTGACAAAACACAGCTCAGCCTTTCTGCTCAATTCAATTCATTCAATTCTGCTAATTTTAAATTCATAGTCCCTAAAGATAGTTTACAGTAATAGGGATCATTTTGCTACCCTGAAGAAATAGAAGGGTGCTTTTTATCTGTAGGTCCCCAAGTAGAGAAATATGCAAAGTACCAGTTGAGAAACACAACTACCAAAAGGAAAAGTCAAAAAAATACCAACCCAGAGTGTTTCCTTCAGTGGGTTGTGCATTTAGGTGACATTCGTGAAGCACCATATGTCAAGCGTGTAGCATGACTTCATTGACTAACTGCCATGTACA
Source organism: Chinchilla lanigera (assembly GCF_000276665.1). Lineage (NCBI taxonomy): Eukaryota > Metazoa > Chordata > Mammalia > Rodentia > Chinchillidae > Chinchilla > Chinchilla lanigera. The sequence continues at coordinate 21,537,684 of NW_004955433.1, read as the reverse complement.
GTGAAGCCATTATGATTTATCATCCTGCTTTAACTGATGAGGAAATGGAAACTTTTGGGGATGACATGTTTCCTGTAGTATCATAGTTGGTAAGTATTGAAACCAATGTTCAAAATTGCATCTCCTGAGTTTTTCTCTTGCTTGCTTCCAAATACTTGTAAAAGAGAATTGACTTTAATTGAATTACAGCCTGGTGCACACAAGTGATTAATCCATGCTGCTGAATGAATGATTAGTAACTATATTTACACCTGGAATCCACAAGTTTAATATATGTTGTGCTGAGGGGGATGCCTCAATAGGAAGATGACAGTTAACAAGGTCATTTTCTGATATGGAAAATACATAAATGTGCGCATGCCTCTTGCATTTAACTTTCCCACTGCTACTGAAATGGATATTTACCAATCGTCTGAGAGCTGTTGCTCTTTGTTATCTGAAAGTGCCGTATCATCTTGGTTTCCTACAGTGCAGAATGAAGAGGGGCGACTATTCCCCCTGAAAATTGCTCATGTCTCTGTAGCAATGAAAAATGCTAAAGCAGCCAGAGAAATCACCCTCCTGCATTCACTTGTTCTGTGAGTTCTGATAACTCCGCACCTGACCCTCAGTTCCCTGCCTGGAAAGTGAAAGGGCTAGGACTGCAGCCTTTCTTTTATTACGTTCACTCCTGAAATCCTATGCAATCTTTTATACCCCTAATATTTAGAGTATAGTAAGAAGTATTGTGACCTTCCCCTCTCCTTTGTGTACTCTGAGAAGCTATTTGTTAAAAAGGGAGGGAAGGGCTTCATTTTTGATCCAGTAGTGGTTCACTGCACAGTGCAAAATTTAATTGAGGCATGATACTGATATCATTAGCTACCCTCAGATGGTGCCAACTTGGAATATTCTTAGATTGCTGGTCTATCATGAAGTCACATCATCCTTCCTCTCTTCAAGCTGTTAACAATCTTCAGTTGCCTCCTGCTGGTTTTGAGGCACAATGCATTTTAATGACCTAAAAGACTAGCTAGGTTCTGACCTCCATTTGCTTCTTCATCTTTCATATGAGGCACCTTTGGGCACCTTTTACTCCTTTACTCTAGAACATCCTGTCTCCCACATACTTTGCATACATGGCGTTCTTGCTCCCTCCACGATCTTCAGCTCTCTACTAAATTGTTCTTTGTCCCTTAGACATATGAAAATTGAATCAACTTCTTACCTGACCATTTTTTTATAATCAGACTATTTGTATAGATATATTTGGCGTTTGTGTTGGGTAAAATTCAACTGTCCTTTTATATTTAAATATTTTATTGCTACATATTTGCAGTGCATAATGATCATATTCATTGTGGGGAGTTGGTACATGATTGTAATACATCTTAGCTCTCTTTTTCTTTATCATCTTCTCTTCTCCTCCCAACTGCTTCTGTCTATCTCTTGCTCTATTTCTTATTTGCAAAGTTCTATATTCCCATTTCTTATTATCTATCATTTATTTTGCTCTTTATTTATACTTTGGGTTTCTTATATAAGAGAGACTATGAGATATGTAAGCTGTGTCCCTTTAGATGGTGAAAGATTTTGCTTCGCATAGTTAATCCTCAATGCTCAGCACTTTCCTATGCATTGTGGGCCATCACTCATTTTCTTGCATGATGACTATATGATATACAGAACTGCGTCTCAGCTGGCGGTCTATTCACCGAACCATGATGTGTGCTCATATTGTGCTATGAAGTTGTAGCAGTAGACTTAATGTCAGAAGTGAGAATATTATGTCAAGTTTCTGCCACTGACTTGCAGAGTCCAACTTGCAAACCAGAGTAGGTCTTTAGATTTCTGTTTTCTTCTCTGGAGAAGGATAGATATTACCCTTCCTAGGGTTTTTGCTAGGACAAATGAAATTATAGCCTCTTAAAACTATGAAGGCCAGTAGGAATCACAGACATTGCTACTATTTTTCTTTTCCGGAGGGTAACTGTTCTCCTGATTGGTTTACAAAACGAATTCACAGCAGCACCCAGTTGGAGCGGGGACAATGATGATCCTATTAATATATTACGTGTTTGCCAGGTTTCTGAGAGCTCCAAAATCACTACAGTCATATGATAATTATTCAGCACTTTTTTCCATAGTTCCATAAGTATTTTAATTTCTTTTGGATTTTCATATATATATTTCTAGAATGCTACATAGCTTTGCTACAAAGAAAATTTTCCTTTTAAATGGATCATTATTTACTTATTTAGAAACTTAAAAATGGCAACCACAATAGTTTTTCTGCATCCTGAATTAAAAGTGGTATTTGATTACATTCCATATAAAAACAAAAAATTGAATAGTGTTATTTTATTAAGTGCATTATTTGCATTGAAAGAAAGAAAGAAAAACAATTGACACTGCATGATCTTCTCCTTTATAACAAATTGAATTGTTTAAAGGGTTAAGTATTGGGTCTTCTTATTTTTATTTTTTATTTTTTGGTTTTTCTCCGGTACCGGGAACCTAACTCATGACCTTGCACTTGCCAGGCAGGCGCTTTTGCCGCTGAGCTAAATCCCCAGCCCCTTGGGTCTTCTTATTTTTGAAGCAAAAGTTATGCATTCATATTCACATATGATCAAAAGTAACAAATTTCCTGAGAAAAATTGATATCAAATATAAGTAAAATAATTTTATTAATCCAGTGAATTATAGTTTCCTTTAGAAAAAGAGGGGCAAAGATGACCCAAATATTTACTAGGAAATTCTTTCTGAAATTGGAATTGTTTCTGTCAGATTCTGAGCGTATGTATTTCTGTGTGTTTTGTGTCTTTTCTGAGCTTCCTTCATGTTTTTCCTTCACTGAAAACAATATACTTGAGAAAGTGGACAGTAAATTCTGAAATTTAAGTTTTAACTTGTGGTCTGCTTTCTTTCTAGATGTAAAACCAGAAACATATTACTTAATACTACACTCCCCAAATTTAACTTCCTCATTTGGAAACGCAGAATGAAAGTAGAATCTGTCTCATTGGAGGTTGAGATGATTATAAGTGATTAAATATGTGAAATACCTGGCACAGTACCTGAAACACAGTGTGTACTTGATAAATACTGGTTATGTTTCAACCAAACATTGCACTACTTTCTAGAAATATTTTGAGGAATTAGAGTTTGAACATTTCTTACCCTCACTCTCTTGGCTGCACTTAAAAATCACAATTTTTGTGGGTGACCTTTTCCTAAACTATATTATTGCTGGCAAGCAAAGATTTAATTAAAAATTAAAGTCAGAGAAGTTTCCTCTGAGATTCAAAGTGTTCCTGCCCTCCTCAGCATAAAGTGCTGGCTTTTAGACAAGAGTATTGATGAAAAGAATTTGTTCTTACTGCTAGAACAAGCCAGTTAGGGCAATTCTTCAAGAGCTGAGCTGTAGCCTTTTGTTCATGATTAGATATTTTGGTTTTAAAGCTCCTACTTTGAAATGTACATTTCTGGACTGAAAAAAAAGAAGAAGAAAGAAAAAGAAAAAAGATCATCTGGGGATTTGGGGACATTTCCACTTCCTTGGGACCTGTTATCTGTCTACATTTGAAGAAGTCCACTGAATTCTGGAATTGCTGTTCTGACCCCAAAATCTTAAAAGGGCAGTGACCAATTAAGGCTGCTCCTCTTCCAGACATTTTTCGATAGACATTTTCAGCGTGAGCCTCTGTGATCACATTTTCTAGTTCTCTAGTGAAGATCACCTCCTCCCATTTTTTGAGTGGACACCCTCTGCCTTTCAATAAGATATTCTTATCAATGCGGTAATGATCAAAGTGTATGGCCGAGAGAGCCAGAGGTCTGAACCACTGTGATTCTTTCAGAGAGCCAAGCCTAGCTCATTTACTTAATTTGCTGGGTGAAAAACATCTCTCTATGGTCCCCGAGAGCTAGTAATACATAGCACAACCATTTTATGCATCCTTATTTATTTTGCTTTTATTCCTAGGTTTTTTTTTTCAGGATTTGTGTTACATATTCAGAGATCAGAGGCAGAATTCTTCTCCATGATTTTTCTTTTCCTGGTTTTCTGGTGTGTGGTAGAACTTGGGTGGGAACAACAGGCGTGACTACGTCAGGTGGAGCATGCTAAAGTACGACTATTGACCTATTAACACTCTCAAATACTGACTTCCTTTTTAATCTAACACCTACTGCAGAGGCAACATTATTAATAATTATCTCAACACTAAAAATAGATTTTCAGAGAATGAATGAGATGTTCTCAGCAGAGAAACTTCTCAGGTCCTTATCTCTTAACAGTATCAGGACAGAGTGTGCTGAGATAATTACATCCAGAGACTGAACTGCAGAGATTACTCAATTTTCTGAGCATTGCCTCATGGCTTGTTATAGCTGTTCTTTTTAAATGTTTGCAGAAACATTTATTTTCTGATTTACATGAGTGATGTACTTTTTCAGAAAAATGATCTCTCTTTCCTTCTTTCTGTTTTGATTGGTACATTTTAGATATACATAATGACCACATTCATCATAGGGAATTTGTACCCGTACATGATATATCTTGCTTCTTTTTTTTCCCATTCTCCTCCCCTCACTTGAATCCCTCTTCCCCTCTTTATTTGCAAAAGCTTTGCTTCCATTTGTCCTTCTATGCTTTTTTTTCTTGTTCTTTCTGTCCTTTTCCCATCCCTCCTCCCTTGTTCTCTTTCTCACTTGAACATTTTCTTCCCATTTCCCAATGTCTATTATAAATTTTGTGTTTAAATAAGTGTAGAGATTCCTCAAAAAACTAAAACTAGGGCCAGGAGTATAGCTCAGTGGTACAATGCCTGCCTGACAAGCATGAGGTCCTGAGTTCGATTCCCAGTACACACATAAAACACACACACACACACACACACACACACACCAAAAAAAAAAAAAAAAAAAAAGAAACCAGAAAAAACTCTAAAACTAGAGTCCATTTCACCGAGCTATTCCATTACTTGGTATTTTCCCAAAACAATTAAAAATGTCGTAGCACAGCAATATATGCACACCCATGTTTATAATAGCACAATTTGTAATAGCTAAATCTTGAAAACACCCAAATCCCCATCAACTGATAAATAGGTAAAGAAGATGTGTTTATTATTTAAAATATACAATGGATTACTACTGTGCCATAAAGAAGGATACACTTGAGACGTTTCTGGCTAAATGGATGCACCTTTAGACTGCACTCTTAACCAAAACAAATTAGACTCACATGTTTAAATACCATACTGTTTCTCTAGTGTAAGAAACTGAAAGTATAAAGAAAAGGGTTGGTTTTTTTCAATAGGACATATATTGTACTACTTGGTTAGAGAATTAAATTCACCTTCAATGACACTATAGCCTGTCATTAATGGCAGCCAAAGCCCTGTGTTGAGAAGGATCCTGAAAATCAATTTTGGGACAGAGCCCTACAGAGCAAGATACTGTAAAATGGTTACAGACATGAGAGTTTCACAAACGCCCAGCTAGTGCAAGTGAAATGTAGTCCCAAACACCATAGAGTCTTAAAGAAAAATGTTTTAAAGAGTATTTTTGTATAATGTTTCCATTTCTCAGGTCAATAACTCCTGGTTCCAAATGATACAGTCACACTTTTCATGCAATACTGAAAGTTTGAAGAAAAATATACATAATATCTACTTTGCCCTAGGTTTCTTCCCTAAAGTCCCATCTATTCTATGGTTAGCAAACTCACCGTAGACTCAAGATCTGGGTGTGTAATGATGAATTGTATCTTGACAAGCAATTTGGATGAGAGGTTTTACATGAAATTCATTGGTTTTACCTCTATTACTAAGGCTAAAAATAGTACTGTTATGGTTTGAGTGTGTCTTTGAAAGGTTCTGTGTTGATAGTATGCTTTCTAGTGTAGCAGTGATTGGAAGGTTTGGAACTTTAAAGAGATCGGAACTATTAAACAGTTATTGGCCCTTGACCAGGATTAATTCTGATCTTGCCGAGTGAATGAGTTCTGGGACATCTGGTTGTTGAAGAAAAGCAAAGTTAGACCCTCTCAGGTCTCTGGCTTCCTTTCTTGCAATGTGATCACTCTCGCACCTGCTCATACTGTATTGCCATTTCTCAAGGAACAAATCAGTAGGCCTACCCCATCCTGGATGTTCAACCTCTAAAACTGCAAACTAAATAAACCTCTTTTATCTATAAAGTAGCAATACAAAATGGACTAGTACAAGTACCTGCCTCATAGAACTGTTGAAGTGCCTAAATACATTAATTCAATCTGTTGCATAGAGTTTTAGCTATAAATATAATTATTATTGCTGAATGTAAATTCTGTTTTTTTTTACTACAAGTGTAACATATAGGTAACTTTCATATTTTCAGTCCAAATTGCTAGACCTCTTTTAGCCAATAATAAAATAATTCTGAATATATAAGGCAGAATCTTTCCTAATTTTTTTCTCTTTTTTCTCTTTTTTTTTTATCCCAGGGAAAGGTCTCATCTTTTCTTTTTCCATGAATAAGAATGAGGGCATCCTGGGCTGCATGCAGATGTGGATTTGTTTGGCTTTTTCTTATGTCTACATAGGTATGCTCTCTCACAAATTACAGTGTGTTTGAGAATTCTTAAGAGGAGATAGTAAAGCAAAACTATGTAAGAATGATTTCAGGTTCTGTGTTGGTATAAGCAATTTTTTATTTATTTAATTTTCGGCATGTTAGAATACTCTAGCTACACGTGTAGTTCAATAAATCCAATAGTGTATGCCTACTTAAAATCTCAAATCCACTGCTTTCTCTATGTATACTATAGTTTTTGAGTTTGAAAAATACTTCTTCAGTGATATTATAACATTCATTCATTCCACTCTCTGTCTAATCTGTGTTGTATATTCTCTCTTTCCTACTGTCTAATCATCAGAATAGTATTTCTAAGATACATTGAAGCATGTCAACTTTGGAATCCTCCACTGCTTACTTGTTGCTGACCTTAGGAAATGATGTGTAAAGCTCCTGTCACTGGCTGCTGTCCATCATCCTCCCCTCAGGTATCTCTATGTGCATTTCATATGACCATAGACAGACAACTATTTACGGTCCTTCAAACATTGCAAAAACTTCAGTTGCATGAGTTAGGGATTGAAAAGACGAGTTCTGATTTTGATTCTTTCACAACTAGCATCTGAGACAATTTAGCAATAAAGTGGGGAGGGCAGGACATAACACTAATGTGTTGCTCTAGAGATTATAATAATAAAAGTGAAGTAGAATAGTACATCACACAACTGTGTTTAGTGAAAAAAAATAAGGGTTATATTAACTAATGCTTGATAAATATGAAAGCTCTTTCTGTTTCCGTGTTTCTCTGACCAGTTAAAATTTCTAGTAGTTGCTGTCTTTGAAAATGTCAGTTAGGTGGCTGGTAAAAAAAAAAAAAATACAAGAAATAGAGAAGCTAATTAATTGTGTGCGCAGGTTAACACAAAAATACAATGTGCAATGACACATTAGGTGTTTTAAATAAGGAATTTGATCTATTCTGAGTTTATTCTCATCAAGTGATTAGGTTTAAAATGGAGCTTTAATTTGAACAGATGTTTGTTAGTGTATCTCAAAAAGCATGGAGCTGTATATATTACTCAAATATTGGCCTTTAGCAGCCCAAAACACACACACACACACACACACACACACACACACACATATTCCTATAAAATTCATAATCTGACTCCTATTTAATAAAACAGAAATCACTCCTTCCCAACAAATCAATAGTGCTGTTTTCATCCTTACATTACCACATCATCTGACCCATTTATTTGTTCCCAGGAACTCTTAAATGCACAGTGAAGTGATTCTTTCATTGACCACTCAAAACCACAACACTAGGAGTGATAAGGATACAGTGGTGGGGGATGCCTGTGACTGTATCCTGAAATCCTCTCTACACAGTATGTATATGATTAAAGAAGGAATCTAGAAGTGCAAATTCTTGAGCTATTTTGTTCTAGTTAGAAAATGTCCTTTGCCTTCATCTTAATAGCACCCCGTTCCAATATCTTAACCCTCCTCATTTGCTCACAAGAAGGCATAACTTGTCATTTTCCTCCAGAAGGTAGAAGTGCATTTTAATGACAGAAACCATCATGGGAAGTAAAGTAATACAGCCATGATTAAACATTTATGAAGGTCCAACTGTGTGGGAACCACCGATGCATTTTAAAAGTAAGTTTCTCACCAGAACACTTGCACTATAACCTAACTTACTTTTCATTTAATTTTGTAATATATGTAGGAAATTATAATTGTTCAGTTTTTGCAATTCCCATGGTGGCCAGAGCAAAGAGATATGAAAAGATTAAAGTGCTATTTTATTAATCTTGAGGGTTCACGCTCTGTAGGGTCATGCAGATGACCAAACAGCAATATTACTCATCTATCACACCCCTCCAAACTTTGTGCTGGTAGAGTATAAACTGAGGCTCCTCAAAATCTGACATATCCATGGATCTGGCGTGGGAAGCTCATTTTGATGGGCTATGTTAGAGAGATGGACACTTGCTACTTCCGTGTCATCGGTGATGGTTAAGAATAGAAATTCTCGTTGGTGTTAAGCAGATGTTGCAGTAATAAGCACGGCATCTACAGGAATTTTCAAGTATATCTTTGGTTTTAAATTTTAAAATTGTAAGTGTATCATTTATTTATCAACTCATATGTTAGTACTGTTATTATTTTTCCAATATTCTAGATGAAGAAACGAGATCATGGAGTGGTGAGGCAAACTGTTGGGTCAGAGATGCTCGGACATGAAGTGATTGATTGTTGGAACTTGAGTTCTTATGAGTGAGCCCAACCAGAGAGCCGGACTCTGTTCCGGGAACTGTCTGACCTACAGCACTGTCTCCAGTGTGGAGATTGGTTCTTCAAACTCTCTGAGCAAATATATTCTCAGCATTAAAAAACTATGAGAAAACCAAACAAGTTTAGAGTAGTTCAAAAAATATAATAAAAAGGCTTTTTATACTTGTTAAGAGTAGTGTTTAATGCTATATTATAAATTTTCTTACAATGTCCTTGTAAAGTTCTGAGACATTTAAGATCATCTTCCTTTTTAGCTTCATCTAAATACGCCCAACTATGTCTTATTTTGTTGTGAGTACTAAACCCACTGAGAAGCATTTGGGGGTATGGATCACCATTTAAACATGTACTGCATTTCTGGGTTTATGTCCCAGCCGAGGGAGTTCTGATGCTAACATTCCTTTAATTTTTTTCTCTTGCCTAAGACTTTCCAAACGAAAATCTGTTAAGCTTCCTATTTTTCTCCTTTTCTATTCCTAAACTTCAGTTTTCTTATGGTAGGCACTTACACAAATAGAACTCACATTTAGGAAGGGATTGTAGCAAATTTTTACATAAGTGTTTCTGGCAATTTCATGCACCTTATGGCCTATAAAAGAAAGTTTGTATGTCTTTCCAAAATCCGAATGGAAGACTAAAAAAGCCACGAAGAGATGATAGTGATGAAACGATGAGAGAGATAACCAGGGGGAGTGGTCATCTTGGTTGGGTAGAAGCAGAGTCTGGATAGGATTCACAGCACGGATCTCCACAAGGATCCATCAGAGAGTTAAAACCTGTAGTCTAAGAGTTCCTCAAAGATAAACCTCAGCGTTGGCCATAGAAGATAACGTTTCTGGAATGTGATCCTTAGAGATATAGGCAGAGTGTGGAGTGAGGAAGGTGACATGAGTGGTGTTGCAAAGCCTTACAAATGTGAGTGCTGCTCCGCCCCATGTGAGCTGCAAGAAATATAGTGGCTGTCCTTTTTCAAACAGCGGTTATCATTTTAGATACTTCTTACCTTTGGGCTGGAAGCTGCTTGTGCAAAGAGGTGTTCAAAGGCTGAAGAACCCAGAATCTGATGTCTAAGGCTGACAGGAGCAGAACAATTCACTCACTTGGGAAAAGAGACGTCAAATCTCAGGTGTCAGTGAAATTTACTTCCTCGTGTCTTGTAAAGATCTTTAACATCTCACAGTGAGGACACGGTGGAGGGAGGAGCCCTCTCATATCTACCTCACAGTACTTATCAACCACTACCTCTTAGCCTGTGCCTTACAGTAGCAATTTAGGTACCAACCTCTGGGGTGCATCACGGTTTCCTAAATTGGTGAGGAGTGAGGCATAAGCCTCTAATTTTTCAATACAACAAGCTCTCACTCCCAAAAGTCAAATTTGGTTCTCAAACTTCACATACTTTAGGCTTCTTTTGTCCACACTACTTAAATATTCTTCGACTCCTTTCTCTCTGCATCTGAATTGATTATGACTTTTTAGACCCACTACATAAATCACAAAGGTGAGAAAGGGACAAGAAGCTATGTGTAGAAGAGGAGAAGCAACTGATGATAATAGCTTCCTCCAAAAGGGCTTATTTAGCAATAAGCTCTAGGTGGGAGGGGAAGAACCTACCAGAGCTAGAGCTCCGGCTTCTCATGGCTCATAGCCACATTGTTTGCTACATGAGGGAAAGCAGGATAGAAGAGTATCCAACCATGCCGCAGCCCTGAGACCCAGTGCTGATTGTAAAAAGGGAAACATTAACCCACTCAGTATAACCAAAAGTTTAGTTCAAGTTGAGATCCCCTTCTCTGAGGAGAGAAAAAGGGAACAAGTTACTCAGAAGACTGAAATAAGTTACCAGGTCAAGAAATAGGTGGGGAAAGCAGTGAAGCCTGGATGTACAAGAGAGTCAAGCCCAGGCAAGCACTGTCAAGAGAGTTGACAGAAATGTTCCAGGATGAAAAGAAACCTTTTGGCAGATTTATCTTACTGTTACGTGAACGTTTGTGTGTCAATTGGACTGGGTCGAAGGATATCTAGAGAACTGTAGAGCATTTCTTCAGAGCGTGCCTGTGATGGTTTTTCTGGAGTAGACTGGCGTGGGAGTGAGCAAGTTGGTTGGCGCTGAGAAGTAAAGGAGGAAAAGTCTCTTTGGCACACTCTCCTTCCCAAGTGGATGAAAGTTTTCTGCTACTGTCACCTTTGGACATCGGACTCCAAGGTCTTCAACCTTTAAAAATAGACTGCAGTAGCAGCTCTGTAGGAGGCTTTCAGGCCTCAGCCTCAGACTCCTAGGTCTTTCTCTGGTTCTGAAGTTTCCAGCTTCTTGGGCTGAGCAGTAGAGGCTCTCATTCTTATCTGCAAATGGCCAATGGAGAATGTCTCCACCACTGTGATCATGTGAGCCAATTTAATAAATCCACCATATTAGGATGCTGTATAGGATTGTAGATTTCCCCCCCTCCTCTGGAAAATCCTAATACATTCCCCGTCTTTATAAGAGAATTAGACTTCTCATTAAACTTGGGATTGGGAATGTGAACTCTTTTGACTAATGGAATGTGATTGATCATAATATATGCCACATCCAAGAGGAAGTGTTAAAGGTCCATGTATTTGTATGTGTGCACATGTGTATGTGTTCTGTGTCTGTGCGTGTGTATGGATGTGTGATTTTTGTGTGTAGGGGGGCTTCACTTATGCTCTTGCAAATTAAATTTTCCCTGTTGGAAATCGTACACTAACTCCACTGAGTATCTTCAGCCTCAGTGTTAGAATTAGACACAGATGGAAGACACTGGGAGTTGAGCACAACCTAGCTACAGATGCATTAGTAAATATATGTCAGCCATTGAGATTACAGGGCACTGTTTATTATATAGCATTGTTTGAGCAATGCAAGACTTTAGCTTGAATTAAATAGCCATTGGCTACATTCAAAACATCTTTTTACATGCCTGCTTTGGGCCAGATGATATTCCAGCTACTAGAAATTAGATCAGTGAACAAAATAATCTTTATTCTCAGAGTTTGGATTTATTGAGGAAATACATATGTATACAACATCATGTACACATAAACATGTATGTGTAACATCTTATGGCATGAGAACATAATATTCTGTAAGATTTTCAACAAGGGCATCTTTATTAAGATTATATCTCAGTAGAAAGCTGAAAGACATGGGGAAGTCAAGTATGATAACAAATAGGGTTGTTTTCTAGGCAGAAGGCCTCAAGGTACTGAGAAGGGATGTATTCTTAGGAAAGGACAATTTATAGATTTATGCAGCCTATTGTCTTTAAATTTTTCTTTCATCAGCCCCACAGCTGAAAAAATTGAGGACTATGAACATTAACTGAACATTGGTCATGATTACATGTGGCTGTAAGCATCATCTTCAGCAAATGCTTTTATCTTCATTGAGTCCTCCATTCTTTTAGAATCTCTGATATTGGATGAATGCATTAGCAGCTGGTGGCTGCATGGGTGAAAGAGTAGATTCATAATATTGGATCAGTCTACCACAATTCTTGTAAAGGGTGTGATAAACCTAGCAACCAACTCTATAAAAATGATGCATTGATGTTTATTTCTATCTTACCATTTATGATTTACATGTTGATTTTATTATCTCACTGAAGCTTCTGAGATGAACTTACTTAAATATTTCTCATGTTATAGTTAAGTAATTAAGGCTCAGTAAGATATGATATCTAAGCCAAGGTGGCTTTCATTGACAGATGGAGTGTGTGAATTCTTCTTTTGCTAAGAATGTACCATTAATGCTTTTGCTATAAAATAAAACCACTTCACTAATCCTAGTGGCATAATTCCTGAGAATGATGTTTGTTTTCTTTTTTTCTTTTTCTTTTCACATAGTGTATTTTTTGCTAATTTTTCCATTAAATGCACCATCTTCTATTTCTTTCCTGTTGATTTTATTGCAGACTAGTTCTTTCTTTCTATGCCATTTCAAGATTGCTGTTTAAGGACTAAAGGTAAAGCAGGAAAGAGAGAAATATAGTTTGTTTGACATTTTGCATTTGTGTTTTAAATAAGATACCTAGTAACCAGGGAACAGCTCCAAGAGATTTGCCTGGGTCTCAACTCCACATTAAATTTTATGCTTTTATTTATTCAAAATAGTCATTGGTTCTCTGCAGTAGTAGAGAGTAAGAGTTTTATCTTCCTAACACCATTTCCTAGAGACGTGTCCTATGAGATAAATAAACTGTTCCACCTAACAAAACAAGATTTGTTCCTATGACTTGTACTGGCTAACCAGCTTTGAGCTGGAGTGAAGTAGGTATATTGGTGTCGAAGTTTCATGGACCATCATGAGTTTTCATGGCTGCTTTTTATCCTTACTCCAGAAACCAGTGTCCCAGCTAAAGTGTGACCCAGGATATTAAAGTGAAGAGGAAATTTGGAGCACAGTGGCAAACAACCAACAGTCAATATTCATATTGTGGACAAGGGTATTGTGATAGCAAGCTAATGGGATTTGAAGATTCCTGTTATAACAGCAAAATCCAGCATGTGAACACAAATAGTTAGAAGATGTTTTCATGAGCCTGGTCATGCATCACGGCATTTGAGGTATATAGCAATCTTCTAAGAAACTCTTCACAATCACTGGTATTCACTATGAGTTATAAACATGTACTAATAAAAAATAAAACATTGAGAGAATCAGATTTCTCAATACTCCCATTTTAGAGAAACCAGGCTTTCATAGGGTACAAAAAGAAAAAGATTTTTAGCTTGAAAATGGAACAAGTAGTCTTAGCAAAATTCTCACAATTTTTCTTTTAGCTCTTTGCCTTTAATCGTCTTTTGCTACGTCAGTGAACTGGGTCCAGCAGTTTCTGGACTCTTTAGAAGCTATGTTAAGCAATTCAGGATACACAGTGGAGTTATGATGCAAAGGACATGAAGTACTAAACATTATCCTAGTGATCTGGGAAGTTCATGAAGAGCGACTTCCTCATATCGAGCTACAGTTCATTTCTCCCAGACACTTCATCTCAAAGATATGTTCAGCTAAGTCTCTTGCTGGAGGAGTGGGCAAGATCATGGCCAGCTGTTAGCCCAGAGACAAATGGGACCAGTGGTGTCAGATGCTGGGGTGAGGAGGGCAGGTCAGGAGGTCTCCATTTAAGTGTAGAGAAATGGCAGAGTCAGGGAGATGATAAGCGTTCTGAGCTGAGTCAGGCAGGGTGGAGCCCACATTTAGATGGAGGAGAACTTGAAAATCAGACAGTGAAAAACAGCAAGGAGCTGAACTGAGCTGGGGATAAAGATCTTTACTACCAAATAAATTGAGAGGTATGTCAGCTCCAAATCTAGATGAAAGGGGGCAGAAAGTATAGTCACCAACTCCACAGACATGTTATTATGACCCTTAAAATTCAACTTGCTGGTAAGAAAATTGGACTGTGTATTTACAATTTAGAAATTTCAATGAAGCTCCTGTTTTGCCCTTTGCTTTTTATAAAATGCAATTCTTTTGCATTCTCTTAATGTTACCTCAGAACAACCACTTTTCTTTCTCTTTCTCAAATGAAATGCCATGAATACTTGCCAGAAATATCAAGTTAATGCCCAAGCCAGCTCTATGTTCTGATTTATCTTTCATGTTGACTTGGAGTAACAGAGCCATACATTAAGGAACAAAGCTTGCTGCTGGGGTATTTATAACCTTGTCTTTTAAAACATTTGGCAGACGTTCAGGCCCTCCATATGTTCACAGTATTAAACTTTACCATAAAAGGAACTAAAGAGTTACATTTGAAGAAAGCTGGTATTGTATGGTCTGAAAGTCTGGCAGTTTAAAAAAAATAATCAAGTCCAACTTGAAATAACAGACATTCTATGATCCTGCTGAAAGTTTAAATCTCACACAACAAAGTCCTGCTCTCCTGAACACTGCAGATGTCATATTTCATGAGCATTGTCTGTGATTCAGAGCTGACACATTGCGCTTGTGAACCTGGTTTAGTAAGGATGCATTCCCGAGTGGTGAGGACTAGAAAGGAAGCCACGGGGTAGGGGCAGCCCCATCGTGCACTCTTACTTCCTCCCAGTATGCCTGAGGCCTTGCAGAAGAAGTGAAATCGCCTGGCAGGGGCAAGGTCCCTTCCTTGGTCACATAAGGGAATCTACGGGGAGAGAGAAAGGACATACTGAAACGTATATTTATACTCACCTAGACAATGAATTTATATACATTTTCACAATGCTGATCCATTCACTGAAGCTGGCACCATTTGACTCTCCATTTTTGGGAGTGTGAGATCTTAGACAGTGTTTCGCGACCTCTAGGAGATGGGAGGGTTCTCTAACTACATGAGTTTACAGTTCTTCCACTGCCTTTGTGTGCTGAATACCCGCTGTTCAGTGAAGTGGAATTGTGGGTTATTTAATATGGAGTTGATGAGATTAACTAATTTTAAAAGATGTACATTTTTAAAAATATCTCAAAGGAGAGGAAGATCATGAAGATAATGCTAGTAAGGTAAGGCACAGAAAAACAGAAGAGAAGAAATTCTTATTCAATATGAGCCTGCGTTAGCCACGTTTCAAATGAACAGAGTAACTGCATCAAAGCTATAATGTATTATATAAGTCAAAAAAATGGACAAAATGCACGGTAGAATTCTGAATTATAACCTGAAATAGACAAATGGACGTTAGTGGAAAAATGGATGAAACTCAGATAAACTCTAGTTAGTTAATAGGGGCATATGGATGCTGTTGTCTTCGTTTTGATAAATGGTTGTAAAAGTAGTTAATGTTAAGGGAAAGTAGGTGACTAGCATATTGAAATGTTTTTCCTGTCTTTGCAACTTTTCTATAAATTTAACTTTTTCCCTCATCAAAAGCTTATAGAAAGACTGTAAGGTGAACTGAGGATGAATAACTATAAAATAAACCAAAAATCCTGGCAATGAGAAAAAAATGCCAACTAACTGCAAAAAATTGAAATTCTAACCAAAGACAACTATTTTAAGACTGATTCTCATCTTCTACATCTGTGATACAACTCATCCTAATTATATAATTTTGAAATCACGAAGAGATCAAATTCTTTATGAAAAAAGTTTGTGTTATGGAGAGAATGTTTAGGTGGTATTTCCATTACTGTGTGTTTTTTTTAGTCTAAAATAATTCACCCAACTTACAAAGCTATCAAATATTCACAGTTAAACCATATATTCTAATTAAGTAAAGTAAATGAGGAGTCACAATTTAAGGAAAGAAGAGTTTAGCTCTCTCTGATTTATGGCCTTAAATTTTTTTATTTCTTGAAAGGAGAATCTCTTGTTTAAGGTGCCATTATGGTTTGGTGATTAGGAGAAAAGGACCCTTGAATCAGCAAGAACGTACTTGTATTACAAGGATTTACTTCATTAACCAAGCAACTTTCCTCCACTTTTGTTAAACCGATTGTCCGCAATATCACGAGCTGCCACAAAATTTTTCAAAACTCTTTTTGCAATTTGAATGTGGCTCTTATCAATACATCTATTTCTAGGAAGTCACTACCTAAGAGGAGGCAGAATTCCATTCCTTTATAAATAACGATGGCCAGGCATGGTGGTGCATGCCTGTAATCCCAGCACTCGGGAGGCTGAGGCGGGAGTATCATTGTGAGTTCGACACCAGCCTGGGCTACAAAGTGAGCTCAAGGCCAGCCTGAGCTGCATAGCAAGACCCTGTCTCAAAAAGACCAAATTTTAAAAAAAATTATCAATAAGGATGCTTGCAACAATATTGTTTACGATATCATAAAATAAATATAAATGCCCCCAAAGAAATGGTGTTATATACATTGGATTAAATATTATTTAATCATTATCATGTAATTCTAAATATTGTATAAAATGTAGATGCATATCCGGGTTTTTTTGAAGATATTAATATGTATGTGCAAGATAACATTAGTCAGAGAAAAGAAAAGCTGCGTGTGAACTTCTGCTGAGCCTGATTTTCCTCACTTATAAAATGGAAATAAGATGTACTGTTCACCCCTATAGTAGTTATGGAAACCTTATGAGACTATGTCCATGATCCCCTTTTATAAACTTCAGTGGACCTTGAACTGACAGACTCATATGCTATTTCTGTACAAAAACTATCTGTCCAGTGCCTTCAGGAAAGTTTTCTGGTTAATATAGATAGAGCAGAGGCTTCCTGTGAGCTAGTCCAAAAACAGTGCAATGCCTGTTACTGAAACTCCTCCTTTCCGAGGCATCCTACTTGGCTGCACCTAGGTCAAATCACACAAGTTCTCTATTTCTTGGTTAGACGAACTTGTGGATAGAATTAAAGGATGCATATTATCTCCCCTCTTCCTACCTAGTATTCTGTCATCCTTTCTTTCACCCCCTTTCTGCTTTCTCTTCCCCTTCTTCTTTCTTCCTTCATCTTCTTACCCCAATTATGACTACAGGAGGTCTGTCCAGCCTCTTTTCTTTTGTCCATCTCTGTCACCCTTGTGGTTAAATCCTATTTCCAGACAACTTCTGCTGCACTCACTGTCAGACCTTTTACCACTGCATACATTCTTCAAAGTTTATAACTGAGACATGTAGTTCTTGTTTTTCAGTTATTTACTTTGTTGTGTGTAAGGGGTGTGTGCTGGAGATCAAACCCAGGGCCGTAGACATATGCGAGGTGAACTCCACTGGGGAGCCACAGTGCTGGGTAAATGTTTGTTTTAAAAACCTTTATGTAAAACTGATCAAAAAGTTAAGTGTTACAACTACTTTGAAGATAACAATATGCAATATAATAATCACTGTTGATTTCTTGTTTTGAAATTCTGTATAATTTTTAATGGTTTTTAAAATTTTCATTCTCTTTAACATAAAAAATGCAAGATTAATCAAACTATTAAAGAGAATAAAAAATAAAACAAAAAAATTATAAATGATACATATTTTCACCAAACAAGATGATAGGAATTCAACAATGGTTGTTAGGTTGCATATTAGTTCAAATTAGTCCTTCAGATCCCCAGATATAAGCATGAAAAATTGGTCAAAAGCTGAGTAAATAAAGCATTAACTGTTCCTTTCAACAAACCACCAGACATCAGCAGTACAGTTATCCTAGCTACCGTTCTGTATATATTTTTTCCTTTCCTTCTTTCTTTCCTTTTCTCCTTTCCCTCATCCCTGTTGTTTCCTCTTTTGGGCAATTTCTTTCCCTTTCCCAACATTTTTTGTACGTTGTGGGCTTTCACTTTGTTATTATTCTTTTAAAATTCTCTTTTAAAAAATTAAATTAAATTTAAAAAATAAAAACCTTTATTTGCCTACCTGTTTTTTTTACATGGAGACATCACTAAACTTCAAGATGCTTCTCAGATGTGTTTAAACCAAAGTAACTGCTTTCATACAGGGCTCAGAGTTTCTGGATTTCACTGATACTGATTTACACCCTGAGGCCAAGGGCAGCATTTCACACACAGTGGGTAGGACAGGTGACAGCCCATACTTTGACTAACAAATTCTTTTTGAAGACTTACTACGTGTACAAAAGTGTCACCATTAATATGCATAACAAAGTGCCCTGGAAAGCCCCATATAAAATGAATATATGTTACTGAAATAGAATTTATCATATTTGTGTAGAATATTTTTTAAATTGGACTTTTATTGGCTAATTTAACAATGGAATATAGCGTTAAAACTGGTGCTGATAGATTCACGTATGTAAAAAGTCATCAAAATTCTTTCTCTATCTTTTGTGTCCTCTCTAATTGACTTTATTCTCAGCCAAGCCCTCCCCATATTTTCCTAGATAAAAAGCCGAAGAAATCCTTAATCTCTGACAGATAATGGAAACAAAAATTATGAGTGTGATCCTTAGTTGGTCAAACTTGAGTCATGCCTCAATCTCTCAATAAATCAATGTCTCACTCTGATTTATTAGCAGGGGTCAAAGAGAAGTAAAATTTATGGGCTGAGAGAATAAGAGAGGTAGTTTTTCCTGAAAGAGAAATTTTCAGAGAGTCAGGGACAGAAATGAGAGAAGTTGAGTTTTCTCCAGCTGTCCATGGCCTTCAAGGCCAATTGCAAATGTAGCTTCCTGTGTGCAATTTTTGCCCAATGTCCCACCAAGAGCAAGTCATTGGTACTTCGATGTTCCTGGCTTTTCTCATGTATTTCATTACTGGACACAACATGTTGTCCTAAAAATTATTCTTTACTGTGCCTTCTCTGTGAGACAGTCAGTCTCCAAAGGAGGTCCAGAAACTTTCTCTTCCTCCTCCTCCACCTCCTCCTCCTTTTCCTCCTTCTCCTCCAGCTCCTCCACACTGAACACACAGTAACTGCTTTAGAATAGTTTGCTAACTGCAAGACTGGATATAAAAGTGGGAGAAGAGCTAGGAAAAGTTTACTTCATGAGGCGGAATCCAGCAGTACAGAAAGCCTCACCCCAGCCACTTGCCATCTCCCTTCATCCCACCACAATGCAGTCAGAAATATACAGGCTGTAATTCAGCTAAATCAAATGAATCACACCGATCTGGCCCCCTGTTATCTGGGCAAGTTATTTTTCTTTTCCGCACTTTCAGTTCATCACATATGAAACAAGGCTGGGAAGAGGTAAGAGACAAGAGATTTAAACATAACATTAGAACTGTGTATGACAGTGAGCGCGCCTGGCCTTCCGTCTGCGTCAGTTTTGCTTCTCTGCCGTGCAGCGTCCTTCTTTCTTTGCCTGTTATTTAGTAACATCTCTCCCCTCACAGCCCTCCTTGTAATTGAAGCCAACTAGCAGGCTGACTTATATCCTAAGCCTGACTATTCTTTCAGGCCACTGTGTACCCTGATCACTTTGACTTTTTGATCAACATCCACATTCGCTTCTTACATGGTAGCAGTATTCTCCTGTTTGTTCCATCTGTAAATGTTAAAATTTCTTCAGAACACGTCTTCCCAGTAGGTGTGATGAACCTGTTTCCTCTCCTTTGCTGGAAACAGAAGTTGGTGGCTGTTCCGACTCTGCAGTGCTGGAATGAAGTCAGGCGCAGCCTGTGTGGCATCTCAGACATGGGAAGGAGGTGGATAATGACGCACCCAGGGAATAAGTGCTGCCCATTTATTGGGAGGATTACTGAAAATGACAGAAATTCACACCTAGTAGCTAACAGGGGACAAAAAGCAGCTGTGTTGCCTAATGTAATTTTATAACTCACAGAGATAAAAAATGATTCCTTTTTTCTCTTCCTTTCATTGCCTATTTTCTCCTTTCTCTATTTTTCCCCATCCTTTGTTTGAGGTTTATTCTCATTCAGATTGTCTGGATGAGTAGAAAAAAAATGGACCTTGGAGGCCCATGAATCATTTTTGCAGGTGTATGTATATATAAGAATATTCCCCCTTTTGTTTTCTTTTACTTCTTTCTACTCTT
The DNA here is from genome assembly GCF_000276665.1 of Chinchilla lanigera. Taxonomy (NCBI): domain Eukaryota; kingdom Metazoa; phylum Chordata; class Mammalia; order Rodentia; family Chinchillidae; genus Chinchilla; species Chinchilla lanigera. Next base: position 21,517,422 of record NW_004955433.1, on the reverse strand, counting down.
CTCCCTCTCTTCTTCCTACTTATGCCTCTCTTCTCGTGATTTTCCATGTAAGTCTCATGGAAGAGCTGTGACAGTCCCAGTTTAGGACAAAATGTATTCCCTGGACCATTCTGAGTGTGCACAAGAGGGAATGAAATGAGACCTCGGTATATTGCAGAACCATCCAGGCTTCCAAGAGAGACAGCTTTATCAGAATCCCCTGGATGAAGAAAGGTACTGGAGAGATACATTTAGTACATGTGCATTAACCAGGGGGAAAGCTCAGCACCCTTGGCAGTGGATCTGATTCACTGGGTTTTCACACAGTGGTCCTTGAGGGACCCAGACCTGTAACAATCTGAGATTCCTTGAGATAAAATTCAAAGGCATCACAGTCAAACACCACTCAAGCCCAAAGGAAGGGTGGTAACTGAGGACAGTGTTTTAAAAACACTTGGCTTTTAAATGTTATAATTTTAATTCTTGTTTTAAGTTAATACACTTTCCTTAGGTAGAGAATTTATAGATTTACAGAAAGTCAAATGGAAAATACATAGTTGCTATGTATGTTCCCATGTCTCGTCCCCATCATAGTTTCCCTTACTATGATCATTTCGCATTAGTCTAGCACATTTGCTACCAATGATGAGTCAGTATTGATATAACATAATTCAAGACTATGGTTCACATCAAGGTTAACTTCCTTTATTGTTATTGGATCAATTTTAACAAAATTTTTATAACCTGTATCCTTTCTTATGGCATCAGGAAGAATAATTTCACCGCACTAATGATCAGTATTCCATCTGTTGGTACCTCATATATCCCTGCCAACAACTAATTTTGCCTTTTCCAAATGCTATGTAGCTGATATTATATAGCATATAGCTCTAGTTTGATTGGCTTCTTTCACTCCCTAACAGCATTCAAGATTTCCCAAACTCTTTCACGGCTAGTTAGCTTATTTCTTCTTGTCAATGAATAATATTCTGTTATATGGTGGCACATTACTGCATTTATCCATTCAGATATTGACAGACTTCTTGGGTGTTTCCCAATTTTAACAATTGTGAGTAAAGTTGCCATACATATTTATGTACGAGTTTCCATGTAGATATCAGTTTTAAGCTTATTTGAGTAAATATGAAGGGGCTTATTTGCTAGATTGTGTGATGAGCTCATGATTGCCATTTGTGAAGAAACTGAACAACTATCTTCCAAAGTAGGTACACCATTTTGTTTCCCCAGGAATAAATGGGAGTTACTTTTGCACTACATTTTTTGAATATTTGATGTTACTTAGTGTTATCAATGTTTGGGACCTTAGCTGCTACAAGAGATATACAGTAGAAAAGAGTGTTTATCCCAGGTTCTCTCTTGATGTTACTCCCTATAACTCCAAATGACTAAATAACTTTCTCATTTTCTTCTTTCTTTCTTTCTTTCTTTCTTTCTTTCTTTCTTTCTTTCTTTCTTTCTTT